>NC_045602.1:111761926-112074540 GCF_009762305.2 Zalophus californianus
CTGGGAAGGAAGTGGGCAGAGGGGCTGAATGAGAGGCAGCTGAGTGCGAGGAACCCTTGGAGACCATCTCTAAATTATTTGAGTACTGGACTCCTTCAAGCACAAGGAGTCCACGTTTAGGAGCAGGTCATGAGTGCTCCACCTTCATGAGTGGGATTAGCCCTTACAGAAGAGCCCCCCCAGGGCTCCCCACTTTGACCACATGAGGACACAATGAGAAATCTGTAGAGGGCTCTCTCCCCAACAGGATGGCTCCATGATCTCAGACTCTAGCCTCCACAACTATGAGCAAGAACTTTCTTTTGTTTCTTGGCCACCCAGTCTGGGATATTTTGTTATAACTGCATGAATGACTAAGACTGATGATAACCGCACATATAAAATAAATATCTTTGAGCCCATATTGATATAAGCAAATAACTGAATAAATTAATAAACTGAGAAGAAAAAAATGTCCTGTACAGAAAAGTCCCAAATGATTTATGTAGATACTTCACCCTCAGAGGGGGAGCCTAACTGCCTACTCCTGGAGTGCAGTCACTTGTGGTAACTACCCTCCAAAGAAGACAGAATGGAAAGGAGGAAAAAGGAGTAACTACAGAGGGGACAACTGAAAAATACAGTTCAGCCAGGTGATCACGAGTTCACCAATAGTCACAAACCACGGCCACAGCGTGTATCCTGGATTAATGTGATGAAAACAGCACTTTTCCTCTGTGACCTTCCTCCCCAAGCCCATCACCCCAGTCTGCTTATGAGAAAAGCATCTAACAAATTGCAGTGAGGGACAATCCATGATATACTTGAGCAGCACTTCTCAAAACTGTCAGGCCATCACCAACAAGGAAAGTCCAAGAAGCTTTCACAGCTGAGAGGAGCCTAAAGAGACATGACAAAAAAATGTAATGTGGTATCCTCCATGGAATTCTGGAACAGAAAGGGACATGGGGTAAAAACTAAGGGTATTTCTTCTGGACTGAATATTTGTGTCTCTCCAACGTTCATGTGTTGAAATGTAATATCCAGTGTGATTGGAGTTGGAGGTGGAGTCTTAGACAGACAGGTAATGAGGTCATGAGGGTGGTGTCCTCATGAATGGGATCACTGCTCTCATGAAAAGGGGCCAGATAGCCAGCTCACCCTATCCACCTCGTGAGAATGCAAGTAGTTGGCAGTCTGCAACTGCAAGGAGGGATGTCATCACAACCCAACTATCCTGGCACCCTGATCTCAGACTTCCAGCCTCCAGGACTATGAGAAATAAGTTCCTATTGTTTCAAGGCAACCAGTTTATGCTGTATTGTTATAGCCACCCAAGCTAAGACAAAATCAAAATAAACTACAGATTTTGGTTAATAATAATGTACCAATATTGGTTCCCTAATTATAATAGATGCAACAAATTACTGTAAAATGCTAAAAAGAGGGGAAACTGTATGCAGCTATAGATTGGAACTCTGTGTGATTGTGGCAATTTTTCTCTAAATGTAAAACTGCTCCAAAAAAGTAACTGTATTAAAAAAAATGTCAACATCTTGTCCTCAGATGTGTGTCTGCCTCTTGCATCCCCTTGGAGGGCAATTTAAGGAAATGTGTGGTGGGGGATGTCTGTGTTTCTATACCCAAGTTTTATCTTACTTGACAAGTCTAAGGTCCCTTCTCCTTCCTCAGTCCTCTGCTAGAGCTCACTCCAAAGCCAGAGATCCCAGAAGAACCTGCTTCTCAGTCACCCACAATATTCATACTAAATGTTTCCAATTAGTAAAGACCAGGTTAGACCAAGTGGGGTAAGGGAACTCTGGGCCCTTGGGTGAGGTGGGTTAGCTTTAAGACCTCCGTGGGGGATGCAGTTAATCCATGTCCTGAGCCCAAGGAATTGAGGTGGAAGGGGCTGTGCAGAGGGTGGTGGAGGCTGTGATGCACCAGGCCTGAGGAGATGCCCCTTAACTGTCAGCTCTCTTTGGAATGGTCTCAGCTAAGGAGAGCTACCTCATCAACATGGGGATGTACGGGTCCAGCCTCTCAACCCAGCTCAGGAGAACTCCAAAGGAACATCCTAGTATCAGAGCTCCACGGGAGATCAGCTGAGGTCTTCACTGGGCCTTCACTGCAGCTCAATTTCTAAACAATTCCTCTCCCTTCTCCTCCTAGCTACCATTGGATCCTAAAGTACTCCCTGAAAATGACCTGCTTGTTAATATTCATCTCAGTGATTGTTTCCCAGGGAACCTGATGTGGAAGAGAGAAGCTGTGGTGGGTACCAGAAAAGGTGGAGATCCATTTGTTTCTAGGGGCCATGCCAGTCATGGAATGATGGATTGTTTACACTACCACATACCATTTACTGTATATCATATGCCATATACCACATACCAAATACATGTCATATACAATATATTGTATACTATATACCACATACCATGTACCACATACCACATACATATGCCATGCACCATATACCATATACCAAACAGTCTTACTGTACAAGAGCAATGAGAATTCACAAAACGGTTTATGCAAGAGAGGGGTGTACTCAGATCTGTGTTGTAGAAGACCACCCTTGATGAAGGAGAAGGAAGAGCTTACAACAGGCAAAAGAGTTGAGATAGCCTACTAGGAAGTAATAGTTTTTATTCAGGCAAGAGATGATGATGGAGATAGAGACATAGATTCTAGAGGTTAGTTTAGGAGGTAAAACTAATAGAGGCTGGTGGGGGACAGACACGAGGGGACGAGTGAGGGTTTAGAATATGGGTCCTTCTTGGTTTGACCAAATGGGTAGAGGATGTGCAACATACTGAACAGGGTGTAAGGGAAGAAGAGAATGTCCAGACTGCAGACTATGAACTCAGTTTTGAATATTTGAGCTAAATAAATGAAAATTTCAAAGTAAAAGTTATACAGTTCAGCCACCAAGAAGTGGGTTCAAGATTTGAACCTAGATTGCATCTGTTTGCAAAGCCAGTGCTCTTGACAATCAAGGCACTAAAAATCCCAGGGTCTGAAGAGTTTAGACTGGAATGGAAGGTTTGAAGTCTGCTGGAGGTGCTTTGAAGGGGAGGATGCTGGAGGTTGGAGGAAAGATCCTGTCCAGCTCTCAGCAGGGGCCATGGATGGCTTCCCAGCATGGAATTCCTCATTCCAGAACAATGTGATAAGATGGTGACATCACGGGGGGGGGGGGCAGTCTTGTCATCTCCTATAAGCAGTTTAGGCCTGTTCTGCATTCTCCTCTTGTTCTAACACCTCTCCTGGCCTTTACATCTGGTCGATATCTAAGAGGATGTGGAGCTAACAAGGAAGCAATAGCAAAATAGCCCTAACATTCAGTGCCTGAGTATGGACTGGTGGACATTAGAGGGTCACTAGCTGAGTGTGGGCTGAGTGTACTGGACATAACCTTGGTGGTTTGATAGAGCTCATTCCAGAGGTGAGAGGAGGAGGCCAACATGCTGGTTCCACTCTCATTCTGAGAGCATTCCTTCTGTCCCTCCGCTCCTTTCCTCCAGAGCTAGCCCAGACGCAGCACAGACAGCAGAGGCAACCCTCACCTTCCATGTGTGTTGCTTTCCCTCTTGCAGAGTGTTCCCCCAGGTCCACCTTCCTTTTAGCACCCTCCATCCTCTAAATCACAAATCATCACCATCTCCAAAACTCTAACCTCTTTTCCACACCATGTCTCTGGGCTTCTACCTCAGCAAGGGTGCAGGTTGGTGAGACCTCAGATGGGATGAGGCTCAGGAATGAGCATAAGCTTGTGGATGTCATGCCCTTAACTCTGGAAATCCCAAGCAATTGGAGCAGGAGCTTCTCAGTTTGTGGCCACCTTGCCTGTCCATTTGATAATCTCAAAGAAAAAGTGTCAAAACTCCCATGGTAATTCCTTCATCATAATCCCCTTCCTCTGACATCATGGAGGCAGGGAGTGTCTTCTCTCCTCAAAGCAGAGAGTACTGGGCCTCTCCAGGACAACACTCAGACAGAGAAGGCTCCAGGGGCCACCACAATGCCTGTCCCTGCCTCCCCTCTGTGCCCACCTCTGCCATCCCTGCTGCTGACTCTGCTGCTGGGATTTACAGGGGAGTGGGGCCTCAGGTGTATGTGGTGGGGATGCCCCTATGCCTGTTTACTGCATTCTTTTCCCCTGTTTACCTAGAATTTCTTGAGGGGAGAATTTCTCTGTCCTAGCCAGAATTTATAGAACTAGACTGGAAGGGCTCCCAGCTCACAAAAACTCCCAGTGGCTGTGTCTATTCCACACCCTTTGTTCGGTAATGGGTATGCACAAATGGTCACAGAGCTGAGCACAGTACACACATCAGAACTCTCATCCCCCAGCCCCTAGGAACAAAGAATCTGTCTTTTCAATTTATTACCACCACACAGATGCTACCTCTCAATGGACAACAAATGTTGGAGAACATGAAATTATAAAGCAAGAAAAGAATCTACAATGCTTCCATCCAAAAATAATCACTGTTAAAAATCTGCAGAGGTTTCGTGCTCATGGAATATTGGCCGGAAATGGTGCCTAGAGGTCTCCCTGGGTCAGTGATAGAAGCTGAACCCTGCAGGCTCTCCAGAGATCTAAGCATTTCTGCCTATCCTTGCTGAAAAAGCTAAACAAGCATGTGGAGTCTTCTCCAAGGCCATTGGTCCAAATAACCAAAAGAGTCAACTCAATGTTGGAGAAGAACAAACTAGAAGATTGACACCATTGGACTATAAAACTTACTAGAAACTTATAGTAATTGAAACAGTGGCATTGGTGAGAGAATAGACACACAGATCAGTGCAATAGAATAGAAAGTCCAGAAATAGACCCACATAAATACAGCCAACTGATCTTTGAGAAGGACCAAGATAATCATTTCAACAAATGTTGCTGGAGCAATTGGATATCTGGACATCCACATGCAAAAAAAAAAAAAAAAAATTGCTTCTACATACAGACCTAACAGTCTTCAAAAAATAACTCATATATAAAACACAAAACTATAAAATTCCTAGAGGATATCATAGAAGAAAATCTAGATGACTTTTGATATGGATTACTTTTTTTTAGATTGATTTCATATTTTGAAGCAGTTTTAGGTTCACACCAGAATGGAGCAGAGGTGCAGAAATTTCCCATACTACTGCCTGTCTGCACACGGCACAGCTGCTGCCATTATCAATATCCTTCACCAGAGTGATACATTTATTACAAATTATGAACCTACATTGAAATGTCATTAACATCCAAAGTCCATAGTTCACATTGTGGTTCACTCAGTATTGCTATGGGTTTGCACAAATATATAGTGATATCCACTTTTATAGTATTATAGAGTAGTTTCATTGCCCTAAAAATCCTCTATGCTCTGTCTTTTTACCTCCTTCCACCCTAATCCCTGGCAATCACTTATATATTTATCTTCACCATAGTTTTGGCTTTTCCAGAATGTCATATAGTTGGAATCATGCAGTGTGCAGGTTTTTCCTTTCAATTAATACTAAGCGTTTAAGTTTCTTCCATATCCTTTTAGGACTTGCTAGCTTATTTCTTTTAGCACTGGGTAATACTCCACTCTCTAGGTGTACCACAATTTCTTTATTCATTCACCTACTGAAGGTCATCTTGGTTGCTTTCAAGCTTGGCAATTATAACTAAAGCTGCTATAAACTGTGAGGAGGAATCTGTTCCAGGCCTCTCTCCTAGCTTCTGGTAGCCTCAGACCATCCTCGGATTGTACATGGCATTCCCCATGTCTTCACATCATCTTCCCTCTGTGTATGACAGCTAAGCTAAGCTGTGCCTGAATTCCTGGTCCACAGGAACTATGAAATAATATGTTTTTTAAACCAGCAAATTTGTGGTAATCTGTTGTTCAGCAAGTTCCCCTGTTTATATAGCACCAACTTTGCGTCTCACCTGGATAGAGAACTGTCATAACTTCAAGGGAGCAGAGGAACCAACATCCAAGCAGAATAGTGATGGGACCTACACCTTGGAAAGCTTGCATTTGGTGAATGTGTTGGGGCAGGAGTCTGAGCGGGTCCTCACCTATAAGGTGCAGCATGAGGCACAACCTCCCATCCAGGCCAACTTCATGCTGTCTGCAGCAGCTCATGGCACACACAAGCCCATTGGAAGCTCAGGTAAGCTCACCTCTACTGCTCTGAGCTACTGGGTCACCCTTGTCTCCTGAGCAGCGTGAGTCAGAGTCCCATTTGCCGTCTCCTTTGGCCTATTGGTAGGTCCAGAGATGACTGTCCTTATGTTTGTGGCTTTCCTTCTGGGCTTCAAGGTGCTGGTGATGATTTTCATAGTCACCTACATCTGCAGGTGGCAGAACCTGTAACAGGTGAGTTGGGGGCAGGCCTTAGTACATAAGGAGAGAGGTCATGGTTACCATCATAGGCTGATCAGAGGAGTCCAAGGTGAGTCCACTATTTCACACAGCACATACCAGGGGGATCCAGCCTCAAGAAAAGTTTGAGAACAGTCTTGTTTTCTCTAAATGTCTGTTGGAGTTCTCAGAGGCTTCCAGCTCTCATGTATCCTGCAGTGCCCTGGGGTTTGGTTTTTCATTGAAGTCCCTTGGAATCCTGGGTGGGGGTCCAAGGTGTGAAGGTGGGATGGAGGTCAAAGCTTTGAGCTCCAAACTCCAAAGAGTGCCCCCATATACTGTGAAATATGTCAAATTGCACAGGACTTATTTTTGGAATAAATAAGAAAAATAATGCTAAACTTTACTAATGGAGACTACAAGGGACTGGAAGGTTTTAACTAGTGGCAAAGATGATTGTGGGTGTGGGGGAGTTCAGAGCTCAGACAGAGGGGCTGGGCTGTAGTGAGTAGGGGTCTTTTTTCTGATATGCACCATGATTCCAGGCATGCAGAGTGCCTGCCACATAGTAGATACTCAATAAGTATTTGGGGAATACAAGAATGAATGAATGAATGAATGAATGAATGAATGACTTTTTCCCCAACTGCTCCTGCATGCTCTGCAATACACTGCCTCCCACTGTGTCCGAGAAACTCACATGGGGGGAGAAGATGTTGCCCCCCATTCCTACGCTGTACATGCTCCCTTTCTCACACCCCCTGATGTACCTTCTCTCTGAGCTTCAGAGCAGAGTCAAGGATGGACTTTGGTCTGAGGGACCCGGGGATGTCTGGACCCTGAGGCACTGAGCTTCAAACTGGCCCTGCCTCTGCCCAAAAGAGAATCAAGTGGGTCAAGGAAACAAGGTTTACAGGGTGCCTGGTTGGCTCAGTCGGTTAAACATCTGCCTTCAGCTCTCGTCATGATCCCAGGGTCCCGGGATCAAGCCCCACATTGGGCTCTTTGCTCAGCAGAGACCATGCTTCTCCCTCTCCCTCTGCTGCTCCCCCAGCTTGTGTGCTCTCTCTCTCTGTCTGTCAAATAAATAAATAAAATCTTTAAAAGAAAAAAAAAAGAAAACAAGTTTTCCATTCTCCTCCTGATCAGGAACGACCCTTAATTTTCAGAGCACATTTTACTTTTTTTTTTAATTTTTTTATTGTTATGTTAATCACCAAGAGCACATTTTACTTTTACATTTTATTTTTTGAAAGTTAATTCCAGTATAGTTAAGATACAGTGTTATATTAGTCTCAGGTGTAGAATATAGTGCTTCAACAATTCTATACATTACCCAGTGCTCATCCTGACAGGTGTATTCTTAATCCCCTTCACCAATCACCAACCCCGCACTCACCTTCTGGTGACCATCAGTTTGTTCTCTATAGTTAAGTCTGTTTTTGGTTTGACTCCTTTTTTTCCCTTTATTTATTTTGTTTCTTCAATTCCGCATATAAGTGAAATCAAATGGTATTCGTCTTTCTCTGAGTGACTTATTTTGCTTAGCTTTATACTCTCTAGCTCCATCCATGTTGTTGCAAATGGCAAGATTTCATTCTTTTTTATGGCTGAATATATTCCATTATATATATACCACATCTTCTTTATCCATCCATCTACTGATGGACACTTGGGCTGCCTCCATAATTTGGAGGAGCACATTTTACTTTTATACAGAGCTTCCCCAAGTATGATTTTATTTTAACACCTATATATTTTGAAATCACTACATGAAATAAGCATTTTTTGGTTCTGAAATATATAAAAAATCCTTGGTCCTACCACCCTATCTTTGCAAAATATTAACATTTTGCCATTATGGTCTTCTCTTTCTTTTAAAAACACTGTCCTCAATTTGGAGTTTATCATTCTCAAATTTGATTTTATAATTTTATAACATTATAAATCCTTAACTAATTTATATCTTGTATAAATGCTGTTATACTGTATACAACATTCTGGAATTTTATATTTATGCTCAACACAGTGCCTGGTAATTGTTCATGCTGATATACATTGTTCAATTTTATCAATTTCCCACGGCTCTATAGCTCTCTATTATAAGCATATCCTACAAGTTAAGGATTTTTCTCAGGATGGTATGAAAGCTCTATCTGCTGTTTGGGTAATGCAACTTTGCAATGAGCATTTTTCTCTTTGTTTCCTTGGGCTCACGTGGTAGAGTCCCTCTAGCTCCTCTTTGCTGTGGTCCACAGAGCAGGGGTGTTAGTATTGTTTGGGAGCTTTTGTAATACAAAAAAAGGGGGGCTTTTAATTTTTTAATTATGTTATGTTAGTCAAAATATAGTACGTCATTAGTCTTTTTTATAATTTTATTAGGTTAGTCACCATACGCTACATCATTAGTTTTTGATGTAGTGATCCACGATTCATTGTTTTCGTATAACACCCAGTGCTCCATGCAGTACGTGCCCTTCTTAATACCCATCACCGGGTTAACCCATCCCCCCACCCCCTCCCCTCCAAAACCCTCGGTTTGTTTCTCAGAGTCCATAGTCTCTCATGGTTCGTCTCCCCCTCCGATTCCCCCCCTTCATTTTTTTCCTTCTTTCTCCTAATGTCCTCCCTGCTATTCCTTATGTTCCACAAATAAATGAAACCATATAATTGACTTTTTCTGCTTGACTTATTTCACTTAGCATAATCTCCTCCAAGTCCCATCCATGTTGATGCAAAAGTTGGGTATTCATCCTTTCTGATGGCTGAGTAATATTCCATTGTATATATGGACCATATCTTTTAATTTTTGATGAAGTTTTGCTCTTTCCATATACCTTTGACCTAGCTTTATTTTTCTGAGCTGTATGTGTGTGGTGTGTGTGTGTTTGTGTGTGCACGTGTTATAAATGGGAGGGATCTTATATTTTTTCTCCCATTGGGATAAATTATCCAGTACCCACTGATTGGCACAGCCGCCTTTGCCATATAGCAAACCACTCCATTAATGTGTGGGTCTTACTGCATTCTTTTTATGGGGTCTTATTGTCATTTATCTACTTGTCTATCTCTGTCCAAACTACCATACCCTATAAGTCATGGGGATGAAAGTACAGCACAGGGGAATACAGTCAACAGTATTGGACTAACATTGTATGGTGACAGCTGGTGACTACACTTACTGTGGTGTGAGCACTGCATAATGCTTAGAATTCTTAAATTACTGTTGTGGACCTAAAACTAATATAGCACTGTATGTCAACTTTAATAATAAAATTTTTAAAAAATTTTTTAAAAATAAAATTTGCCCTGGCATGAAAAAAAAAAATAGACCCATACATAATATGTATTTGGCCAAGTGATTTTTTTAAAAAGTTGCCAGAGTAATTCAATGTGGAAAGGATCATCTTATTAACAAATGGTGTTGAAACAATTAGATACTCATATGTAAAAGAAGAAGAAGAAGCAGAAGAAGAACAAAAACAACAAGAAGAATCTTGACTGTTTCCTTGTAACATACGCAAAGTTTAATATTGTCTTAAAATAGTTACCTTATAGTAATATTATTGTACATTTTACACCAAAATACTAAAAAAAATTAATATGATCAGATGGATCACAGACCTAAACTTAAGACCTTAAACAGTAAAGCTTCTAGAAAAAGCCATAGGAAAAAAACAAAATGAAATCTTTATAGTGTTTGGTTCATAGAGACTTTTATTTTTTATTTTTTAATTGTAATTTTTATTTTTTATTAATGTATACTGTATTATTAGTTTCAGAGGTAGGATTTAGTGATTCAGCAGTTGCATACAACACCCAGTGCTCATTACATGAAGTGCCTTTCTTAATGCCCATCACCCAGTTACCCCATCCCCCCACCCACCTCCCCTCCACCAACCCTGTTTGTTTTCTATAGTTAAGAGTCTCTTATGGTTTGTCCCCCTCTCTGTTTTCAACTTATTTTATTTTATCTTCCCTTCCCCATGTTCATCTGTTTTGCTTCTTAAATTCCACATATGAGAATCACCCTTTTTATGTGCATAAAAGATTTTACCAGAACTCCATCAAAGAACATATATGAGCATCAATGAGAGTTTTGCTGATGCAAAACGTATTTGTTTTTATAAACAGCTTTGTCTTAATTAGAACAGCCTTATATTAAGTTTCGATACCTCTTTTGGGCTAAACTTCCCACCTCGGACCTGTTGCTTAGAACTGTTATGGCTCTATTTGGCCCAGATGCATTTTAGAATCACTTTGTCAATTTTCATTAAAAACCCTTTTACAATTATGATTTGACTGCATTGATTGTATATTCACGTGAGCAAATTGACATCTTCCAATACTGAGTTTTGTCACTCATGGACATGAAGTGTTTTAGGTTTTCTTTGATGACTTTCGGTTCACCAGTTCACAGGGCTTTTTGGTCCCATGATGGTCTTATGCATCCCTACTTAGAGCTCTCTTTAATACTTTCTAGTTTATGAAATCTTTAAATACTATTATTACTGTTTGCAGTGGGTTTGGGACTGCTGAATGCGAATGTAATTGAGTTTTGAACATGGATCTTATATCCAGCAAGCTTATCACACTCAGACTAGTGCTCATAGTATAGACATTCTCTTCTGTGTAACTCTTACATCAATCGACTCACCTAGATTAGTGTTTACCTTCATTAAAGTTACATATGCATGCGCTTCAAGAGGCAAATAGTTCTATACCTTCTTCATATGAAAACTGGAGCCTCCCGACCTCCCTCTATTTTCCACCTCCCAGAGGCAACCATTTTCCACTCCTCTAATTGATTATTTTTAACTGATTCTTCTAGATTCTATAGCCAGATCTCATAGAGCATGCTTACATTGTCTCAGCTTGACTTCTCACCCATAGGCATTATTCACTAACCTCCCACTCTGGATGATGGAGATTCAATGCTTTGTTACTATAGACCTCACACCACATGTACGTATTTCTACCCCACCACCTCAATATTTTATTTTGGATTACATCATCGTCAGTATCCACATTATAATGGCAATGACATTGTGTTTTATAGCTTAATCCTTTTTTTCTTTCAAGATTATATTTGAAGTTAGTTCACATATAGTGTAGTATGAGTTTCAGCGGTAGAATTTAGTGATTCACCGGTAACATATAACACCCAGTGCTTATTACATCAAGTGTCTCAACCTTGTAGCATTCCCAGCTTTTGTTTGTGTTGATCCGCTCATGTGTATTTTGTGCAGCCACCACCATATTCAGGGTACACAACAGTTTCATGGTCTCAGAGCTTACCCTTGTGCTAGCCTCTCTTAGTGACAGCCAGCCCCACCACCCAAACCTCTGGCACATGCCAGTCTGTTCTCTATAACTTCGAGAATGTTGTGGAAGTGGAATCACACAGTGTGGACATTTTGAGATTGATTTTGTTCACTCCACATGATGCCTTTGGAAACTTACAAGTTGTGCACATGCAGATAGTTATTCCTTTTTATCGCTGAGTAATAGTTCCTGGTAGGAATGCACCAGTTTGTTCAACCATTCACTTATCACTGGCCATTTTGCATGTTTCCAGTTTTTTTCCATTACAAAGAAAGCTGCTCTAAAATTTCATGCAGAGATTGTGTGAAGCCATGATCTTCATTTTGCTCAGTTAAATGCCTGGGAGTGTGATCTCTGGGACACAAAACCCACTTCCTCTCCTGGAAGAATGGAGGAAATGATGCTTTTTGTTGGAGGCAAGCACACAAAACTTCTCTCTTTTTTTTAAGATTTTATTTCTTTTTTAAGTAATCTCTGCACCGAACTTGGGGCCCAAACTCACAAGAGCAAGATCAAGAGTTGCTCACTCCACCAACTGAACCAACCATACATCCTAAGCACATACAATTTCTGAGGTCCACACTTCACTGTGCCTGTGGGCTAAGTTTACCATTCCATCAATAAAGGGTTGGAATAGAGAGTCATTTCTGGAACAGACCTCATTCAACCCCAAAATTTTTTAGGCCCTGACGAACCCATTTTCATCCAGCTCAGCAGCTCCTGGTGAAGGCTGGTGCAGAATGAGGCCACAAGCCAGCCACCCCCAAGTGTCCTGGGCTCAGGAGATGGAGCACAGACCCAATTGCAGCTGTTTCTTGGCTTGGGCCTCCCAAGTGGAGAATCACCATGAAGACCTCAAGATGGGGGGAGGGGCCCAGTGCAGAAAGCAGAGGCCCCAGGCAGGCAAAAAGCATCAGTTCTGCTGGGCCTGTCCATACTCTCTGAAATGTAAGAAGAATTACTTCCAAATTTTTTCTTGTGATTGAGTTCCAGCAACAAAGCATTGTGGTCTGAAAATATACAGGGAATCATCTCAATCTCTTGGTATCGGTTAAGACCTGATTTGTGACCCAGTGTGTGGTTTATTCTGGAGAAAGTTCCATGTGTGCTTTAGAAAAATGAGTATTCTGTTGTTTTAGGGTGGAATGTTCGGTATATATCTATGAGGTCCTTCTGGTCCAGTGTGTCATTCAAAGCTCTTGTTTCTTTGTTGATTTTCTGCTGAGATGATCTGTCTATTGCTGAGAGTGGAGTGTGGAGGTCTCCTACTATTAATGTATTATTATCAATATGTCTCTTTATTTTGGTTAACAGTTGGCATATATAATAGGCTGCTGCCATATTGGGGCATAATATTTACAATTATTAGACCCTCTTGGATCTATCCTTGTGGGATAGACCCTTTAAGAATGATACAGTGCCCTTCTGTATCTCTAACTACAGTCTTTAGCTTAAAATCTAATGGATGAAAGACCTCAATGTGAGACAGGAATCCATCAAAATCCTAGAGGAGAACATAGGCAGTAACCTCTTCGACATCGGCCACAGCAACTTCTTTCAAGACACGTCTCCAAAGGCAAGGGAAACAAAAGCGAAAATGAACTTGTGGGACTTCATTGAGATAAAAAGTTTCTGCACAGCAAAGGAAACAGTCAACAAAACAAAGAGGCAACCTACGGAATGGGAGAAGATATTTGCAAATGACACTACAGATAAAGGGCTGGTATCCAAGATCTAGAAAGAACATCTCAAACTCAACACCCAAAAAACAAATAATCAAGTCCAAAAATGGGCAGAAGACATGAACAGACACTTCTCCAAAGAAGACAAGAAATGGCTAACAGGCACATGAAAAAATGTTCATCATCATTAGCCATCAGGGAAATTCAAATCAAAACCACATTGAGATACGACCTTATACCGGTCACAATGGCCAAAATTGACAAGGCAAGAAACAACAAATGTTGGAGAGGTTGTGGAGAAAGGGGAACCCTCTTACACTGTTGGTGGGAAATCAAATTGGCACAGCCAATCTGAAAAACAGTGTGGAGGTTCCTCAAAAATTTAAAAATAGAGCTACCCTATGACGCAGCAATTGCACTACTGGACATTAACCCCAAAGATACAGATGTAGTGAAAAGAAGGGCCACATGCACCCCAATGTTCATAGCAGCAATGTCCACAATAGCCAAACTGTGGAAAGAGCCGAGATGCCCTTCAACAGATGAATGGATAAAGAAGATGTTGTCCATATATACAATGGAATATTACTCAACCATCAGAAAGGATGAATGCCCAACTTTTGCATCAACATGGATAGAACTGGAGGAGATTATGCTAAGTGAAATAAGTCAAGCAGAGAAAGTCCATTATCATGATTTCACTTACATGTGGAACACAAGGAGTAGCGTGGACGACATTAGGAGAAGGAAGGGAAAAAGGAAGGGGGGAATCAGAGGGGGAGATGAACCATGAGAGACTATGGACTCCGGGAAACAAACCAAGGGTTTTGGAGGGGAGCGGGGTGTGGGGGATGGGTGAGCCCAGTGATGGGTATTAGGGAGGGCATGTATTGCATGGAGCGCTGGGTGTTATACGCAAACAATGAATCATGGATCATTACATCAAAAACTAATGATGTAATGTATGGTGACTAACATAACATAATAATAAAAATAAATTAATTTTAAAAAATAGTAAGAGGCCCTTCTCACCATGTGAGGCCTTCCCTGCCTGACTTCTGTTTCACAATCCAGAAACAGATTGCTGCCCCACAGCCATGTCACTGCATCATAGACGCTTCCTCTTATATCACGGGAGGGGCGGGTTTTTCTTTCCACAAAACAGAGTCCCCATCTTCCCACAGAGAGCGTGATCCTCAGACCTCCACAATGTCAGCCCCTGCCTCCAGGCCCTGCCTTCCTTATCTGCTGCTGGCTCTGCTGTTGGGACTCACAGGTAAGCATTGCCTTGGGGGAGACTCCCCATTCCCTGCCTCCTCAACTTCTCCCTGCTCCTGGATATTTAAGGCCTCCAGGTAAGCACAGGTGTGCTACCCAGATCCTCCATAGAAGGCCAAGGACTGGGTGTCATCTGAGAGCATGAAGTCAGGGATCTGAGCATTTCCTCTATGGATCCATCACCTGCAGCTGGTTACCAGAGGCGTCCAAATAGTCAATGCAATTGGTAACAGTGACAACTTTGTGTGTGTTCATTGATCTAATATTCACAACATTCCTGCCTGATAGCTCAGACTGTACTCCTGATTTGCAGATGGGGAAACTGAGGCAGAGTGAGGCACCACCCCAGTGTCACCTACCTAAGTCAGTGGAGCAGCTGGGATTCCTGTCCAGGCCACTCAACTCAACAGTTCATTCCGTTCACCATTTTATACTGCTTGGCTCCTCAGTGGAGGCTAATTGCAGAAACATCAGAAAACACAGAGAGGCAAACTGAAAAATAGCCATCACTTATCACACTCAGAGGTCTACTGATTTCCACTTGTGCTGTGGGTACTCACAAACTTTTGTTAATGATGTGTTGGATGTTTCTTATGTGCCAAAATTGTCACTGAAGTTTAACATGTATTATAATTTCATTTAATCCTCAAAACAATCTGTATATTAGCATGCTAGGCTACACTTTCCATATACAGGGAATGCAATTACCTGTGTGTGTGTGTGTGTGTGTGTGTGTGTGTGTGTGTATAGGAGTGGGCATAGGGAAAGGTACACATATGCATGTGGGCACACACATGGGATTTTTGAAAACACTGCTTTTTCTCCTCATATCACATCTAGTCTATGTGAGATGCACATTAAACAGATGTTTGGTTCCCTCTCAGCTACTCACCCTTTTTTTTAATTCTCTAAACTTACCTCTCACCCTCCACCAACCTCTTAACTTAAACAAACTTTTCTCTTGGTAAAACGAGTAGAACCTTGTGCATTACTACCTTAGAGATCCCTCCATGCTGGATTCAAGTGGGTGGGGAAAGAAAGGAATAAAAATTCGGAGACTCCTGCTTGTGTGAACTGCATCTGTAATTATATCCATATGCATATCAGGATCCCAACATCTAGTATCCACTGATGTCTCCATGCCTCAGGAAATCTCACAAGTAATAACGTACTGCATGGAGCGCTGGGTGTTATACGAAAACAATGGATCGTGGATCACCACATCAAAAACTAATGATGTATTGTATGGTGACTAACATAATAAAATTAAAAAAAAACTTTTTAAATTCCTGAGCACTCACCATGTGCCACACACACCTGGAAATGCCTATGTCCATTATGTCATGTGATCTTTGCATCCAAGGTAGACATTCTTGTCACCCCTACCTTGCAGATAAGAAAAGGAGGCACAGAAAAGTCCAAGGTCACTCAGTATAAATGGTAGGGTTAGGCTTTGAACTGAGGCAGTTTGATTCTGGATCTCACAGGTCTAACCATTGCTCTTTTCAAACCCTATGGCCTCACTTCCATCCCATGAGATTTCTGCAGATCTTCCAATCAGTGTGGGGAAGGGTTTGGTGTGGTGAAGAATACATGTAGTTTGCTTCTATCAAATGCTTCTGCTTTCTGGGTATATGCAACTGTTTCTTTCCTCCAAGTCATCTATGTGGGAAACAGCTTCTGATATAATGTCCTGAGAATTTCTCCACTGAAAATAGACTTCCTGGTGTCAGATAGGGGTCACATTGGGCAATTCACACATTATACAAATGTTAACTATATACCTACTAGGGGACAAGAACTCTTACATGAACGTAGGGCGTATTGATGAATAAAAGAGAAAAAGAAGTGGCCTTTGTAGAAGTCCTATCATAGTGGGGGAAAGGACAGGAGACAATAGACACAACAAATCAGTAAATAACACAGAATACAGAAAGTGAGGAGTGTGAAGGAAAACATATGACAGTACAGCTGGTTATGACAATGAGAGAATCTTCAGGGTAAGACGTATTTGAATGGGCAGCCTGGGTGGGCACCATTGAGAAGGTAGAATTGAGCAAAGATTGTAAGAAGGTGGGGGAGTGAGCCATGTGATTTTCTGGGGGAGGAGCCTTCCTGGACAGCATGGGAACAGCATGAGAGTAGAATCCTCTTGCTCTGCTCAAGGATCTGGGCTTTTATTCTGAATGAAATGGTGACTATTGCAAGGTTTGGAAAACAGAAGTGACATGATCTGGCATGAGTTTTAGAGTATTCTAGCATTTGTTTGAGAATGGAGTACCCCGGGGCATAGATAGAAGCAGCTAGAGCACTCAAGAGCTCATTGCATCCAAGCAAATGAGGAAAACCACCAAGACAGCAGCCAGGAGGAACGGGAAAGCGGTCAGATGGTGGGTGCATGCAGCAGGGGAGCCCTTAGGTGTCCTTGTGCATAGGACTTGAGGTGGGAAAGAAAGGCACCCAAGGGTTGGGACCTAAGCATTTGGAAAAATAGGGGTGCCTCAGCTGAGATATGCAAGCATGTGTGGGAAACTGAGTTCGGTTTAGGACATGTTACTGTGACAGGTTTACTTCTATCTGAGAAAAAAGTCAAATGGTGTTTTTGGACATCCAAATCATAGTTCAGAGGCAAGGACTGGGCCAGAGATGGAAATAGGAGGATTATAGATACACAAATGGTAGAGTTTTCCCCTTGCCTTGGCCCCTCTTGACTCTCTGATCCCTCTGACCCGTTCCTTCCCATGTTCCCTCCATTTCTCTCTCCATGGTGCATTCCTTTCTTCCCATTTTTGTCCCAGCAGTTCAGCTTGCCGACCCTAATCTTCTTCTCCAGACTTAGAAACCAAAGTACCTGATGTTCTGGCACACCCAAGATCTCCCACGTGCCCTCCTCAGGAGGATGTTTGGTTGCAAATACTGCTAAGTGCATGGGTTCACTCTGCGAGGGTGAACCACAGATTTTCTCCCTGAGGAGTAGTTAAGAAATGGAAAAGAACACTGGGTGTATGAGTCATGCCACAGCAGTCTGCTCCTCTGATTTAAATCCCTGCCTGGTTTTTAGGACACTTCAACTAAGAAGGAATGATTTCATATTTCTTGATGTCTCCAGACACTGGCTAGTCACCAAGGCAGGAAACCCAACTGCAAAGTCAGACCTGCTCTGTGCCACATCACTGAGTGTCTCCGTGTCTTCATCCTCATTTGTGATATGGTCTCATGTTACAGGCTCGTGGTGAGGGCTCCATGCCACGTACATGCAATGTGCCGAGGTCACGGCCCGCTCACGATGTGCACTCAGTGAGCTGTGGATACACACGTGAGGAGACATCCAGGATCACGTCAGGATGATCTTTGTTTTCCCTCCAGGTGTGGCAGGTGAGACAGAGCTGCAGGTGATCCAGCCTGAGAAGTCAGTGTCTGTCGCAGCTGGACAGACAGCTACTCTGCGCTGCACCCTGACCTCCCTGCTCCCCAGTGGGCCAGTTGAGTGGTTCAGGGGAACAGGGCCAGCCAGGGAGTTAATCTTCAGTTTCAGAGGAGGCCACTACCCCCGAGTGACAAATGTTGCAGACACCACAAAGAGAAACACCACGGACTTTTCCATCCGCATCAGTAACATCACCCCAGCAGACACCGGAACCTACTACTGTGTGAGGTTCCAGAAAGGGACCCCTGATGTGGAGTTTAAGTCTGGACCAGGCACCCAACTCATAGTGAGCGGTGAGTATAACCTGGACGTCTTTTATCCCCTGGTTGTGACAACAAGTCAATAAGAATGCACTCCATTGTAAGGATTGGGTGTTGTGGTGGGTGCCCCTGACTTCAGCCCCTTCCATAGATCAGGGAGTTGAGGTCTGGGGAGGTCATGCTATTTGCTCAGGTTCACTCGGCTGGGAAATGGTGGAAGTCCAGTCTGCAGGCTCCACTATTCTTACTTTTTCCAATCCTCAGCAGTCCTCCAGGTCCAGGAACGAGGGACTAATAATTTGAGTGACTTGCTCAGTCGTATGGCCCAATGTTACTCCTGCCTCCAGAGAGCGATCCCCTCCATGTGGCTGACTCCTCTACTCAGCACTTACTGAGCACCTGCTGTGTGCAGGCTCCGCTCTGGGTGCTGGGGAATCAGCAGGGAACAAAACAGGCAACAGCTCCTCTGTCATGAAGCCTACATTCCCTTCCCTTCCTGTGGACGAATGCACTCAGGACAGGGAGGTGGGACAATGTCTTTCTTTCTTTCACCTCTCAAAGAATCACAGTGAGAAGAGGCACAGGCTCACTGTTTACTCTGAGAGCCCAGGTTAGAGAAGATGCCAGAGTTTGGGCATTTGTTGTGGGTCTTCCAGAAAAGCTTCATGCAATTTAGGGACTGACTCACATAATAGTAACTGAAACTCCCCACAGCCCCTGGACATAGGCATGAAGGTGGCTGTATCCTGACTGTGCAGGTGTTACAGAAGTTCCCAGGGATAATTCCCATGCCTGGGCACCAGCACTAGTACGTGGCTCCACCACCAGGCAGATCTGTGCCTCCTAGGAGAACACTCCTTCCTCTTCCCCAAGCTGCCCACACAGCTGATGCCCTGGATGAGAATGGATGGAGTCAGAAGGGACCATCTCAGCCCCTTTTACAGATGAGGACACTGAGGCTCAGCAGAGATGGCCTGAGCAGGGAAGGAAACCACAGCCTGGCTTACAGCCCTGCTCTCTGCACACTCACTGTGCTGGCCAAAGTGGGAGAAAGTTCCAACCCTGTCCTTGAAACTCTTGTAAATCTTGTTCTCTTTTTCAGCAGTAAGCATTAAGAAAACTCACAGGGAGAGGTGGGCTAGCTTTGCACCCCCAGATCAGACAGATATGCAAACATCTTGTAAAGTGTTGAGCCTGTTCCTGGAGGGCATGGCTCCTCACATGTAGGAGCATCAGGAATCTTTCCCTGTTGTGTGGTGTTGGTCCTTCACTGAGCAGCCTGAGGCAGGAACCTGGACAGAACAGAGGGGCTGGACAATCCCAGCAACACTGGGCACCCCATTCCTGGCTCTGCAGACTGAGGATGACTAGGAGGCACATCCTGGAGGGTGTTTTGGGTCCCCTGAGCAAGAATGCGTATTCTAGACTCAACTGTCAGGACTCCACATCTTCCCTCTGTTGTAACAGATTTAGCAGGTCTGTGCACCCTGAGTGACCCCTCCCCATAAGTGCTTGCTTGCAGTGGAGAATCTCAGAGGGAGTAGGAGGGTAGCAGGCACTGTCAGGCTGGAGAAGGTGAGACACTTGCTCTGTCATGGATGAAACACATGGAGGCCACAGGAAGTCCCCCTGGGAGGCAGTGGGGAGTGAGGAGCAGCCCCTTTGTAACTGGCCAAAGTCGGTTGGCTCCTTGGTGAGGTAGAGACAGAGACTACCCAGGGGGAGCGCTGGTACCCACAAAGTTGTCTTTATTTGTACAGGTAAGGGATCACAGGGAATAATTTCCAAAGCCCTGATGCTAAACAGGGGCAAGCAGGCTCTATTGAGTAGGGTTGGGATGAATATTCCGAGGGGGATTTTAACAGTATAAGGAGGCTGAGGTTACTGTCAACCATTTTCTGATTCATCTGCTGCTTTCCATCTGCATTTCATTGATAAATTCTAAGCAAAACTGCTTGTATTCTCTTACTTGCCCCTCCCTGCAACCCCGGGAAAGAGAAAGGCATGCTGTCCCATGTCACAGAGGAAGAGCCACGCGGTGCCACAGCCACACCTCCCGTGGGCTGGCCAGCCTGGTCCTGGCTTCCATGGGGGTCCCGCTCCACCCCTACTTCCCCCTGCAGGGACTGCTGCACAGGGTCTCTGAACTCAGTGAGGTTTGCAGGGAGGCGGTTAGGATGGTTGATACCAAGAGTGAGACCCATCAGAAATGTCGTTCCTGTGTCCAGATCGGTAGGAAGTCACCTGGCAGAGATGAGAAGGGGGACTTGAACTCAGGCCTGGAACTGCACCTGGGCCCAGCTCCCCGACTCAGAGTTCAGCTCTGGAGCCTCGGGTCCTCCTCTGTGGGATGAGGAGATGGCAAGGCCCTCCCCACACAATCAGAAGGGCGGAAGGTTCTCCACAGTGTCACACACATATCCTTAGTGCTGATGACCACAGTCATGCTTACTGTTCATAAATGCTCCTCTTGTAGCCAAACCCTCTCCCCCCATGGTGTCGGGTCCCATGGCCAGGGCCTTGCCAGAGCAGACCATCAACTTCACCTGCAAGTCCCATGGCTTCTCCCCCAAAAACATCACCCTGAGATGGTTCAAAAACGGGAATGAGCTGGCAGCCCTCCAGACCACCGTGGACCCAGAGGGAAACAGCACTTCTTACAGCATCTCCAGCACAACCAGGCTGGTGCTGGCCCCGGGGGACGTTCGCTCCCAGGTCATCTGCGAGGTGACCCACGTGACCCTGCAGGGGGGCCCTCCTCTTCGTGGGACTGCCAACTTGTCTGAGGTCCTCCGAGGTAAATTCTCTTCACCCCAGCCCAAACCGGGTCTGGCCCCCAAGTCTGAGTCTGCCCCTCCCCCCACTCTCTGCCCCAGGCGGTCCATTGCCTGGACCCCAGGGATCCAATGACAGACCCTCCCAATCACCCTGCGTCTAGATGTTCACTCACCTCCTACTGTTTTCATGATAGCTGCCTGGTGAACACCTATCATGTGCCAAGCACTCTGCTAGGCAGTTTACTTTACCATAGCAATTCCAGTTATTGAGCACCTACTGTAATCCAAGCCACCGTGTGCTTGGTGATTTCATTTATTTTTCTAGTTATTCTATTCCAACTACATGCCATAGGCTGAGTATCTTGATTTCACTCATTCTTACCCTAATAGGAGATACAAGTCCTTGAGCACCTACAGTGTACTGGGCACTGTGCTTAGGAATTTCATTCATATGCAAAGACTACACTCAGTGTTTGTGCACCAGCTGCGTACCTAGCACTGTTCTGGGTGATTCTTTTGCTGTGTCATGTGAGCTAAGTTCTGGAGCCCTTCCCCTGTGATCTGTCTATTCCATAAGGTCAGAGCTTCTGTTCTATGCTGTTTCAGTTCCACCCATCTTGGTGGTTTCCCAGCAATGCATTGCAGAGAACCAGGTGAAGGTCACGTGCCAAGCAATGAAGTTCTACCCCCAGCGCCTACAGCTGACCTGGTTGGAGAACGGAAACGTGTCCCGAACAGAAATGACCTCAAGCATCACAGAGAACAAGGATGGGATCTTTAACTGGATTAGCTGGCTTCTGGTGAATTTATCTGCCCTCACAGAGGAGATGGTGCTCACCTGCAAGGTGAAGCATGATGGCCAGTGGGTGGTCACCAAAAGCCATATACTGGAGACCTCTGCCCACCAAAAAGGCCAGTGTACAGATGGAAACTCTGGTGAGGCTTGTGCCACATGATCTGGCATTTAAATTTTACCTTTTGTTTTTTTTTTTTATGTGAAAAGTAGTAATTCATGCTTATAATAGAATAATCCAGAAGTCTATAGATATAAACTAGAATTTTGATGTGAGCTCCTTTCTCCCAAAACCCACATTCCAGGATGATCAATGGTAAGACTTGATATACTTGTAGATCTTTTGACATAAATATGCATTAGCGAAAGGAAGAAGAGAGGGAGGGAGATGATCTTGTTGTTAGGGTCCTGCCTCCTGCTTCTTCACCTGACAGTGATTACGTCACAATGCCAGACCAGCCAACCCCTCCTCTTATTCTTCTCAACTGGGTGTGATTTTTATTCCTTGTAGACTTTTTCATCATCATCCCAGCAAATACCTCGTAAAACCAGAAGTATGCGGAAGTTGCATCATTGTGTCCACTAACGACTTAGTCATGGATGCACATCTAGTCGCAAATGGAATCCACAATTCTGTAGTCATGTGATTAATGACATTGTTTTGTCTACAAAACCAATACGATTACACACTTCATAAAATTCACAATAATTCCCTCATATCATCTAAAATGGAATATATATTCCGTTTTTCTGAAACATCTACTATAACTTTATTTTCTGCATCTAACTTGGTTTTAGTTCATCTGTAAATGCTTGAACGAGTTTTCCTGTGAAACACCTGGGCCTCCATAATTCTTTTGTTGATTTGAAAAGAATCTGAATGGCTAGGGCTACTCAAATTCTTCTTTCATATTGGATGCTCATGCCAAGTTGTGCTTTTGAGGAATTCGGTCCATTTTCTCTGAGTTGTCAAATTTCTGCCCATAGAGCTGCTCCTAATATTACCTTGTTATCCTTAATGTCTGTAGGGTCGGTAGTGATATCCCGTTTCATTCTTCATATTGGAAATGTGTCATTTCTTATAGTGTTTGTTGTCAAAAATGCTAGAAGTGTTTCAAATTTACCAATCTTTTCAAAGAATCCACTTTTGTTTCAGCGATTTTCTCTATTACTTCTCTTTTCAATTTTATTGTTTTTTCTTTTCTTTTCCCCCCTCCTTTTGTGCATTTTAAATTGTGCCTGACCCTTTTATTCATATCTGTCCTTTTAAAATTTCCATGCCTCTCTGTATTTTTATTGCTGCTGTAATAATTAGCACACACTTAATAGCTTAAAACAACACACATTCATCAACTCCCATTGCTAGAGGTATAAAGACTAAAATAGGGTGGCCGGACTGCATTCCTTCTGGGGGCTCTGTGGGAGTCTGTGTCCTTGCTGTTCCAACTCCTAGAAGAAGCCCCATTCCTCTGCCAAGGCCCCTGCATGCACTAACCTCTGCTGTGGTTGTCATGCCTCTTGCTCCCACTTTCCGGCTTCCCTCCTTCACTTTAAGGGTCTCTGTGGCTCCAATTCCCATAGTCCAAGATAACGATCCCCTCAAGACCCTAGCTAATTACCATGCAGTTGCTCTTGCAGGGTAAGATACCATATTTACAGATTCTGGGGGGTGCCAGCCCAACCCTCTTGGGCCAGGCATACTTTAGAAGGGGTTTCAAATCTGTGTCTGGACCACAGGACACATTTCCAGTATTTTCTAATTTAAGCTGGATTTAATATTGTTGAAGGGATTTCCAAATAATTCTCAGGTTTCTTGGCTACCTGCCCTTGTCTGTTTCTCCTGCCCTTTCCTGTGGCTGATGAAGGTAGCGGGGCAATCACATAGGAAATTGTGCATTTGAATTTCATGATTTTTCTCTTTTTCTCCCAGAGATTTCACAGTTTGGGCATTGCTCTTCAACGACTACGGAGAACCAGTTTTCCATAGAATTTACTGTCCTTTTATTGCTTTTTCTTTGAGTTAAGAGGCTATATTCCGAGATGAGTAGCTAAATTGTTGCCTTGTCCTCACCAGCCAACTAGCACCTTGTGGGCTTTGAATGCCTTGGCCCCAGTGTTCCTATCCCACATTTCAGTATGTCTTTCCCATGTTTCCCATCACAGCCCTGTTTTGACAAACAGGTGCCCTGTAGCCGAGAATTCAATCCTCTCTGTGGCGCTGATGCTCTTATGATTATATCGGACCCAATTATGTCCTCAAGCTTTTTCTGCCCTTCAGCTCTAGGAGGTAACAGTCTACAATGTTGCCTGGAAGTCTTCTGACATTCACAAAGAACTTTTCCTGTGTGATCAATTGGTCTTCACATTGTATTGTCTTTCTGTGAAGGACTGATGCCCAGCAATAGCCACCCAACCTGTAGTTCTTATAATGATCAACTCATTACCAGAATACAAGGATACTCCCCTCCTCTGCTTATACCAACCCAGGTCACCACAGTGAGGTTTCAGCAGTGACAGTAGCAGGGCAAACTGGGACCTACCCTGCTCTACCTCCCATCAGGGCTGGGGACATCTTGGCCAGCCAGCTGATAGAGACCCATGTCCAACAGTGCCCATTAGAGCTGGCAATCCAAACCCCTCCCAGACAAACCCTACATGTCAGCTTCCCTGGAAGCAGACTCTAAGATGATATGAGAAGAGAGAAAGCTCACTGTGGAGTACTGCTAATCCACATTTGTGAGAAAGGGAAGGAGGCAGGACTGGCAAAGGGAGATGTTAAAAACAGTGCAGTACAGCAAGACTCAGCCTCAGACAGAGAGCTGGCATGCTGGATGCTCTTTTTGAGTATATTAAATCCAGCAGAGGGGCTAAGCCTCTGTATCCCCACTTCCTCCAGACCTCTGCTGAAGGCTGCCCTCTAGAAGCAGGTGCAAACATGGGCAATACAGCTCTTTCAACTGAGAAAAAGTCCAGAGGGCCACCCAGCAGAGATCTGCCATCCTCTAATATGCCAGGGGCAAGTATGGTGGGCTCTCTGCTCCTTCCTTTAAAATTATTCCATATATTTCAAAAATTATTTCAATTTCTTTGAATAATATAAAAACAAAAACCAGTCATTGTAAAAAGTCAAAGAATCTGAAGCTGTATTTACAGATCCAACCTCTATGTCAAACAGAAAGATGTCAGCTGACATTGGCACTGGGGTCCAGGTGGCCTGGATGGTGTTTGAAACCCTCCTGAGCATTAGACCCCATTTCCTTGCCTCCCCGGTGTGTTGTCCAGCCAGCAGGTCTCCTCACCTTTGTACATAGAGTCTTTAAGCCCTGTGCATGGAGCAAAGCAGGGCAGCCTTACCTCTCACTGACCATGACATCTATTCTCACTCCACTTGAGGCCAGGCTGACGTTTGTCCCTATGACCCGCAGAGTTTGGATTTGTCTTGGTCCAAAGACAAGGTCTCAGAATCATCCTGCAGGATAGCAGTGAGGAATATCCCTGGGTCTGAACCACCTCATCTTTTGACCCTCTATAAACTATGAGCCTCTTTCCTCATCAGATAGAGGGTATACGACCTACCCAATTGGGTGTGAGGACCAAGCAGTAAGCCAAACTTACATGTTACTGAGTGCTCATTCTCCCCATCTCTTCCCACCTGGCAGTAAGAAAGGGGTGAGTGATTGAAGAACTTCTTACGCCAAATTCTGCCTTGAGCCTGATCACAGGGGAGGATATTAATGACCTCCAGAGCATTAATAAGTTTGAATCACCTGGGATGGGGTAAATGGAGGCCCCTGGGAATAGGACCTAGATGCCTACTCTGATGGTGCCTCCTATCTCTTCATTTCCAGACCCAGAGCTGTCTACGCTACCCCTGGTAGCTGTCACTCTGGGCCCAAAGCTGCTGCTGCTCATCACTGTCTCTGCCATCTATGCCCACAGAAAGAGAAGATCTGACTGTAAGTTGTGGGTCAGGGATGGCAAGCAAATTTCAGTCCCAGAAGGAGCCAGGTCAGGAAGATGGGCAACGCACAGGTCACACAAGGTCAGCACCCACCTGGAGTAAAGAGCAGGGCACACCTATCTCCATACCCTCAGGAATCTCTGGTATCCCTCTGAGATGTTCCAAACTCCCAAGAAACATGTGGGGATCTGTAGGAGGTGGGTGGAGTCAAAGGCTATTAAGGGATTTGCACAAGGTCCTAGGGATTCTGGGAAGGAAGTGGGCAGAGGGGCTGAATGAGAGGCAGCTAGGTGGGAGGAACCCTTGGAGACAATCTCTAAATTATTTGAGCACTGGTGTCCTTTGGGTGCAAGGAGTCCACATCTAAGAGAATGCTGACAGGTGCCAGATGACAGCTCTAAGGATGGCTCCTGCCTGTCCCTCTGTGGGACAGACAAGAGGGAATGGGGATGGGGATCAGGCCCTAAGGGATGAAGGCTTAGGTGGCAGAATCCTATATCAGGGGCTGCCTGTCCTCTCACAACAGGTGTCCCAGGAGGAAAATAGCACCAAGGACATAGGAGACACATGGGGAACATTTCTGGAATGATGAGCAGATAATTAACTGTGGTGAACATGGGTCCTACGGCACCTACCTTCCTCCCCTGCTACATGCCACCCTCAGTGTCTGCTGCCTCCTTCCTTCCCTGAGAGATCCAGCCTAAGAGAAGGAACAACTAGAAGCTTCCACAACAACCCTGCTCCAAATGCCTTGCTTCCCCCAGAGACCCAGCTGCCCACACCTCCTGCTGCTCCTTCTCAGAGTCTTTGATGCTCCCAGAGCTGGGTCTTCATATCAGATCCTCAGCAGGGGCCATGGGAACTTGCTCTGGGGACTGATGCAGAGACTTGTGAGAAACAAGTCACATCTACACAGACCAGGTATCTCTCATCCATCTCCTGGAGACTGTGGCCACGAACTACACACTTATGTCCATGCTTTCAGGAGTTATTCCTGCCAAGCCCCAGCCTCCCCAGCCTTGGTTAGGTTCTCCATTGGGTCTTAATAGAAACCATCCGAGGTATCTTATGGTTTTTGGTGCTATTGTAAATGGAATCATTTCCCTAATTTCTCTTTCTACGGTTGCATTGTTAGTGTATAAGAAAGCAACTGATTTCTGTGCATTGATTTTGTATCCTGTCACATTACTGAATTGCTGCATGAGTTCTAGTAATTTGGGGGTGGAGTCTTTTGGGTTTTCCACATAAAGTATCATGTCATCTGCAAAAAGAGAGAGTTTGACTTCTTCTTTGCCAACTTGAATACCTTTTATTTCTTTTTGTTCTCTGATTGCTGTTGCTAGGACTTCTAGTACTATGCTGAGCAATAGTGGTGAGAGTGGGCATCCTTGACGTGTTCCTGATCTTAAGGGAAAGGCTCCCAGCTTTTCGTTATTGAGGATGATATTTGCCGTGGGTTTTTCATAGATGGATTTTATGAACTTGAGGAATGTTCCCTCTATCCCTATACTCTGAAGAGTTTTAATCAGGAAAGGATGTTGTATTTTGTCAAATGCTTTTTCTGCATCAATTGAGAGGACCATACAGTTCTTCTCCCTCATCTTATTAATGTGTTCTATCACATTGATTGATTTGCAAATGTTCAACCACCCTTGCATCCCAGGGATAAATCCCACTTGGTCGTGGTGGATGATCCTTTTAATGTTTTGTTGGATCCTATTAGCTAGGATTTTGTTGAGGATTTTGGAATCCATATTCATTGGTCTGAAATTCTCCTTTTTGATGGGGTCTTTGCCTGGTTTGGGGATTAAGGAATAAACCTAATCAAAGAGGTAAAGAATCTATACTCTAGGAACTACAGAACACTCATGAAAGAAATTGAAGAAGACACAAAAAGATGGAAAAACATGCCATGCTCATGGATCCGAAGAATAAACACTGTTAAAATGTCTATGCTACCCAGAGCAATCTATACCTTCAATGCTATCCTGATCAAAATTCCAATGACATTTTTCAAAGTGCTGGAACAAACAATCCTAAAATTTGTATGGAATCATAAAAGACCCCAAATCGCCAAGGAAATGTTGAAAAAGAAAAACAAAGCTGGGGGCATCACGTTGCCCAATTTCAAGCTATATTACAAAGCAGTGATCACCAAGACAACATGGTACTGGCACAAAAACAGACATATAGACCAATGGAACAGAATAGAGAGCCCAGATATGGACCCTCAACTCTATGGTCAATAATCTTCAACAAAGCAGGAAAAAATATGCAATGGAAAAAAGACAGTCCCTTCAATAAAAGGTGCTGGGAAAATTGGACAGCTATATACAAAAGAATGAAACTCGATCATTCTCTAACACCATACATAAAGATAAACTCAAAATGGATGAAAGACCTCAATGTGAGACAGGAATCCGTCAAAATCCTAAAGAACATAGGCAGCAACCTCTTCGACATCGGCCACAGCCACTTCTTTCAAGATACATCTCCAAAAGCTAGTGAAACAAAAGCAAAAATGAACTTTTGGGACTTGATCAAGATAAAAAGCTTCTGCACAGCAAAGGAAACAGTCAACAAAACAAAGAGGCAACCCACAGAATGGGAGAAGATATTTGCAAATGACACTACAGATAAAGGGCTGGTATCCAAGATCTATAAAGAACTTCTCAAACTCAACACCCAAAAAATACATAATCAAGTCAAAAAATGGGCAGAAGACTTGAACAGACACTTCTCCAAAGAAGACATACAAATGGTTAACAGACACATGAAAAAATATTCATCATCATTAGCCATCAGGGAAATTCAAATCAAAACCACATTGAGATACCACCTTACACCAGTCAGAATGGCAAAAATTGACAAGGCAAGAAACAACAAATGTTGGAAAGGTTATGGAGAAAGAGGAACTCTCTTACACTGTTGGTGGGAATGCAAGTTGGTACAGCCACTTTGGAAAACAGTGTGGAGGTGCCTCAAAAATTTAAAAATAGAGCTACCCTATGACCCAGCAATTATACTCCTGGGTATTTACCCCAAAGACACAGATGTAGTGAAAAGAAGGGCCATATGCACCCCAATGTTCATAGCAGCAATGTCCGCAATAGCCAAACTGTGGAGAGAGCCGAGATGCCCTTCAACAGATGAATGGATAAAGAAGATGTGGTCCATATCTACAATGGCATATTACTCAGCCATCAGAAAGGATGAATACCCAACTTTTACATCAACATGGATGGGACTGGAGGAGATGATGCTAAGTGAAATAAGTCAAGCAGAGAAAGTCAATTATCATATCGTTTCACTTATTGGTGGAACATAAGGAATAGCATGGAGGACATTAGGAGAAGGAAGGGAAAAATGAAGGGGGGGAATTGGAGGGAGAGATGAACCACGAGAGACTATGGACTCTGAGAAACGAACTGAGGGTGTTAGAGGGGAGAGGGTGGGGGGATGGGTTAGCCTGGTGATGGGTACTAAGGGGGGCATGTATTGCATGGAGCACTGGGTGTTATACAAAAACAATGAATCATGGATCACTACATCAAAAACTAATGATGTGTTGTATGGTGACTAATATAACATAATAAAATAAAATTTAAAAAAAAATAGAATGCATCCCATCCTGGTTTGCAGAGGAGAAATTATTCTCCTTCCTCTTTGCCTACATATGCTACTCTTCAGTCCCAGAGGGAAGGGTCCCTCCTCCCTGTGATGGGAACACTGTTCTGTCACCTTCATCCTTCCCAACCCCACTGCTCATGTACTCGAGCTGGCAGTCCAGAAACCTGGAGTCATCCTTAACATTCTTTCTTTATATCCCACATTCAATTCTGCCTTCAGAATGCTGTGACCAGTGGTGGGAGGGTAAATGTGAAACAATCTACTCTCAGAAGGGAAAAGAAGCCTGATTGGTAGTGCTTGTGGACTTCTGTGGTGTCAACACTTCCACTGTGACCAATTACAGGCTAACAGTGTTTAACAACTCACTTGCAAAATTCCTGAAAAACTCTCAGGAGTGAGTGCAAGTCTCCTCCCACACCCCAGTGAGCTCCAACCAGAATCTGCACACTGCTCACTCCCAGGGCTGCTTCCACCAGCATCCCTTCCTGGACTATTGCTTTGTCTCTAACAGGCTCTCCAGTTTAAGCCACAGTGATTCTATGGAAATGGAAGTCAAACTGTGTCTCTCTTCTGCTTCTTCCCCCTATGCACCTGCATGACTCACTCACTCCCTCTTTCAAGCTCTGCTGACATATCACTTTATTAAAAGCCCTTTCCATAAACCACCCTATATAAGATATCAGTTCCTCTCTCACACTCTGTGTTCCCACAGCTCATAACCTAATTAAATTGTTTCCTTAGTACTTATGATTAGCTGACATGATAAGTGCTCACTTTGCACAATAGTGCAGGACAGAACAATGATGGTGCAGCTGAAACCATGCAAAGTCATCTCAATAATCAGTGGGAGAAAAACAATTTTTCTGTGACCTTTAAAAACATTTTTCAAAACACAGAAATTCTCCAACTGTCAGTTATGAATGTATAGAGAAATGAAAAAACAATAAAACTATTATTTATTTGGTGTACTGTCATTTCAAACATTAGAAACACTGAAAAGGGAAGTGTTCTATTTTTTTATAAAGAGTCATCAAGAGTAGTGTGCACAGTGCTTGGCCTCTTCTGATCACATAGTTGACCATATAGAGCCAGCATCTGAATCACTCCAGTTTCAACTGGGATCAACTTCCAACATTCCATCCCTTCCACTTTTGATGTTGTGAATCCTTACAATATTAATTTGAATATTTAATTAATTAATATTTATTAATTGAATAATTATTAATTTGACATTTTCACCCTTTGCCCCCCCCCCACAACCACCACCACGACTTCAGTGATGTTGTAAGTTTGCCTTCACTCTGCTCCTCTGGCTGCATATCCACACTCTGGGGACCAGGATCCCAGTTGCCATTCCCATGGTAGCTCTGCCTTCATGAGCCCCACTCACATTCAGTTCAAACTTCACCTCCAGTCTCATCTCTTTTCATTTCTACATCACACTTTCAGCTTTGTGCCAATTCCCTTTTGCCACTATTCACTTTTGTACAATGCCTGGGTTCCTCACTGGGAGACCAGGAGACAACACAACCATCTGCATTGCTCTCTGTGGGAAAGTGAGTAACAGAGTCACAGAGAACCACTACTACAGGCTTTGAAAGATTTGATGCTTACTTATCGTGATGAGCACCTGTTAGTTACATAGAGATTGGTGGCCTGAAGAAGAGCTGGCAGCAAAGTTTGCACATCATGCAATTGCTCATGGAAAATTCCTCCATGGGAAATGAAACTGAAACCAAGTTTTGGGGACTGATGGTATTTAACTGACCTGTGGAAACTGACATTCATGCATGTCAACACCATGCAAAGTGAGAACTGCCTGTGTGTGTTTGTCTCTTCCTCAAATAGGATGTGGACTCTGACAGAGAAGGGACTGTCTCAGTCCACAGTTGCCAGACAATGATGGCCATGTTTTAGGCCATCACATTTTTAAAAAATAAATCGGGGAATACTTCCTTGAAGACATCAGTTTTTACAAGATGTCAGATTTTAAATAACATCTTTTTTCATTCCATCATCTGCTGCATGTACCTAAAACCATTTTGTTAAATACTACTACTCTCTTCTTGTGTTTAAAAATTCTATCAGAATTTCTTATCATCCTGAAAGTAAGCAAGTGGAACTTTAAAAAACAAAACAATAACCCACTAATTGGAGTATGTCAAACAGGTACAGGAACCTTCTGGTAGAGCTCCCGATGGTCAAAGTGTAACAGTTTGAGGAACAAATAAGTAAAGTAGTATATCTGGTTCTGTTCTGGTCTGAATGTTCTTGTCCCCACAAAATTCAAGTGTTAGAATACTCAAGCCCATGTGATGGTGTTAGCAGGTGGGACCCCTGGAAGGTGAGCAGGTCATGAGGGCTCCACCCTCATGAGTGGGATTAGCCCTTATAGAAGAGGCCCCCCAGAGCTCCCCAGCCACTTCAGCCATGTGAGGACACAAAGAGAAATCTGTAGAGGGCCCTCTCCCAACCACGCTATCTCCATGATCTCAGACTCCAGCTTCCTCAGCTGTGAGCAAGAGCTTTCTTTTGTTTATTTGCCGCCCAGCCTGGGACATTTTGTTATAGCTGCCTGAATGACTAAGACTGACTATAACCCCATATATGAAATAAATAACTTTGAGCCCATATTGATATAAATAAATAATTGAATAAATTAATAAATTGAGAGAAGAAAAAATATCCTGTGCATAAAGTCCCAAATGATTTAACTAGATACTTCACCCTCAGGAGAGAACCCTAACTGCCCATGAATGAAGGGCAGGCTGCTTGTTGTGACTCCCTTCCAAAGAGGATAAAATGGAAAGGAGGAAAAAGGAGTAACTACAGAGGGGACCCCTGAAAAATACAGTTCAGCCAGGTGATCATGAGTTCACCAGCAGTCATAAACCACGGCCACAGTGTGCTCCCTGATATAATGTGATAAGAGCGGCACTTTTCCTCTGTGATCTTCCTCCCCAAGCTCATCACCCCAGTCTGCTTAAGAGAAATGCATCCGACAAATTGCAACGACATTCCACCACATAGCTGAGCAGCACACCTCAAAACTGTCAGGCCATCACCATCAGGGAAAGTTGGAGAGGTTGTCACAGATGAGAGAAACCTAATGAGACATGACAAATAAATGTAATGTGGTATCTTGCATGGTAATTCTGGAACAGAAAGGGACATGGGGTAAAAACTAAGGAAATCTCTTCTGGAGTGAATGTCTCTGTCTCTCCAAAGTGCATGTGTTGAAATCTAATACCCAGTGTGATGGGATTTGGAGGTGGGATCTTTGACGGGTAATGAGGTCTTGAGGGCAGAGTTCTCATGAATGGGATCAATGCCCTCAGGAAAAGAGGCCAGCCAGCTCACTCCATCCACCACGTGAGAATGTAAGTTGTCAGCAGTCTACAGCCACAAAGAGGCTTCTCATCACAACCCAACTATCCTGGCACCCTGATCTCAGACTTCCAGCCTCCAGGACTGTGAGAAGTTCCTGTTGTTTCAAGGCATCCAGTTTATGGTGTTTTGTTATAGCAGCCCAAGCTAAGGTAAAATCTAAATATACTATGGACTTTGGTTAATAATAATGTACCAATATTGGCTCATTAATTATCACAGATGTACCACACTACTGTCAGATGCTAATAAGAGGGGAAACTGTGTGCAGCTGTATATTGGAACTCTGTACTATTGTCACAATTTTATTCTAAATGTAAAACTGTTTCAAAAATTTTGTCTATTAAAAAATATGTCAACATCTTGTCCTCAGCTGGATCTCTGCTTCTTGCACCTCTTTGGGTGACAAGGCAAGGAAATGTGCAGTGGGGAGACTTCTGTGTTTCTATACCCAAGTTTTATCTGACTTCACAGCTCTGAGGTTCATTCTCCTCCTTCCTCTGTCCTCTGCTAGAGCTCACTCCAAAGCCAGGCACTCAGAGATCCCAGAAGAACCTGCTTCTCAGTCCCCCATGATATTCATCCTAAATGTTTCCAATTAGTAAAGCCCAGGTTAGACCAAGAGGGGTCAGAGAACTCTGGACGCTTGGGTGAGGTGGGGTAGCTTTAGGAGCTCAGAGGGGGATGCAGTTAATCCATGTCCTGAGCCCAAGGAATTGAGGTGGAAGGGGCTGTGCAGAGGGTGGGGGAGGTTGCGATGCACTAGGCCTGAGCAGATGGCCCTCAGCTGTCAGCTCTCTTTGGGATGGCCTCAGTTGAGGAGAGCCACCATGCCCAAGGTCATGCCTGGGACATTGCCACATCCAGTGGCTCATCAACATGGGGATGTAAAGGTCCAGCCTCTCAACCCAGCTCAGAACTCTGAAGAAACATCCTAGCACCAGAGCTCCACAGGAGATCAACTGAGGTCTTCTTTAGGACTTCACTGCTGCTCAACTTCTTCTAAACAATTCCGCTCCCTGCTCCTCCTAGCTACCATTGGATCCTAAAGTACTCCCTGAAAATGACCTGCTTATTAATATTCCTCTCAACACCTGTTTCCCAGGGAACCTGATGTGAAGGGGACAGGCTGTGGTGGGTACCAGAAAAGGTGGGGATCCTTTTTTCTCTAAGTGTTAAGGAAGTCATCGAAGGATGGATTGTTTACCCTATCACTTACCATATATCATATACAACATACCAGACACATATGCCATATATAATATACCATATACCACATACTATGTACTACACCATATGCCATATACAATATACCATATACCACATATCACATACCACATGGCATATGCAATGTACCATTACCAAATACCACATACCATACACCATATACCACATATCACATACAACATACCATATAAGGTATACCACATAGTATATGCCATAGACCATATACAATACAGCGAACAGTCTTAATAAACAAGAGCAATGAAAATCTACAAAATTGTTTATACAAAAAAGGGATTTACTCAGATCTGTGTTGTAGTAGACCCTGGATAAAGTAGAAGTAGAGCTTACAGTGGGCAAAAGATTTGGGGATAGCCTATTAGGAAGTAATAGTTTTCATTCACACCAGAGATGACAATGGAGATGGAGTAACAGATTCAATAAGTGTTTAGGAGGTAAAACTAACAGGGTCTGGTAATTTGTAGACAAGAGTGGACAACTGAGGATGTGGAACACGGGCCTCTTCTTGGTTTGATCAAATGGGTAGAGGATGTGCCACATACTGAAGGGGAGAAGAAATTGTCTAAGTGCAGACTATAAACTCACCTTTGAATATTTCAGCTATACAAATGAAAATTTCATGGTCAAAGGATATATAAGCCAGCCACCAAAAAGTGGATTCAGGATTGGAACCTAAACTACATCTGGTTGCAAAGCCAATGCTCCTGACCATCAAGGCACTAAAAATCCCAGACTCTGTAGAGTTTAGAGTCTGATGGGAGGTGTGAAGTCTGCTGAAGGTGGGAGGAAGTGTAGTATTCTGGACCTTGAGGAAAGATCCTGTACAACCCACAGCAGGGCGCATGGATGGCATCCCAGCATGGAATTCATCATTCCAGAACAATGTGATAGGATGTGACATCATAAGGGGAGAGGAGTCTTCTCATCTCCTATATGCAGTTTGGGCTGCTGTGGACTCTCCTCTTGTTCTAACACCTCTCCTGGCCTAAACATCCTATTGATCCCTGAGGAGGCATGGCTCACAAGGAAGCAACAGTGAAATCACCCTAGCTGTCAGTGCCTGACTATGGACTCGTGGACACTAAAGGGTCACCAGCTGAGTGTGGACTGAGAGTCCCAACACAGTCTCTGTGCTTGGGTAGAGCCCATTGCAGAGGTGAGAAAGAAAGAAGCCAGCATGCTTGTTCCTTTCTCTTTCTAAGAATGTTTCTTCTGTTCCTCTACTTTATCCCCCAGAGCTAGCCCCAGACCCAGCACAGACAGCAGAGGCAGCCCTCACATTTCAGTTGTGTTTCTAGGTGTATTACTTTCCCTCTTGCAGAGTGTTGCCCCAGCCCCACCTTCCCTGTAGCCCCTTCCATTCTCTAAGACACAAATCATCACCATCTCCAAAACTCTAACCTCTTTCCCACACCATGTCTCTGGACCTCTACATCAGCAGGGGTGCAGGTTGGTGAGATCTCAGTTGGGATGAGGCTCAGGAGTGAGCACAAGTCTATGACATGCTTTTAACTATGGAAAATCAATCATTTCTAGTAGCAACTTCTCAGCTTGTGGCCACCTTGCCTGTCCATTTTATAATCTCAAAGAAAAACTGTTTAAGTCCCATGGTCTTTCCTCTCATCACAGTCCCCTTCCTCTGACATCATGGAGGCAGGGAGTGTCTTCTCTCCTCAGAGCAGAGAGTCCTGGGTCTCTCCAGGACAACACTCAGACAGAGAAGTCTCCAGGGCCACCATGATGCATGTCCCTGCCTCCCGATCCTGCCCACCTCTGCCATCTCTGCTGCTGACTCTGCTGGTGAGATTCACAGGTGAGTTGTGGCTCAGGTATGTGTGATGAGGACTCCCCTATGCTTGTTTACTGTGTTCACCTCACCTGTTTGCCTAGAATTTCCTGGGGGAGGGTTTTCTCTAATCCATCCAGAATTTATATAACTAGATTGGAATGGCTCCCCGTTCACAAAATCTCCCAGTGGCTGAGTCTGTTCCACACCCTTTTGTTCAGGGAATGGGCACACACTAATGGTCACAGGGCTGAGCACAGCGCACACATCAGAACTCTCATCCCCCATCCCCTGGGGACAAAGAACATGTCTTTCAAATTTATTACCACCACACAGATGCAACTTCTCAATGAAGAAAAGCATGTTGGAGAACACGAAATTATAAAGCAAGAAAAGAATTCACAATGCTTCCATCCTAAGATAATCACTGTTAAAAATTTGCAGAGGTTTCCATGCTCATGGAATATTGGCCAGAAGTGGTCACTAGAGGTCTCTGGTTCAGCGATGGAAGCTGAATCCTGCAGGCTCTTCAGAGAACTAAGCAGTTCTGCCTCTGCTTGTTGAAAAAGCTAAAGAAGCATGTGGAGTCTCTTTCCCAAGCCCATTGGTCCATGTTGGCAGAGGCTTTGAGTCCCAATTGCCACAGCAGATGGCTTGAGGGATTTAGATCAGATGAAAGAGGAACCCAAGACCTTTATCTGAGTATAAGCAAAGAGGAAGAAAGCTTGGATGTTTTAGGAAAGAATAAAATACATGAGACACACACACCCACTGGAGAATGTTACCAAACATTTCAATGTGAATAGCAAGTTCATAAAATCTCTTCCAGAAAATAGAAGACGAGGAAACACTTCCCTGCTCATTTGATGAGGCCATTATTACCTTGATAGAAAAACCAGATAGACTATACATAAAAAAATAACTACAGACCAATATCTCTCATGAATCTAAATGCAAGAATCCTGAACAAAATTTGGCAAATAGAATTTCGAATGTGTAAAATTATATACCATGACTAAGAAGGATTTATTTCAGGCATGCAAAGCTGTTTCAACATTTGAAAATCAATCACCATAATCCATCACATCAAATTAAAGAAGAAAAATTGCATGATATTATCAATTGATGCAGAAAATCATTTGACAAATCTAACACATATTCATGATGCAAACTTAGCAAAGTAGAAATAGGAAGGAACTTCCTCAGTTTGATGAACATTTACAAAAAACCCTGCATCATTATACTTAATGGTGGAAGACTGTTGTGGGGTTTTTTGTTTTGTTTTGTTTTTTGTGAGATAAAGACTGAGGAAGGACGTGCCTACTCACAACTCTTATTCAACATAGTACTAGAAATTGCAGGAGAGAGAGGGACAGGAAGAAAGGAATGGAGGAGAAAGGGAAGGGAGAGGAAGGGAAGGGAAGGGAAGAGAAGGGAAGGGGGCAGGGAAAGAAGTTGAAAAGGAAGAAAAAAAACTTCCCTTATTTGCAGATGACATGATTGTCTACATAGAAAATCCCAAAGAATCTACTTAAAAAAAAAAAAACAAAACTCTTACAGTTAATAAGCACATTAAGCAAGGATACAAGATCAACATACAAAAATCAGTTATGGCTTGCCTCAGGCTTCCTAGTGGCCACCTCTTGAGGCCTCACCTCCACGCTGGACACCTCCAGTCTGGTCAGCCTCCTTGGCTTCCATGAGACGTGAGCTGAGCAGTTAAGCTAATAGCCGAGATTCAGGCAGGACTTTTCCGACGCCCCAGGGCCCTTCTTGCCCTGGGACTACCCCATCTCCAGCAATTTATTTATTTGAGAGGAGCAAGATGGCAGAGGAGTAGGAGACCTAAATTTTGTCTGGTCCCAGGAATTCAGCTGGATAGGTAACAAACCATTCTGAACACCTACGAACTCAACAGGAGATCGAAGAAAAGAATAGCAACAACTCTCTGAACAGAAAAGCGACCACTTTCTGGAAGGTAGGACATGTGAAGAAGTGAACCCGAGGCGATATTCAGGAGGATAGATGGCGGGGGAGGGGGCCTCCATCCGCCACTTCTGGCAAGTGATAGAGCTGCGGAGCACAAAATCGGAACTGTTAGAAGTCGGCACCGCTGAGGGACGTCGCTCCAGTGGCTAAGCGGGGGGTGGAACCCTCGCAGGACAGTGTGGTCTCAGGACCCTCGGGGTCACAGAGAGACCGGGGGTGCCTGAGTGCGGCAGAGCTCCCAGGTATTGGAGCAGGGAAGCTGGCTGCAGAGACGGAGCCGAGGCGCGGGCTCTCAGCTCGGGGTTGCCATAAATTGTGATCAGTGACAGTCGGGCCACTGCTCCTCCAGCAGGGACCCAACAAGCGGCAGATCCGGGGAGACTCCCCTTCCTCCCCTGGGAGGAGTGGCTCAGGAGCGCACTGCAGGGATCTCCTGGGTTTGGAGACTCCACACTAAGTCGGGTGCCAGAGATAGAAACGCTTGGTCACAGGCTGGGTGAGCACAGAGTGCAGACGGAGACCGGGGAGACGGGAGTGACTGACTGCTTTTCTCTGGGGACGCACTGAGGAGTGGGGCACTGAGTTCTCGGCTCCTTGGGGGGGAGATTAGGAGGCCGTCGTTTTCACTCTCATCCTCCAAATCTGTACGGAAAGCTTACAGGGAACAAAAGCTCCCGAGAGTAAACCCGAGCAGATTACTTAGCCCCGACCCACAAGGGCGGGGCAATTCCGCCTCCGGCAAAGACATTTGGGAACCATGGCAACAGGCCCCTCCCCCAGAAGATCAGCACAAACAGCCAGCTAAGACCAAGTTTACCGATCAATGAGAACGGCAAAACTCCAGCGCTGGGGGAATACTGCACATAGAATTCATGGCTTTTTTCCCATGATGCTTTAGTCTTTCAAAGTTAATTTTTTTAATTTTCTTTCTTTTTTTCTTTTTCTATTTTTTTAGTTGAATTTTTCTTCTTTCCTTTTTCAACCAATATCTTATCAATTCCTTTCTTAAAATCTTTTTTAATTTTCATTTTTACAGTCATATTCTCTCTTCATTGTATTTAACCTTATTTTTTGTATATACATAAGTTTTTCTTTCTTTAAAATTTTGGGATACAGTTTCTTCTAACAGACTAAAATATACCCTAAATCTAGTGTATAACATTGTCCTAGTCTCCCACCTGATTCACATTCTCTTTTCTTTTTTAATTTTTTTCATTCTTTTTTTCAACCAACTTCTTATCAGTTCCTTCTTTAAAATCTTTTTTAATTTTCATCTTTATAGTCATATTTCATCCCTTCATTGTATTTACCCTAATTTTTGTATGTATATAAGTTTTTCTTTCTTTAAAATTTTCTATAAAATTTCTTTCTTTTAAATTTTCTTTCTTTCTTTAAAAGAGGCAATTTCTTCTAGCAGACCAAAATACACCCAGAATCTAGTGTGTGGCTCTGTTCTATTCACCAGCTTGATCATATTTTTTTTTCCTTTTCTTTTCCTCCCGGTTTCGGGTCACTTCTGATTTGTTTAGTGTATATTTTTCTGGGGCCATTGTTACCCTGTTAGCATTTTGTTCTTGTGTTCATCTATTCTCCTCTGGACAAAATGACAAAACAGAAAAACACACCTCAAAAAAAAGAATAAGAGTCAGTACCAACTGCCAGGGACCTAATCAATACAGACATTAGTAAGATGTTAGAACTAGAGTTCAGAATGACGATTATAAAGACACTAGCTGGGCTTGAAAAAAGCATGGAAGATACTAGGGAAACCCTTTCTGGAGAAATAAAAGAACTAAAATCTAACCAAGTTGAAATCAAAAAGGCTATTAATGAGTGCAAACAAAAATGGAGGCTCTAACTGCTAGAATAAGTGAGGCAGAAGAGAGAATTAGTGATATAGAAGACCAAATGATGGAAAATAAAGGAACTGAGAAAAATAAAGATAAACAATTACTGGATCACGAGGGGAGAATTTGAGAGATAAGTGATACCATAAAGTGAAACAACATTAAAATAATTGGGATCCCAGAAGAAGAAGAAAGAGAGAGGGGGGCAGAAGGTATATTAGAGCAAAATATAGCAGAGAACTTCCCTAATGTGGGGAAGGAAACAGGCATCAAAATCCAGGAGGCAGAGAGAAGCCCTCTCAAAATCAATAAAAATATGTCAACACCCGACATCTAATAGTAAAACTTACAAGTCTCAGAGACAAAGAGAAAATCCTGAAAGCAGCTCGGGAGAAGAGATCTGTAACCTACAACGGTAGAAACAATAGATTGGCAGCAGACCTATCCACAGAGACCTGGCAGGCCAGGAAGGACTGGCATGATATATTCAGAGCACTAAATGAGAAAAATATGCAGCCAGGAATACTATATCCAGCTAGACTGTCATTGAAAATAGGAGAGATAAGCTTCTAGGACAAACAAAAACTAAAAGAATTTGCAAACACCAAACCAGCCCTACAGAAATATTGAAAGGGGTCCTCTAAGCAAAGAAAGAGCCTAAAAGTAACATAGACCAGAAAGGAACAGAGACAATAACAGTAACAGTCACCTTACAGGCAATACAATGGCACTAAACTCATATCTTTCCATAGTTACCCTGAATTTAAATGGGATAAATGCCCCAATCAAAAGAAACAGGGTATCAGATTGGATAAAAAAAAAAAAAAAAAACAGACCCTTTGGTATGCTCTCTGCAAGAGACTCATTTTAGACCCAAAGATACCTCCAGATTGAAAGTGAGGGGGTGGAAAACAATTTACCATGCTAATGGACATCAAAAGAAAGCTGGGGTGGCAATCCTTACATCAGACAAATAAGATTTTAAACAAAAGACTATAATAAGAGATGAGGAAGGACACTACATCATACTTAAAGGGTCTATCCAACAAGATCTAACAGTTTGGGGCACCTGGGTGGCTCAGTCATTAAGCGTCTGCCTTTGGCTCAAGTCATGATCCCAAGTTCCTGGAATGGAGCCCCACATCGGGCTCCCTGCTCAGTGGGAAGCCTGCTTCTCCCTCTCCCACTCCCCCTGCTTGTGTTTCCTCTTTGTTGTGTCTCTCTCTGTCAAATAAATAAATAAAATAAAAAAGAAGATCTGACAATTTTAAATATCTATGCCCCTAACATGGGAGCAGCCAATTATATAAGCCAATTAATAACAAAATGAAAGAAACACATCAACAATAATACAATAATCGTAGGGGACTTTAACCGCCCTCATTGAAATGGATAGATCATCTAAGCAAAAGATCAACAAGGAAATAAAGACTTTAAATGACACACTGGACCAGATGGACTTCACAGATATATTCAGAACATTCCATCCCAAAGCAACAGAATACACATTTCTTCTCTAGTGCCCATGGAACATTCTCCACAATAGATCACATCCTGGGCCACAAATCAGGTCTCAACTGGTACCAAAAGATTGGGATCATTCCCTGCATATTTTTGGACCACAATGCTTTGAAACTAGAATTCAATCACAAGAGGAAAGTTGGAAAGAACTCACATACATGTAGGCTAAAGAGTATCCTACTAAAAAATGAATGGGTCAACTAGGAAATTAAGGAAGTATTAAAAAAATTCATGAAAACACAACTGTTCAAAATCTTTGGAATACAGCAAAGGCAGTCCTAAGAGGAAAGTATATAGCAGTACAAGCCTTTCTCAAGAAACAAGAAAGGTCTCAAATACACAACCTAACCCTACACCTAAAGGAGCTGGAGAAAGTACAGCAAATAAAGCCTAAACCCAGCAGGAGAAGAGCAATAGTAAAGATCAGAGCAGAAATCAATGAAATAGAAACCAAAAGAACAGTAGAACAGATCAATGAAACTGGGAGCTGGTTCTTTAAAAGAATTAACAAGATTGATAAAACCCTGGCCAGACTTATCAAAAAGAAAAGAGAAAGGACCCAAATACATAAAATCATGAAAGAGGAGCGATCACAACCAACACCAATAAAATACAAACAATTATAAGAACATATTATGAGCAGCTATATGCCAGCAAATTAGATAATCTGGAAGAAATGGGTGCATTCCTAGAGATGTATAGACTACCAAAACTGAACCAGGAAGAAATAGAAAAACTGAACAGACCCATAACCAGTAAGGAAATCAAAGCAGTAATCAAAAATCTCCCAACAAACAAGAGGCCAGGGTCAGATGGCTTCCCAGGGGAATTCTACCAAACATTTAAAGAAGAATTAATACCTATTCTTCTGAAACTGTTCCAAAAAATAGAAACAGAAGGAAAATTTCCAAACTCATTTTATGAGGCCAGCATTACCTTGATCCCAAAACCAAAGACCACATCAAAAAGAATTACAGACCAATATCCTTGATGAACATGGATGCAAAAATTCTCACCAAAATACTAGCCAATAGGATCCAACAGTACATTAAAGGGATTATTCACCACGACCAAGTGGGATTTATTCCTGGGCTGCAAGGTTGCTTCAACATCTGCAAATCAATTAATATGATATAATACATTAATAAAAGAAAGAACAAGAATTATATGATCCTCTCAATCGAAGCAGAAAAAGCATTTGACAAAGTACAGCATCCTTTCTTGATTAACTCTTCACAGTGTAGGGATAGAGGGTACATACCTCAGTATCATAAAAGCCATCTATGAAAAACCCATATGAATGTCATACTCAATGGGGAAAAACTCAGAGCTTGTTCCCTAAGGTCAGGAACATGGCAGGGATGTCCACTATCACCACTGCTATTCAACACAGTATTTGAAGTCCTAGCCTCAGCAATCAGACAACAAAAAGAAATAAAAGGCATCTGAAATGACAAAGAAGTGAAACTCTCACTTTTTGCAGATGATATGATACTTTATGTAGAAAACCCAAAAGACTCCACCCCAAAACTGCTAGAACTCATACAGGACTTCAGTAAAGTGACAGGGCATAAAATCAATGCACAGAAATCAGTGGCATTTCTATACACCAACAACAAGACAAAAGAAAGAGAAATTAAGGAGTCGATCCCATTTACAACTGCACCCAAAACCATAAGATACCTAGGAATAAATCTAACCAAAGAGGCAAAGAATCTGTACTCAGAAAGCTATAGAATACTCATGAAAGAAATAGAGGAAGACACAAAGAAATGGAAAAACGTTCCATGCTCATGGATTGGAAGAACAAATATTGTAAAAATGTCTATGCTACCTAGAACAATCTACACATTTAATGCAATTCCTATCAAAATACCATCAACTTTTTTCAAAGAAATGGAACAAATAATCCTAAAATTTGTATGGAACAAGTAAAGACCCCGAATAGCCAGAGGAATGTTGAAAAAGAAAATCAAAGCTGGTGGCATCACAATTCCGGACTTCAAGCTCTATTACAAAGCTGTCATCATCAAGACAGTATGGTACTGGCACAAAAACAGACACATAGATCAATGGAACAGAATAGAGAGCCCAGAAATGGACCCTCAACTCTATGGTCAACTCATCTTCGACAAAGCAGGAAAGAATATCCAATGGAAAAAGACAGTCTATTCAACAAATGATGTTGGGAAAATTGGACAGCCACATGTAGAAGAATGAAACTGGACCATTTTCTTACATCACACACAAAAATATACTCAAAATGGATGAAAGACCTTAATGTGAGACAGGAATCCATCAAAATCCTTGAGGAGAACACAGGCAGCAACCTCTTCGACCTCAGCCGCAGCAACTTCTTCCTAGAAACATCGCCAAAGGCAAGGGAAGCAAGGGCAAAAATGAACTATTGGGACTTGATCAAGATAAAAAGCTTTTGCACAGCAGAGGAAATAGTCAACAAAACCAAAAGACAACTGACAGAATGGGAGAAGATATTTGCAAATGACATATCAGATACAGGGCTAGTATCCAAAATCTATAAAGAACTTACCAAACTCAACACCCAAAGAACAAATAATCCAATCACGAAATGGGCAGAAGATATGAACAGACATTTCTCCAAAGAAGACATCCAAGTGGCCAACAGACACATGAAAAAGTGCTCAACATCACTTGGCATCAGGAAAATACAAATCAAAACCTCAATGAGATACCACCTCACACCAGTCAGAATGGCTAAAATTAACAAGTCAGGAAATGACAGATGTTGGCGAGGATGTGGAGAAAGGGGAACCCTCCTACACTGTTGGTGGGAATGCAAGCTGGTGCAGCCACTCTGGAAAACAGTATAGAGGTTCCTCAAAAAGTTGAAAATCGAGCTATTGTATGATCCAGCAATTGCACTACTGGGTATTTACCCCAAAGATACAAATGTAGTGATCCAAAGGGGCATCTGCACCACAGTGTTTGTAGCAGCAATGTCCACAATAGCCAAACTATGGAAAGAGCCTAGACGTCCATCAACAGATGAATGGATAAAGAAGATGTGGTATATATATACAATGGAATATTATGCAGCCATCAAAAAAATGAAATCTTGCCATTTGCAATGATGTGGATGAAACTAGAAGGTATTATGCTAGGCTAAATAAGTCAACCAGAGAAAGACAAGTATCATATGATCTCACTGATATGAGGAATTTGAGAAACAAGACAGAGGATCGTAGGGGAAGGGAGGGAAAAATGAAACAAGATGAAACCAGAGAGGGAGATAAACCATAAGAGACTCTTAATGTCAGGAAACAAACTGAGGGTTGCTGGAGTGGAGGGGAGTGGGAGGGATGGGGTGGCTGGGTGATGGACATTGGGGAGGGTATGTGCTATGGTGAGCTCTGTGAATTGTGTAATACTGATGAATCACAGACCTGTACCCCGAAACAAATAATACATCATATGTTAATTAAAAAAGAAAGATATTTACTGTACATTTTAAGGTAAACATATGTTAAAAAAATCAATTATGTTTCTATATACTAAAAACACATGTGACCATTTACATTATCACCCTCTAAAAAAGAGAAATATGTATAAATCTTATATGTACAAGTTGTATATAAGGAAAGCTAGAAAACCAATTAAAGCAATCAGTTTTAAATCAAAGAAGAACTAAACAAATAAAGATACATACCATGTTCGTGGATAGGAAGACTCAATATTGTCAGGATATTCATTCTTCCCAACTTGATCTAAGGATTAAATGCAATCCCAATCAATATAAGAGCAAACTGTTTGATAGGTATTGACAAACTGATTCTAAAGTTCATATGGAGAAGTTAAAAATCCAGAATAGCCAACTCAATGTTGGAAAAGAACAAAGTCAGAGGACTGACACCATTCAATACAAGACTTACTAGAAAGCTACAGTAATTGAAACAGTGGCATTGGTGAAGGAATAACACACATATCAATGCAACAGAATAGAAAGTCCAGAAATAGACCCACATAAATACAGCCAACTGATCTTTGGGAAAGGAGCAAAATAGTCTTTTCAACAAATGTTGCTGGAGCAACTGGACATCTGGACATCCATGTGCAAAGAGAAAAAAATTGATTCTAGACACAGACCTAACAACCTTCATAAAAATAACTCAAATGTAAAACACAAAACTATAAAATTCCTACAAGATATCATAGAAGAAAATCTAAATTACCTTTGATATGGAAATGATTTTTTTATAAATAGACTTTGTATTTTAAAGCAGTTTTAGTTTCACACCAGAATGGAACAGAAAGTGCAGAGATTTCCCATACTACTCCCTGTCCCCACATATCACTCTCCAATTACCAACATCCTCCACCAGAGTGGTACATTTATTACAAATGGTGAACCTACACTAGTATGTTATTAACACCCAAAGTCCATAATTCACATTACGTTTCACCCTTAGTATTGTGTAGTCTATGGGTTTGGACAAATGTATAGTGATATCCACTTTTATAGTACTATACAGAGTAGCTTCACTGCCCTAAAAATCCTCTGTGCTCTGCTTATTTATCTCTTTCCACCCTAACCCTGGCAATCACTGATATATTCCCTTCCCCCATAGTTTTGCCTTTTCCAGCATATCATATACTTGGACTCATGCAGTATGCAGGCTTCTCCTTTTGATTAAGCTTCTGCCATATCTTTTCAGGGGTTGATAGCTCATTTGTTGTTAGCACTGGATAATATTCCACTGTCTGGGTGTACCACAATTCTTTATCCATTCACCTATTGAAGGTCATCATGGTTGCTTTTAAGCTTGGCAATTATAACTAAAGCTGCTATAAACTGTGAAGAGGAATCTGTTCCAGGCCTCTCTCCTAGCTTCTGGTAGCCTCAGACCATCCTCAGATTGTACATGGAATTCCCACTGTGTCTTCACATCATCTTCCCTCTGTGTATGACAGCTAAGCTAAGCTGTGCCTGAATTCCTGGTCCACAGGAACTATGAAATAATATGTGTTTCCTTAAACTAAGTTTGTGGTAATTTGTTATTCAGCAAGTTCCCCTGTTTATATAGCATCTACTATGCTCCAGGCCATTCTCTTATCCTGATGCAAGGTACCCTCCACCTTTCTGTACATTGGTCCCCTTCCCCTCATCCCTTATGGCAACCCAGTTTGTAATTTTCGTACTTTGGCACCAGTACATATTGCTAAAAGAGTGTGTAATGAGGCCCCACCTTGACCTAAAAGCAGACCCTCAGAAAATCTTCGGCCAAGACAAAGAACATGAGAAAAGATGCAAAATTTCTTTCCAGGAACTTCAGATGAAGACTTCCAGGTGACCCAGCCTGAGAGTTCAGTTTCAGTCAGAGCTGGAGAGATCTTAACACTGGGCTGCAACGTGTCTGCTCGATCCCCAGCAGGGCCTGTCTTATGGTTCAGGGAGAATGGGCAAGAACGACAATTAATCTACAATTTCAATGGAAGCCAATTCCCCCGAGTAACCCAAGTGGAAAACACGGAGTTCAACCAAACAGACTATTCCATCCGCATCAGTGATGTGTCACCCAAAGATGTGGGCACGTATTACTGTGTGAAGCTAACAATAGCACACCCTGACATGGCATATGTATCTGGTTCAGGCACCTTTGTGTCTGTGAATGGTGAGTACACCCTGACAAACTCCAACCCCTTGGTTTGTAAAAATAATTTTTTAAAAATCTGAAATATGTACCAAATCATCACTACACACTAGATTCTGTGCCCCTTCAATCACAAACCACCCTATAAGTTAGATTCTGCAGATGGCCCTATTAATTAACCATTCTGTGGTCCTGTGCCTAATATTGAATCAAGCCATGTTGACAGGCCATGCCCTGCCCTGATGGCCAACTCCACCAAACCAGTGACACGTGGCAAGGGAAACTCTCACATAAAAAGACACCAGGTAGGCACAATACAACTACAGGTGTGCACTTTATGATCCAAAAAGTGAGAAAAACAGACCTACATGGCCAGCTGGCTTTTCTAAGGTCTGGGGGACAATCCTGGGATGAGAGCTATCCACTGAGTATCTTCTAACCTATGCTCTAAGACCCATTTTCCATTCACTGACCCTTGTTGCCATATCTTACCTTCCAGATTCAGGATGAAATCTTAACACAGGGTAGAGTTTGCCCGCTAAGCCCAATACCTCCTGAGCCAAAGCAAAGGGATCCACAAGCAGGCAGACTCTCTACAAGCCTGCACAAATCCACTCACCCATTTCTAACTGGAATGTGATTGAAGCCTGGTGGCAGGTCCCTGAGGGGCCACCACAGTGCAGTCAGGGACCCTGTTCCCCACACAGGAAGTCAATGAGTGGGTGTGGGCTCCTACTATAGCTTCTGGGGAGCCAGGAGACCAGAAGGATGGGGCTTGAGTATCACCCACCCCCACATCTTGTTTGGAAAAGCTGTCCTGGAGGGGTTGAGTCACTCTCCCTGGCATTTGATCTTTCCCTGGTCTGCCCTAGTCTACCCCCAGCTCTGCTATTCTCTTCTGAGGACAACCAGTGTTTGCTACTTCTTGCCACTCTCTGGATTAATTATGTTAAATGCAGTGAGATTAGTGTGTCTATCTGCTCTTCTGGGAGAACTACTCTTCCTCAGTGATGTTCTTTTCGAGTCCAGTCACATTCCATGATATCCAACTGGCCATGGAAAATTTACATATGTCCCTTAAACCAACAAGTCTGAGCATAGGCCACTTACCCGCATTCTCTCCCAGCCTCACCAGACACGAGTTCCCTTGTCTCTCTAACCCACACCTTAGCCCATCTGTGCTTTTGATAGTTTGTCAACCTGAAAGGAGTGAGATTACCAGGACCTGACTAATATGGGGTAGTGATGGTGGTGGCAGAGGGTGTTGGGGGTCAGTTGTGGGCCCTCCAAAATTGATAAGGTCCCTAGAGGTTCTACTCTTTTTTGTTGAGAAGAGGAAACTGTCTCTCTCTTCCCCCTTGACAGATTAGCAGAGGAACCATACTCTGCCTGCATGCCTCCATTTAGTAGTCCTAAATGGCTCCTGATTCTCTAGGTTTGCTATCTCTTGACTTACCCTTTCTCCACACCTCTCAGCACTAATATCTCCACAAATTCAGTGGCTGCTCACCCTTCAGAAAAGAGATGAGGGTCAATCCCAAACTCCCTATAGGTATGAGGTCGGCAGAAGACGCTTGGACCCATCTCCAAATGTATTGAGTGATTTTTGGCATTTAGATGGGAGAGGGACTGGTCTCTCTCTATAAACACTATCAATACATAATCCCAGTCCTCTCCCTCCCTGTCCTCCTCTTTCCTTGGTTAGGGGCTGGGACGTGGAACTGGGGAGGTGATACATCTGATCCTCTGCACTGACTCCCCTCCCAGGTCAGGAGCTTCCACCACTTGCAGAGGCCTCTCTAAACTCAGTGTGTGTGAGTGTGTGTGTGTGTGTGTGCACGTGTGTGTGTGTGTGTGTGCGTGTGTGTGTGCACATCATTAACAGAAGTCATGAATGAGGCCCACCCATGATCCAGATCCTAGTTCCTCAGTCCTGCCTGGGCCAGAGCATGAGAAATGGGAAATGATTCTGCATTTCTTTGCAGGAACCACACATGAGATATTCCAGGTGCAACAAGCTGAGATGACACAGACTGTATCAACTGGAGAGACAATCACCTTGAGTTGCAGTGTACCAGATTCATTCCCAAAAGGACCCGTCTTATGGTTCAAGGGACATGGGCCAAACCGGGAAATAATCTACAATTTCAGGGAAGGTTTCTTTCCCAGAGTAAAAGAAATTGGACACCCCACCAAACCTGGCAACACAGACTTTTCCATCCGCATCAGTGAACTCTCTCCTGCAGACACTGGCATCTACTACTGTGTAAAATTCAAGGAGGGGAAACCTGACACGGAGTTCCAATCAGGTCCGGGCACCAAGGTGTTTGTGACTAGTGAGTTTGTCTCATCCATCCCCTATTATGGGCTATCATCTCAGTTAACCAATCCTCTAGTCATTGAATTACTATATTATGCTAAATATTATTGAAGGTGCATTATACATTTGATCTGTCATTCTCTCAACAACCTGTGAGTTAAGTGTTTTACAGAGGAGAAACAGACTCAGAAAGGTCAATTGAATGGTGAGGGATATTTTGGTTGACATCCCAATATTGAATAACTCACCCCCAATAGCTAGATTTAAACAAATTAAGGTAATTTCATGACTCCCTACTAGTGGTTAACTCAAATATGAGACAGGTTTAAGCCAATTTGTGTCCATAAGTGAAAAGGACAGACTTGCAGAGAAATCTGGGAAACTAATACAATTCTCTCTCCTGTTGGCTAGGAACAAGCAATCAGGTTGCTCCAGGTGCTCCAGAGAGACATCTTATGACCATGAGGGGAACCAAGTTGAGGAAAAATCTGCTCTAGAGAAGTGCAAAGATATAAAGAATGTGGGTTGACAACATTGCACAGCCATATTGTTCCTGGTTCCAACCCCATTTCTGGACCTCCGATAATGGGAAAGAAAACATCTCCTTGTTAAGCCAGTTTGCTTAAAGTCAGCACTGTCCTAAGGGATGCCAGATGATAAAGTTCCCACATCCACAGAGCACTGAAGTACAATTTCAAACCATTTTTTCTGTTCCGAAAGCCTTATTTAATTTTTCTATTTTGTTATAACCTCTGAACTCTGAGCAATATCCAGCTTGAGAAATGATTAAATTGGTGATACTACAATACTACTATTTGTTGGGCATCTACTGTACACCAAGCATCTACTTTTCCCATATTATTGTATTTGCCTGCATAGCAACTTGAGTATAAAAATGATTATCCTTATTGTATGAATGAAGAAACTGAGGCTCAAGGGAATTCAGGGGTACAGACAGTAGGAGAAAGAGGTAAAGTTGGTCTGGGCTCTCTCTAGCATGCTCTACATATTAGTGAAGAACCTTTCCTTACAGGGGATAAAAATGAAAAATATTAGCTTAATGTGATCCTGTAGCTGAGGAGGATTCTAGGTTCCTCACAACATCCAATGCAGAGCTTTAGGACTAAGGACTCAGTGCCACCAAGACTCTTATTCTTTGAAATTCTTTCATCTCTATTCATCTCTGCCTGGCTTTGGCTACACATAGACCTTATCCATATAATGGAACAGATAAGTATAGAAAATGTTGACATTCATTACCTCATCTTAGCAGCCAGGATGGAAAGAGAGCTTCTTATTCCCAGCCTCCACAAATGAATCCCAGGAAGTCATTTGAAATCGCCTTTCCTATGCCTTTCACTTACTCATTATTATAAGGGAGAGGAAGTGCTAGGTAGGGTATCCACCAACCCAATGATATAAATGTTCAACAGACTAAAGACAACATTTATGTCCACTCCAAGGTCCAACCCTTCAATGTAACATATGAGGAAGTTGGGACCCAGAGATTGGGCTTGCCCAAAGTTACACAGGGAATGGATAATAGAACTCAGATCTCTTACTCCCATAATCCTTGGGTTTATGGCTTTGTCTTCTTCCTAATAAGAAGATTCTAGTTAGAGTTGGAAGTGTGGATGTACATGAAAATGATTTAGAGGAAAAATATTGTGAATAAGTTCAATCTCCATGTCAAGAGCCAAAGAGTAAGAAATGTATTAAATTTATACCATTTCTACATAATAAATAAAAGGTATCTATACATATAGTTTTAAATACTGAGCTAAGTATGTTTGCTATGGTTGCTGTAACTAATCATGACAAACTTCGGGGTTTAAAACAGGAATAGTCCTATGCAGATGGTATGACAGTGCAAGAAGCTCCATGCATCTACTCCCAGCTACTGGCAAAAATTATTGTTTTTAAGTCATTTGGGGTAGTGACATCAGTAAAATGACAGACTAAGAAGTCCCCAACCCTTCTCCCATGGAGACATCCAAATAACCACACTCTATGGACCAAAATACCTTTGGAAGAATGCTAGAAACCAACTGAGAAGGAGCAGCACCCAGGCCAATGGAAAACCAGGAAGGGATTCCAGTGAAAGCTGTAGGAAAGTTTGCAAAGTTTTGTACACTCATATGCCACCCCAACCTGGTGTAGCGACACAATTAGGAGGAAACCTCCCATACCTGCTCCACCCTCAAGATGGAAACAGAACAGACCATGCATCAAACAATTTAGATTGTTTGGGGACTGACTGAGGGGATGGTTTCTGTCTCATCTGATTCAGAGCATAGTAGGAACAGCAGAGCAGTTTAGAAGCACAAATAATGAATCATGGAACACTACATCTAAAACTAATGATGTACTGTATGGTGACTAACATAACATAATAATAAAAAAAAGAATTTAAAAAAAAGAAAAAAAAGTGCTGAAAACAGATACCATCAAAGTGGCTCAGAAAAGGGGAACACTCCTACACTGTTGGTGGGAATGCAAGCTGGTGCAACCCCTCTGGAAAACAGTATGGAGGTTCCTCAAACAGTTGAAATTAGAGCTACCATTCGATCCAGCAATTGCACTACTGGGTATTTACCACAAAGATACAAATGGAGGGACCCGAAGGGGTACGTGCACCCCAATGTTTATAGCAGCAATGTCCACAATAGCCAAACTGTGGAAAGAGCCAAGATGTCCATCGACAGATGAATGGATAAAGAAGAGGTGGTATATATACACAATGGAATATTATGCAGCCATCAAAAGGAATGAGATCTTGCCATTTGCAACAACGTGGATGGAACTGGAGGGTGTTATGCTTAGTGAAATAAGTCAATCATAGAAAGACATGTATTATATGACCTCACTGATATGAGGAATTCTTAATCTCAGGAACAATCTGAGGGTTGCTGGAGTGGTCGGGGGTGGGAGGGATGGGGTGGCTGGGTGATAGACATGGGGGAGGGTATGTGCTACGGTGAGCGCTGTGAGTTGTGCAAGACTGTTGAATCACAGATCTGTACTTCTGAAACAAATAACGCAACATATTTTAAGAAAAAAGAAAAAGAAGAAGATAGCAGGAGAGGAAGAATGAAGGGGAGTAAGTGAGAGGGGGAGACGAACCAGGAGAGACGATGGACTCTGAAAAACAAACAGGGTTCTAGAGGGGAGGAGGGTAGGGGGATGGGTTAGCCTGGTGATGGGTATTAAAGAGGGCACATTCTGCATGGAGCACTGGGTGTTATGAACAAACAATGAATCATGGAACACTACACCAAAACAAATGATGTAATATATGGTGATTAACATAACAATAAAAATTTTTTTAAAAAGTGGCTCAGAGCTACAGACATTATGCAGTTCCACAAGATGACACCAGGAGGAATAAGAGATTGTGATCTCCGGAGAAGAAAAAACAAGCTGCTTAGGGAATTTGAGACAGCTAAAAAAACACACACATTGAACATTATATCAAAAACTAATGATGTATTATACCTCGGCTAATTGAATTTAAATAAAAAAATTAAAACACACACACAAAGACAGTATATTCAACAAATGGTGTTGGGAAAACTGGACGTGACATGCAGAAGAATGAAACTGGACCACTTTCTTACACTATACACAAAAATAAATTCAAAATGGATGGAAGACCTAAATGTAAGACAGGAAACCGTCAAATTCCTAGGGGAGAAAACAGGCAGCAGTCTCTTTGACCTCAGCTGCATCAAATTCTTACTAGACATGTCTCTGGAGGCAAGGAAAACAAGAGCAAAAATGAACTATTGGGACCTTATTAAGATAAAAATCTTCTGCACAGTGAAGGAAACAACCAACAAAACTAAAAAGCAACCAATAAGATGGGAGAGATAATACCTAGAGGGTATTATACTAAGCGAAATAAGTCAGTCAGAGAAAGACAAATATCATATGATTTCACTCATATGTGGAATTTAAGAACCAAAACAGATGAACACAGGGGAAGGGGAGGGAAAATAAAATAAGATAAAAACAGAGAAGGAGGCAAACCATAAGAGACTCTTAACTATAGAGCACAAACTGAGGGTTGCTGGAGGGGAGGTGGGTGGGAGGATGGGCTAAATGGATGATGGGCATTAAGGAGGGCACTTGTTGGGATGAGCAGTGGGTGTTATATATAAGTTATGAATCACTAAATTCTACTCCTAAAACCAATACTAGACTATATGTTAACTAACTTGAATTTTAGGAAACAGTCAACAAAACTAAAAGGCAACTCATGGAATGGGTGAAGATATTTGCAAATGACATAACAGATGAAGAGAGGGCTGGTGTCCAAGATCTATAAAGAATTTCTAAAACTCCACAACCAAAAAACAAATAATCCAGTCAAGAAATGGGCAGAAGACATGAACAGACACTTCTCCAAAGAAGACATACAAATGGCTAACAGACATATGAAAAAATGTTCAACATCACTAGCCAACAGGAAAATACAAATCAAAACCACAGTGAGATACCACATTACACCAGTCAGAATGGCTAAAATTAACAAGACAGGGAACAACAGATGCTGACGATGATGTGGAGAAAGGGGAACTTCTTACACTGTTGGTGGGACTGCAAACCAGTACAGCCACTCTGGAAAACAGTATGGAGATTCCTCAAAACATTAAAAAATAGAGCTACCCAATGACCCAGCAATTGCACTACTAAGTAGTTGCCCCAAAGACACAGATGTAGTGAAAAGAAGGGGCACATGCACCCTAATGTTTTATAGCAGCAATGTCCACAATAGCCAAACTGTAGAAGGAGCCAAGATGTCCTTCAACAGATGAATGGATAAAGAAGATGTGGTTCATATATAAGATGGACCTATTACTCAGCCATCAGAAAGGATGAGTACGTACCATTTGCATCAACATGGATGGAACTGGAGGGGATTAAGCTAAGTGAAATAAGTCAAGCAGAGAAAGACAATCATAGATGGTTTCACTCATAGGTGGAATATAAGGAATAGTGCAGAAGACCAAAGGGGAAGAGAGGGAAAACTGAATGGGAAGAAATCAGAGAGGGAGACAAACCATGGGAGACTCTTGACTCCGGGAAAAAACTGAGGGTTGAAGAAGGGAGGGGGGTGGGAAGATGTCGTAACCAGGTGATGGGTATTAAGGAGGACATGTGATGTGATGAGCACTGGGTGTTATATGCAACTAATGAATCACTGAACACTACATCAAAAACTAATGATGTACTATATGTTGGCTAATTGAACGTAATAAAATAAATAAATAAATAAATTTTTAAAAATTTATTTTTGGCAGATTATATCATTAGGATAAAAGACATTTTTAATGCATAAGTTCCTACTCCATACATCTTTATGGATAGTTACATTAAACTTAAAAAAAATTCTGTAAAATACACACATACACACACACACACACACACACACACACACACACACACACACACACACAAAAGCCCAGACAAGTCACATCCCCAGAAATGGCTTGAAAGGTCCCAGAACTTCTAGCCAGGCTGACTGAGGAAGGTATTTCCCTGCACTAAGCCAGTTCATTAAAAGGTGGTTATCTTAGTCCATTAAGGCTGCTATAACAAAATACCACAAACTGAGTAGCTTATAAATAATAGAAATTTATTTCTCATAGTTTTGGAGTCTGGAAATTCAATATCATGGCACCAGCATGATCAGGTGAAGACTCTCTTCTGGATCACAGTTTTTTTTATTTTATCTTCATATGGCAAAAGGGTCTGCAGAGTTCTCTGGGGTCTCTTTTATAAGGCATTAATCTCATTCATAAGGTATCCATTCTCATGACCTAAGCACCTCCTAAAGTCTCCACCTCCTAACACCATCACCTTTGGGGAGTTCAACAAATGAATCTGGGGTAGGATGCAAACATGGTTTTTCAAATTCCCAAATCTAAAACAAACAAACAAACAAAACAAAAAAACAAAGAACCAAGAAAACATGGCTCAATGAAATGAAAAATATAAAATTCCGGAAGTCAACACTAAAGAAACTCAGATCACTGTACTTCCTGCCAAATAATTCAAGACAACTATGTTAAAGCTACTCAAAGCACTAAAAGAGAACACAGATAGCCAACAAAATGAAATCAGAAAAACAACACATGAACAAAATGAGAATATCAACAAAAATAAACTGTAAGGAAGAACCTAACAGAAATTCTGGAGCTGAAAAATACAATAGTGGATTGAATATTTACCAGAGGGACTAAACAGCAGATTGATCGGGTAGGAGAAAAAAATCAGAGAGCTTGAACACAATTCATTTGAAATAATTGAGTCAGAGGAGCAAAAAGAAAAAAGAATAAAGTGAAGACAGCCTAAGGGACTTATAAGGCACCATCAAACTGGGAATCCCAGAAGAGAGAGAGAGAGAGAGAGGAGGAGCAGAGAACTTATTTGGGAAAAAAAATTTATTTTTCCAAATCTGAGGAAAGAAATGGATATATAAATTCAGATAACTTCAACCAGGATAAATTCAAAAATACCCACATGGAGACATTATAATCAAACAACTGAAAGTCAAAGACAGAGGAACTTGAATGCATCAAGAGAAAAAACAACTCATTACATACAAAGAAGCTTCTATAAGATTATTAGTGAATTTCTTGGCCAAATCCATGCAGCCCAGAAGGCACTGAGATGATATAGTCAAATTGGCAAAAGAAAAACTGTCAACCAAGAATAGTATATCTGACAAAACTCTCCCTCAAAAGTGAAAGAGAAATTAAGAATTCCCCAGTCAAACCAAAGTAGAAAGAATTCATTACCACTACAGCTACCCTATAAGAATACTAAAGAGAATCTTTCAAGTTTAAATGAAAAGATACTGGACAGCAAAATGAAGCTGTACAAAAATATAAAGTTTTCCAGTAAAGGAAAATACATGCACAAATATAGTAACCTATATTATTGTAATTTTGGTTCATAAGCTCACTTTTAATTTTTGGATAGGATTTAAATAAGTAAAACATAGGGCGCCTGGGTGGCTCAGTTGGTTAAGCGACTGCCTTCAGCTCAGGTCATGATCCTGGAGTCCCGGGATCGAGTCCCACATCGGGCTCCCTGCTCAGCAGGGAGTCTGCTTCTCCCTCTGACCCTCTTCCCTCTCATGCTTCCTATCTCTCATTCTCTCTCTCTCTCAAATAAATAAATAAAATCTTTAAAAAGAAAAACATAAAATGATATAAATCTATGTTGATGAGTATACAATATATAAACATGTAATTTATGACATCAATAACAAAGTTGGGGGTGGAGATGTAAGTAGTGGCATTTCTGTATGCAACTGAAATTAAGTTGTTATCAGTTTTAATGGACTGTTATAACTTTAAGGTATTTTTATAATGGTAACCACAAAGAAAAAATCTATGATATAAACAAAGCAACATGAGAAAAGAATTATAGCATGCCACTACAAAAAAAAAATGAATCAAAAGCAAAAGAAGGCAGTAAGAGAGGAAAGAAAGAGTTATAAAGGTACAAGACAGGGCGCCTGGGTGGCTCAGTCATTAAGCACCTACCTTCAGCTCAAGCCATGATCCCAGGGTCCTGGGATCGAGCCCCACATCAGGCTCCCTGCTCAGAGGGAAGCCTGCTTCTCCCTCTCCCACTCCCCCTGCTTGTGTTCCTGCTCTTGCTGTCTCTCTCTCTCTCTGTCAAATAAATAAAATCTTTAAAAAAAAGGTACAAGACATATAGGAAACAATTAACAAGATATCTATAGTAAGTCCTTCCCCATTAGTAATTTGTCTGAATGTAAATGGATTAAACTCCCCCAATAAAAAGATATAGAATGGCTAAACTGGTTTAAAAAGGGGCGTGTCTGGGTGGCTTAGTTGTCTGACTGAGTTGAGTGTCTGCCTCTTGATCTCAGCTCAGGTCTTGATCTCAGGATTGTGTGTTCAAGCCCTGCTTTGAAGAGCCTACTTAAAAAAAAAAAAAAAAGGAGGATCCAGCTATATGCCATTTATAAGAGACTCGCTTTCCATCTAAGAACATCCAAAGGCTGAAAGTGAAAGAAGGGAAAAAGATGTTCCATGTAAATGGTGACCAAAAGAGAGCAGATGTGGCTATCTAATATCAGATAAAATGGACTTTAGATAAAAACCTGATACAATTGACAAAAAGGACATTACATAATAATAAAAAGGTAGATTCAACCAAAAGTATATAAAAATATTTATGCACCACACATCAGATCTTTAAATTTTTGAAGCAAATATTGACAGAATTGAAGGGACAAATAGACAGAAACACAATAATAGAAAGATTTCAATACCTCACTTTCAATAATGGATGAACAATCAGAAAATTAATGAGGAAATAGAGGAATTGAATAACACTATGGACCAACTGAACTTAACAGACATACACAGAACATTCCACCCAACAACAGCAGAATACACATTCTTCTTAAGTGCACATGGAACATTTCCAAGACAGACAATATCTTGGGCCACAGGTTAAGTCTTAAAAAACTTTAAAAGATGGAAATTATAGAAAAGTATTTTTTCTGATTACAGTGGAATGTAATTAGAAATCAATAGCAGAAGAAAAACAGGAAAATCAAAAATATGTAGAAATCAGACAACACGATCTTAAACAACTAAGGGTCAAAGAACTCACAAGGTAAATTAGAAAATGCCTTAAGACAAATAAAAACAGGGGCACCTGGGTGGCTTAGTTGGTTGAGCCATCAACTCGGTTGTGCAACTGACTTTGGCTCAGGTCATGATCTCAGGGTCCTGGGATTGAGCCCTGAGTCAGGCTCCAGGCTCAGTAGGGAGTTTGCTTGAGGATTCTCTCTCCCTCTCCCTCTTTGCCTCCCTCCACTCATGCTGCTCTCTCATAAATAAATAAATAAATAAGACAAATAAAAACAAAAACACAACATACCAAAACTTAGAGGATACAGTGAAAGCAGTGCTAAAAGGGCAGTTTATGGTGGTAAACGTGTACATCAAAAAAGAAGAAAAGATCCCAAATCAAAAGCCTAACTTTTCACCTCAAAGAATTAGAAAAACAAAAATGAACTAAACACAAAGTAAGCAGGAGGAAGAAAATTCAAAGATTAGAACAGAGGTAAACAAAACAGAAAATTAAAAAACTTCAATGAAACTAAGAGTTGTTTCCTTTTAAAGACCAACAAAACTGACATTTTGCTAGATTAAAAAAAAAAAGACTCAACTAACATTAGAACTGTAACAGGGAACATTGCAACTGATTCCACAGAAATAAGAAGGATTATAAGAGAATGCTATAAAAATGATACACCAATAAATTGGATAACCTAGAATAAATAAAAACCACAATACCTAGGCTAATTGAATTTAAATAAAAAAAATTTTTAAAGAATAAATTACTAGAAATACACAACTTACCAATACTGAATCATGAAGAAATAGAAAATCTGGACAGACCAATAACTAGTAAGGAGATTGAATCAGTTATCATAAACCACCCAACAAAGAATAGCCCAGAACTAGATCACTGAAAAATTCTACCAAATATTTAAAGAAGATTTAACATCAATCCTCCTCCTCAAACACCCTTTCCAAAGAATTAAAGAAGAGGAAAAACTTCCAAACTTGTTTTATGAAGCCAGCATTACTCTGATACCAAAGCCAAAGATACTACAAGAAGAGAAAACCACAGACCAGACCATATTTCTGATAAATATTGATGCAAAAGATCTTCAGTAAAGTACTAGCAAACTAGGGGCTCCTGGGGGGCTCAGTTGGTTAAATGTCTGACTCTTGATTTTGGCTCAGGTCTTGATCTCAGGGTTGTGAATTCAAGCCCCACATTGGGCTTCCTGCTGGGCCTGGAGCCTAATTAAAAAAAAAAAACTAGCCAACCAAATTCAACCACATATTAAAAGGATTATACCCCATGTCCTACTAGGATTTATTCCCAGAATGCAAGGATGGTTTAACATATGAAAATCAATCAACGTAATACACCACATTAACAGAATGAAGGCCAAAAAACACAATCATCTCAATTGAAACAGAAAAAGCATTTGACAAAATTCAGTATCTTTTCATCATTAAAAAAAAAACAGGACTAGAAAGGAACTACCTCAACATAATAAATGCCATATATGGAAAGCTCACAGCTAACATCATACTTAATGGTGAAAGACTAAAAGCTTTTCCTCTAAGATTAGAAGCAGACACCACTCTATTCAACATAGTATTAAGAGTCCTAGAGCCATCAGCAAGAAAAAGAAATAAAAGACATTCAAATTGGAAAGGAAGAAGTAAAAGCATTTCTATTACAGTTGATGTGATTTTATGTAGAAAACACTAAAAATTACATACACACACTGTAATTCAGCAAATTTGAAGGGTACAAAATCAACATATAAAAATCAGTTTGTTTCTAGTCAATGAATAATCCTAAAAGGAAATTTTAAAAAAACAATTCCATTTACAATAGCATCAAAAAGAATAAAATACTTAGGAATAAATTTAAACAAGATGGTGAAAGATTTGTATGCTGAAAACTACAAAACAGTGCTAAAAGAAATTAAAGAAGACATAAATAAATGGAATGGCATCCTATGATCATGGATTGTAATACTCAATATTGTGAATATGTCAATACTACCCAAAGCAATCTACAGATACAATGCAATCTCTATCAAAATCCCAATGACAACTTTTTTCAGAAATAGAAGTCTATCCTAATATTCATAGCAAATCTAAAGGAACCCCAAATAGTCAATCTTGAAAAAGAACAACAAAGTTGAGTGTCTTACATTTCCTGATTTCAAAACTTACTACAAAGAAATAGCAATCAAAAAGCAGGATGACACCAGCACAAAGACAGCTGTATAGACCAATAAAATAGAATAGCCAGAAATAAATCTTCATGTATCAAATGACTTCAGGAAGGATGCCAAAAGCACTCAGTTGGGAAAGGGCAGTTTCTTCAAAAAATAGGGTTGGGTAAACTGGATATCTACCTGCAAAAGAATAATATTGAACCTTTATCTTACACCAACCATATATAAAATTTAACCAAAATGGATTAACTAGGCTAAATGTAAGACCCAAATCTATAAGATTCCTACAAGAAAACATGAGGGAAAATCTTCGTGATGTTGACTGTGGCAATAATTTCTTGGATATGACACCAAAAGCACATACAATAAAAGCAAAAATAGAGAAACGGAACTACATCAAACTTTAAAACTTTTATGCATCTGAGGACAAAATCAACAGAGTAAAAAGGTCACCTATGGAATGGAAGAAAATATTTGCAAATCTTATATCTGATAAGGGGTTAATATCTAGAAAACAAAGAATTCCTACAAACCAACAACAAAAAATTAAAGAACCTAATTAAAAAGTGGTCAAAGGAATTGAACACATTCTTCTCCTACCACATGAAAAAGTTACTCAACTTCCCTCATGATTAGAGAAATGCAAGTCAAAACCACAATGAGAGGGTTTGCTACTATTTTAAAAAACGGGGAAGAGTAAGTGTTGATAAGGATGTGGAAAAATTGAAACCCTTGTGCACAGAGGATTGCATAATGCTGCAGGCTCTATGGAAAACCATATGGTAGTTCCCTGGGAGTTTTCAATGGCTGTAGAGTTTCAATTTTGTAAAATAAAAAAGTTCTAGCAATCTATTTACAATAATGTGAATATAACGGACTGTACTGAACTGTACACTTAAAGATGGTTAAGATGATTTTAAAAACACACAGTGGAAAAGGACAGAGAGGTTCAACTCTCTCTGTCAAATAGATAAATAAAATCTTAAAAAAAAAAAGAACAACCCTTAAAGTGAAACAGGGTTTAGAGTTTTTTGCCCAGTTTTACTGAGATATAATTGACATATAACATTGCTTTCATTTAAGGTGTACAATGTAATGGTAGATAGATAGATAGATAGATAGATGATAGATCAAAATGATCACCATTAAGTTTAGTGACCATCTATCACCTCCCATAGTCACAAATTTTTTGTGTGTTAAAATCTTTTAAGATCTACTTTCTTAGCAACTTTCAAATATACACTGCAGTGTTTATAACACACAGTATTGTTAACTATAGTCACCATGCTGTGCATTGTATCTCCAGAACTTAGTTATCTCATAACTGGAAGTTTGAAACTTTTGACCACCCTTACCTATTTCCCCCACCCCCAACCCCCACCTCTGGCAATCACTGATCTGTTTTCTGTATCTATGAGTTTGGGTTTTTTTAGATTCCACATACAAGTGAGATCATAGAGTATTTGCCTTTCTCTGTCTGACTTATCTCAGCATAATGACCTCCAGATCCACCCATGTTGTTGCGACTGGCAGGTATTTCTTCGTTTTTTGGCTGATTAATATCCATTATATATTGTGATATATATCACATTTTCGTTATCCATTCATCGATTGATGGACACTTAAGTTGTTTTCATGTCTTGGCTATGGTACATAACGCTACAAGGAACATGACAGTGCAGACACCACTTCAAGATAGTGGCTTCATTTTCTTTGGATATAGGCCCTGAAGTGGAATTGCTAGATTATATGGTAGTATAACATATGATATATGATAAGATATATATGGTGCTGGATTATATGATAGTCATATTTTTAATTTTTTGAGGACCCTCCATACTGTTTTTCATAGTGGCTGCACCAATTTACATTCCCACAAATGGTGGACAAGGAATTCCTTTTCTCCACATCCTCACCAACACTTGTTGTCTCTTGTCTTTTGATAAAGGCAAGGTCTTTTGACAGCCATTCTAACAGGTGTAAAGTGGTGTCTCATTGTGATTCTGATTTGTGTTTCCCTGGTTATTAGTGATGTTGAATATCTTTTCAAGGACCTGTTGGCCATTTAAATGTCTTCTTTGAGAAAAAAATGTCCATTCAGTTCCTCTACCAGTTTTTTTAATTATATCGTTTGGGGGTTTTGTTGTTGTTTTGGGTTTCTTTGCTGTTGAGCTCCTTTTATATTTTGGATATTAACCCCTTATCAGTTATGATTTGCAAATATTTTCTCTCATTGATAGGCTACCTTTTCATTCCACTGATGGTTTCCTTTGCTATGCAAAGCTTTTCCATTTGATTCAGTCCCACTAGTCTATTTTTACTTTTGTTGCCTTTGCTTTAGTATCAAAGCCAACAAAACACTGCTAAGACTGATCCCAAGGAGTTTCTTCCCTATTTTTTTTCTAGTTTTATGACTTTAGGTCTTATGTTCAAGTGTTTAATCTATTTTGAGTTGATTTTTATGTACGGTGTAAGAGAATAGTTCAAGTTTTGTTGTTGTTTTTTGTTTGTTTGTTTGTTTGTTTGTTTAGGTAGGCTCTGTGCCTAGTGTGGAGCCCAATGTGGGGCTTGAACTCATGACCCTGAGATCGAGGTCTGAGCTGAGATCAAGAGTTGGATGCTTAACTGACTGAGCCACCCAGGTGCCCCCAAAATAGCTCAGTTTTATTCTTTTGCATGTGGCTATTTCTCTCAACACCATTTATTGACAAGACTACTCCCCATTGTATATTCTTGTCCCCTTTGTCAAAATATAATTGACCACATGTGCATGAGTTTATGTATGGGCTCTCTATTCTATTCCATTGACCTACATGTGTATTTTTATGCCAATACCATACTGTTTTGATTACTATAACTTTCTAATACAGTTTGAAATCAGGAAGCATGATGCTTCCAACTTTGTTCTTCCTTCTCAAGATTGCTTTGGCTATTTGAGGTCTTCTGTCATTCTATGCAGATTTTAGGACTCTTTGCTCTGTTTTGTGAAAAATGTCATTAGAATATTGACAGGGATTACTTTGAATCTATAGATTAACTTGATACTATAGATATTTTAATAATATTAATTCTTCCAATCCATGAGCATGGAATATCTTCCCATTTATATATGTCTTCTGTTTCTTTCATCAATGTCTTATAGATTTCAGTATATAGGTCTTTCACCTCTTTGGTTAAATTTATTCCTAGGTATCTTATTCTTCTTAATACAATTATAAATGGGATTGTTTTCTTAATTTCTCTTTCTGATAGTTGATTATTAGTGTATAGAAACATAAGAGATTTTTGTATATTGATTTAGTAGCCTGCAATATTATGAAACTCATTTATTCTAATAGTTTTTTGGTAAAGTCTTTAGGATTTTCTATATACAATATCATGTAATCTGTAAATAGCGACAATTTTACTTCTTCCTTTCCAATTTGGATGTCTTTTATATCTTTTTTTTACCCAATTGCTCTCAATCAGATTTCCAATACTATGTTGAATGAAAGTGGTGAGAGTGGGCATCCTTGTCTTATTCTTAACCTTACAGGGAAAGCTTACCTCACTGTTGAGTAAGAGGTTAGCTGTGGGCTTGTCATATATGGCTTTCATTATGCTGAGATACATTCCCTCTATACCCACTTTACTGAGAGTAAGTGGCTGTTAAGTCCTTCTTGTCTAACATGTAGTTTAGGTCCAAAGTTCTTTATAGATTTTTTCTCAGGATGATCAATCCATTATTGAAAGTGGCATATTGAAGTTCCCCACTGTTATGTATTGCTATGTATTTCTCCCATCGGGTCTGTTAATATTTGCTTTTTATGTTTGGGTGCTCTTATGCTGGTTGCATAAATATTTACAAATGACATCAATTCTTATTGGGTTCACCCTTTATAATTATATAATGACTTTGTCTCTTATTACAGTCAATCTTTGGCATAAAATCCATTTTGTCTGACATAAGTATAGCTACTCCTGCTTTCTTTTGGTTCCATTTACATGGAATTTTTTTTTTATCCCTTCATTTTCCATCTGTGTGTGTCCTTAAAACTGGAGAAAGTCTCTTATAGGAAGCACTGAGTTGGTTTTATTTTATATCCATTCACTCACTCTTTTGATTAGAGAATTCAGTGTCTTGGGGTCCCTTGGATCCTCATAACCTGTAAGATTTTTCACAACCTTTCAATGAACAGTTGAGAAAACACATGGATTTAGGAGTTTTCTTTTATTTAAATTTTCCTTCCCACAAAATATCAAGTTTAAATAATGTGAATTTTTAAAAGATTGCCAAATTAAGAAATATTCTTTGATACAAAGTTAAACTTAAAATATGTTTATTTTGTACTAATTGTAAGAAAAGAGGGTAAGGCTGAAGGAAGAGTAGTAAGTAAGTTTACTATATATATAAATATTCTATATACCTACCCAGACGTATAATAGAGAGATACCATCTTAAAATTAGTACAAATAGATCTTGTTTGAGTATATCATTTGTTGGAGATCTATTACTTCACATGGCAATATGTTTTTATGTGTAACTTCATATATTGCTTAAATTCATATATTGCTGATTTTTCACTTTAGAATTTTTCTATCTTAATTTTGGGGACAAGGACTGAGCATGACTGCTTGAAAGGGGAATCAGCTAATAGCTGAAACAGTAATAGGTGTCTTTTATCATTTATATGTTTAATTAATATTTGATAAATAAATGCCAGAAATTTTTACTTAAACTTACCTATTGGTTTGGGGAAAGTATCTCTTAATTTGAAGACATTTATTCAAATAATTTTCATCTCAAATAAGAAATAAGGAAGGAAAATGAACTGCATGGCTGAGATTTCAAGGAATCACTACCTTCACACTAAGGAAATTAATCACCCCAGGGGCCCCTGCCCCAGAAATCCCTCCATGGAGGTTCTCTGACTCAAGCAATGTGTGGGAAGAAGGTGTCTGTTTGCCTATCATGCCTAAAATCAACTCCCGTTTGCTGACTCTGACAGCTAAAGTCTTAGCTTCTGGTTGAGCCAGAAAAGAGTCTCTAAACAGTGATAAAGTTTGTCCCAGATGCCCTTTATCTCCTCATCAAAGAAGGCGTCATTCTACTCTCTGGAGCTCCAAGCAAATTGAGTCTCTCCAGGTCTACACTTACCTCCCATTATGGACTGGAGTGTGACTAGGTTTGCAAGCAGAGATTTGAGTGGCCACACAAACCAGTCTGGGGCCACATTCCCCACATTGGACATCAGTGAGTAGGTATGGTCTCCTATCACAAACTTAAGCTGTATATGGGGGATACCAGAGCAAAAGGAGCAATCTTGTTTATCACCCTCCCTTAGACCTTGCTTTTTGGAACCCAGGCAAAGGGAGCTGAGTTCCACTTACAGTAACTCCACATTCCCAGTATTTGGGGAGGTCTGAACTGAGACCTCCAAACCCAACAATGCAGATCTCTTTGTTCTCTCAGCAAACCTCTCTCTTACCCTCCTTTTTAATTCATGTCAAAAAATACAGTAAGAATTCAGAAAGCTGAGCTTCCTGAGCAGTGTTTCACACCCAGCCACCTTCCTGGCTGTCAACCAGCCCAGTGATAATTCATGAGTCCTGTCAGGGCCAAGTAGAGGCAGACAGGCTGATCATGCCACTCTGATTTGGGCTTGGTCAGCTCCCTGCTGCCCCTTTTCATGTCCTGATGCCATCGAGTTATCTTTAGGTTCATGGTTCACCCACTCTCAGGAAAAGAAGCCAAATTTCTAACTCCATGGGAGTGACTATTTGTCAGCTCCCAAGAAATAAATGGACTATTCTCTCCATGGACCCTGCTATCCTTCCTCTCTCTCTTGCCTCCCCTTACTTTAGTGTTTCTCATGCAGTTTTTTTTCATACTTGCTCCCCTAAAAAGACTTCAGAATTTTTTCCTAATCTCTCCTTAATTTCTGCTAAGGTATTGAGGTATTAATTTCTTTTGGCTGTTGTAACAAAATACTGCAACCTGGGTGATGTAAACAACAGACATTTCTTGTCCCTCACTCCTGGAAGCTGGAAGTTCAAAATCAAGGTGTCAGCAGGCTTGTTCCTTCTGAGGGTTGGGAGGAAGAATGTGCCCCAGGCCGTTCTTCTAGCTCTGGGTGGCCTCAAGCATTCCTTAGGTTACGGATGGTGTTCTCCCCACCTGCACACCCTCTTTACTCTGTGCATATCTATCTCTCTGCCCAGTTTCACCTTTTGTGAGAACACCAAGCATGTTCAAGTAGGGCCAATCCTAACGACCTCATTTTACTCCTCAGATCAATTTCTTAGATGTTCGGAATGATTTGATATTTATTTAGCTGTGTTTGAGGGATAAGGAAAGCATAGGGTCCCCCAAATACTTCTCCATCTTAACTCTTCCCCCTCCTAACAACTTCCTTTTAACTTGAATACCTCTGTAAAGACTATCTCCAGGTAAGGTCCCATCCTCAGGTACTGGAGGTGAAGACTTCAATATGTTTTTGGAGGAACACAATTCAGTCTGTAATGATCCATGAAATTTTAATAACTCATATATATGTACTTCTGTTTATTACTATGTATGTGTGTGTGTGCATGCATGTGCATGTGCACATGCTTTATAAATGGTAAGAGTACATATAAAGCTTGCTCTTTTCATTAAATGCAGGGTTAAAAGTCACTAAACAAAAAATTTAAGGTAAAAGTTAAAACACTTAGCAGTATTAAAATTTGCTTTACTGTATAACTGTACTTGCTGAGTGTGGTGCACAGACCACATAAGGTAACCCTCAAAAACCCTATGTGTATGTAAATGGTAAGTAGAGTCTGGCATACATCCATGGATTTGTAAAGATCAACGTTTAAAAATCTGCAATATGCACCAAATCATTATTGCATACTATATACTGTGCCTCTTCATCCACAAACAACCCCATAGGCTAGGAGACTGCAGATGGCCCTATTAATTAACCATTCTGTGGTCCTGTGCCTAATACTGAATCAAGCCATGTTGACAGGCCATGCCCTGCCCTGATGGCCAACTCCACCAAACCAGTGACACACGGCAAGGGAAACTCTCACATAAAAAGACACCGGGTAGGCACAATACAACTACACGTGTGCACTTTATGATCCAAAAAGTGAGAAAAACTGAGACCTACACAATAGCACCGAAAACTGTAAGATACCTCAGAATAAACCTAACCAAAGAGGTAAAGGATCTATACTCTAGGAACTACAGAACACTCATGAAAGAAATTGAAGAAGACACAAAAAGATGGAAAAATATTCCATGCTCATGGACCAGAAGAATAAACATTGTTAAAATGTCTATGCTAGGGTGCCTGGGTGGCTCAGTTGGTTAAGCGACTGCCTTCAGCTCAGGTCATGATCCTGGAGTCCCGGGATCAAGTCCCGCATCAGGCTCCCTGCTCAGCAGGGAGTCTGCTTCTCCCTCTGACCCTCTTCCCTCTCGTGCTCTCTATCTCTCATTCTCTCTCTCTCAAATAAATAAATAAAATCTTTAAAAAAAAATGTCTATGCTACCCAGAGCAATTTATACCTTCAATGCCATCCCGATCAAAATTCCAATGACATTTTTCAAAGTGCTGGAACAATCCAAAAATTTGTATGGAATCAGAAAAGACCCCAAATCACCAAGGAAATGTTGAAAAAGAAAAAGTTGGGGGCATCACGTTGCCCGATTTCAAGCTATATTACAAAGCTGTGATCACCAAAACAGCATGGTACTGGCACAAAAACAGACATATAGACCAATGGAACAGAATAGAGAGCCCAGATATGGACCCTCAACTCTATGGTCAAATAATCTTCGACAAAGCAGGAAAAAAATATGCAATGGAAAAAAGACAGTCTCTTCAGTAAATGGTGCTGGGAAAATTGGACAGCCACATGCAGAAGAATGAAACTTGACCATTCTCTAACATCATACACAAAGATAAACTCAAAATGGATGAAAAGACCTCAATGTGAGACAAGAATCCATCAAAATCCTAGAGGAGAACATAGGCAGTAACCTCTTCGACATTGGCCACAGCAACTTCTTTCAAGATACATCTCCAAAAGCTAGTGAAACAAAAGCAAAAATGAACTTTTGGACTTCATCAAGATAAAAAGCTTCTGCACAGCAAAGGAACAGTCAAAAAAACAAGGAGGCAACCCAAAGAATGGGAGAAGATATCTGCAAATGACACTACAGATAAAGGGCTGGTATCCAAGATCTACAAAGAATTTCTCAAACTCAACACCCAAAAAACAAATAATCAAGTCAAAAAATGGGCAGAAGACATGAAAAGACACTTCTCTGAAGAAGACATACAAATGGCTAACAGACACATGAAAAAAATGTTCATCATCATTAGCCATCAGGGAAATTCAAATCAAAAACACATTGAGGTACCACCTTACACCAGTCAGAATGGCAAAAATGGACAGGGAAAGAAACAACAAATGTTGGAGAGGTTGTGGAGAAAGGGGAACCCTCTTTCACTGTTGGTGGGAATGCAAGTTGGTACAGCCACTTTGGAAAACAGTGTGGAGGTGCCTCAAAAATTTAAAAATAGAGCTACCCTATGACCCAACAATTGTACTCCTGGGTATTTACCCCAAAGACACAGATGTAGTGAAAAGAAGGGCCATATGCACCCCAATGTTCATAGCAGCCGTGTCCGCAACAGCCAAACTGTGGAGAGAGCCGAGATGCCTTTCAAAAGATGAATGAATAAAGGAGATGTGGTCCATACCTACAATGGCATTTTACTCAGCCATCAGAAAGGATGAATATCCAACTTTTGCATCAACATGGATGAGACTGGAGGAGATTATGCTAAGTGAAATAAGTCAAGCAGAGAAAGTCCATTATCATGATTTCATTTACATGTGGAACATAAGGAATAGCAGGGAGGATATTAGGAGAAGGAAGGGAAAAAGGAAGGGGGGGAATCGGAGGGAGAGATGAACCATGAGAGACTATGGACTCTGAGAAACAAACAGGGTTTTGGGGAGGGTTGTTGGGGGGATGGGTTAGCCCAGTGATGGGTATTAAGGGGGGCACGTTCTGCATGGAGCACTGGGTGTTATATGCAAACAATGAATCATGGAACACTACATCAAAAACTAATGATGTAGGAGTAGGAGACCTAGATTTTGTCTGGTCTCAGGAATACAGCTGAATAGGGATCAAACCATTCTGAACACCTACGAACTCAACAGGAGATCGAACAGGAGAGTAGCAACAACTCTCTGAACAGAGAAGCGACCACTTACTGGAAGGTAGGACGTGCGGAGAAGTGAATCCGAGGCGATATTCGGGAGGATAGACGGCGGGGGAGGGGCCTCCGTCGGCCGCTTCTGGCAAGTGCTAGAGCCGCGGAGCACAAAATCGGACCTTTTAAAAGTTGGCTCGGCGGAGGGACGTCGCTGCAGTGGCTAAGCGGGGGGTGGAATCCTCCCGGGACAGTGTGGTCTCAGGACCCTTGGGGTCACAGAGAGACCAGGGGTGCCTGAGTGCGGCAGAGCTCCCAGGTATCAGAGCAGGGAAGCCGGCTGCAGAGACGGAGCAGAGTCGCGGGCTCTCAGCTCGGGGTTGCCACAAACTGTGATCTGCGGCCCAGTCGGGGCACGGCTCCCCCAGCAGGGACCCAACAAGCAGCAGATCCGGGGAGACTCCCCTTCCTTCCCGGGGAGGAGCGGTGCGGGAACACACTGCAGGGATCTGCTGGGTTTGGAGACTCCGAGCGGGGTCGGGTGCCAGAGATAGAAACGCTCGGTCACAGGCCGGGTGAGCACGGAGTGCGGCCAGAGACCGGGGACACGGGAGTGACTGCTTTTCTCTGGGTGCGCACTGAGGAGTGGGGCCCCGAGTTCTCGGCTCCTCCGGGCAGAGACTGGGAGGCCGCCATTTTCGCCCTGGTCCTCCAAAGCTGTACCGAGAGCTTGCAGGGAACAAAAGCTCCTGAGAGCAAACTGGAGCAGCTTCCTTAGCCCGGACCGACAAGGGCGGGGCAATTCCGCCTCCGGCAAAGGCATTTGGAAACCACAGCAACAGGCCCCTCCCCCAGAAGATCAGCACAAACAGCCAGCAAGCCAAGACCAAGTTGATCGATCAAGGAGAATAGGAGAACTCCAGCGCTAGGGGAATACTGCACATAGATTCATGCCTTCTTTTTTTTTTTTTTTTTTTTTTTTTTTTTACCATGATTCATTATTTCATCAAAGTTAATTTTTGTTGACTTTTTTTATTTTTCTTTTTCCCTTTTTCAACCAACATCTTATAAATCCCTTTTTTAAAAAAAAAAAAACATTTTTTATTTTTTTTTCATTTTTAGAGTCATATTTTATCCCTTCATAGTAGTTATCCTTGTTTTTGGCATATATATATAAGTTGTTCTCTCTTTAAAATTTTGAGGTACAGTTTCTTCTAACAGATCAAAATATACCCTAAACCACTAGTGTATGGCTTTGTTCTAGTCTCCTGCCTGATCACATTCTCTCCCTTTTTCCTTTTTTTTTTTTCTTAAATCTTCTTTCTTTTTCCAAACAACTCATCTTACCAAGTCCTTTTATAAAATCTTTTATAATTTTCATCTTTACAGTCATCTTCCATCCCTTCATTGTATCAACCCTTATTTTGTACATATATGTCTTTCTTCCTTTAAAATTTTAGGAGGCACTTTTTCTAACAGACCAAAATACGCCCAAAATCTAGTGTGTGGCACTGATCTATGCACTAGCCTGATCATATTTGATCATATTCTGCCTTTTTTGAATTGTTTTGTTTTTGTTTTTGTTTTTGTTTTTCTTTTTTTTTTTCTTTTTCTCTTTCTTTTTTCTTTCTTTCCCTTTCTTTTCCCCTGGTTTCAGGTCTTTTCTGATTTGCATACAGTATATTTGCTGGGGACGTTGTAAACCTGTTAGCCTTTTGTTCTCTCATTCATCTATTCTCCTCTGGACAAAATGACAAGACGAAAGAAATCACCTCAGCAAAAAGAACAAGAGGTAGTACCGTCAGCCAGGGACCTACTCAATACGGACATTAGTACGATGTCGGACCTAGAGTTCAGAATCATGACTTTAAAGATACTAGCTGGGCTTGAAAAAAGCGTGGAAGTTATTAGAGAAACCCTTTCTGGAGAAATAAAAGAACTAAAATCTAACCAAATCGAAATCAAAAAGGCTATTGATGAGGTGCAATCAAAAATGGGGGCACTAAATGCTAGGATAAATGAGGCAGAAGAGAGAATCAGCGATATAGAAGACCAAATGATGGAAAATAAAGAGGCTGAGAAAAAGAGAGAGAAACAACTACAGGATCACGAGGGCAGAATTCGAGAGATAAGTGATACGATAAGACGAAACAACATTAGAATAATTGGGATCCCAGAAGAAGAAGAGAGAGAGAGAGGGGCAGAAGGTATATTGGAGCAAATTATAGCAGAGAACTTCCCTAATGTGAGGAAGGAAACAGGCATTAAAATCCAGGAGGCACAGAGAACCCCTCTCAAAATCAATAAAAATAGGTCAACACCCCGACATCTAATAGTAAAACTTACGAGTCTCAGAGACAAAGAGAAAATCCTGAAAGCAGCTCGGGAGAAGAGATATGTAACCTACAATGGTAGAAACATTAGATTGGCAACAGACCTATCCACAGAGACCTGGCAGGCCAGAAAGGACTGGCAAGATATCTTCAGAGCACTAAACGAGAAAAATATGCAGCCAAGAATACTATATCCAGCTAGGCTATCATTGAAAATAGAAGGAGAGATAAAAAGCTTCCAGAACAAACAAAAACTAAAGGAATTTGCAAACACGAAACCAGCCCTCCAAGAAATATTGAGAGGGGTCCTCTAAGCAAAGAGAGAACCTAAAAGCAGCAAAGAGCAGAAACGAACACAGACAACAGACAGTTAACAGTCACCTTACAGGTAATACAATGGCACTAAATTCATACCTTTCAATAGTTACCCTGAATGTAAATGGGCTAAATGCCCCAATCAAAAGACGCAGGCTATCAGATTGGATTAAAAAACAAGACCCATCAATATGCTGTCTACAAGAGACTCATTTTACACCCAAAGACACCCCCAGATTGAAAGTGAGGGGGTGGAAGACCATTTACCATGCTAATGGACACCAAAAGAAAGCTGGGGTGGCAATCCTTATATCAGACAAACTAGATTTTAAAACAAAGACTGTAATAAGAGATGAGGAAGGACACTATATCCTACTTAAAGGGTCTATCCAACAAGAAGATCTAACAATTGTAAATATCTATGCCCCGAACATGGGAGCGGCCAATTATATAAGGCAATTAATAACAAAAGCAAAGAAACACATTGACAACAATACAATAATAGTGGGGGACTTTAACACCCCCCTGACTGAAATGGACAGATCATCTAAGCAAAAGATCAACAAGGAAATAAAGACTTTAAATGACACACTGGACCAAATGGACTTCACAGACATATTCAGAACATTCCATCCCAAAGCAAAGGAATACACATTCTTCTCTAGTGCCCATGGAACATTCTCCAGAATTGATCACATCCTAGGTCACAAATCAGGTCTCAATCGGTACCAAAAGATTGGGATCATTCCCTGCATATTTTCAGACCACAATGCTTTGAAACTAGAACTCAACCACAAGAGGAAAGTCGGAAAGAACTCAAATACATGGAGGCTAAAGAGCATCCTACTAAAGAATGAATGGGTCAACCAAGAAATTAAAGAAGAATTAAAAAAATTCATGGAAACCAATGAAAATGAAAACACAACTGTTCAAAATCTTTGGGATGCAGCAAAAGCAGTCCTGAGAGGAAAGTATATAGCAATACAAGCCTTTCTCAAGAAACAAGAAAGGTCTCAAATACACAACCTAACCCTACACCTAAAGGAGCTGGAGAAAGAACAGCAAAGAAAGCCTAAACCCAGCAGGAGAAGAGAAATCATAAAGGTCAGAGCAGAAATCAATGAACTAGAAACCAAAAGAACAGTAGAACAGATCAACGAAACTAGGAGCTGGTTCTTTGAAAGAATTAACAAGATTGATAAACCCCTGGCCAGACTGATCAAAAAGAAAAGAGAAATGACCCAAATCAACAAAATCATGAATGAAAGAGGAGAGATCACAAGCAACACCAAAGAAATACAAACAATTATAAGAACATATTATGAGCAACTCTATGCCAGCAAATTAGATAACCTGGAAGAAATGGGTGCATTCCTAGAGATGTATCAACTACCAAAATTGAACCAGGAAGAAATAGAAAACCTGAACAGACCTATAACCACTAAGGAAATTGAAACAGTCATCAAAAATCTCCCAAGAAACAAAAGCCCAGGGCCAGATGGCTTCCCAGGGGAATTCTATCAGACATTTAAAGAAGAATTAATACCTATTCTTCTGAAATTGTTCCAAAAAATAGAAATGGAAGGGAAACTTCCAAACTCATTTTATGAGGCCAGCATTACCTTGATCCCAAAACCAGACAAAGACCCCATCAAAAAAGAGAATTACAGACCAATATCCTTGATGAACATGGATGCAAAAATTCTCACCAAAATACTAGCCAATAGGATCCAACAGTACATTAAAAGGATTATTCACCACGACCAAGTGGGATTTATTCCTGGGCTGCAAGGCTGGTTTAACATCCGCAAATCAATCAACGTGATACAATACATTAACAAAAGAAAGAACAAGAATCATATGATCCTCTCAATAGATGCAGAAAAAGCATTTGACAAAGTACAACATCCTTTCTTGATCAAAACTCTTCAGAGTATAGGGATAGAGGGTACATACCTCAATATCATAAAAGCCATCTATGAAAAACCTACAGCGAATATCATTCTCAATGGGGAAAGGCTGAGAGCTTTTCCCCTAAGGTCAGGAACGCGGCAGGGATGTCCACTATCACCACTGCTATTCAACATAGTATTAGAAGTCCTAGCCACAGCAATCAGACAACAAAAAGAAATCAAAGGCATCCAAATCGGCAAAGAGGAAGTCAAACTCTCACTCTTTGCAGATGATATGATACTGTATGTGGAAAACCCAAAAGACTCCACCCCAAAACTGCTAGAACTCATACAGGAATTCAGTAAAGTAGCAGGATATAAAATCAATGCACAGAAATCAGTGGCATTCCTATACACCAACAACAAGACAGAAGAGAGACAAATCAAGGAGTCGATCCCATTTACAATTGCACCCAAAACCATTAGATACCTAGGAATAAATCTAACCAAAGAGGCAAAGGATCTGTACACAGAAAACTATAAAATACTCAGGAAAGAAATTGAAGAAGACACAAAGAAATGGAAAAACGTTCCATGCTCATGGATTGGGAGAATCAACATTGTGAAGATGTCAATGCTACCTAGAGCAATCTACACATTCAATGCAATCCCCATCAAAATACCATCCACTTTTTTCAAAGAAATGGAACAAATAATCCTAAAATTTGTATGGAACCAGAAGAGACCCAGAATAGCCAGAGGAATACTGAAAAAGAAAAGCAAAGCTGGTGGCATCACAATTCCGGACTTCCAGCTCTATTACAAAGCTGTCATCATCAAGACAGTATGGTACTGGCACAAAAACAGACACATAGATCAATGGAACAGAATCGAGAGCCCAGAAATGGACCCTCAACTCTATGGTCAACTTATTTTTGACAAAGCAGGAAAGAATGTCCAATGGCAAAAAGACAGTCTCTTCAACAAATGGTGTTGGGAAAATTGGACAGCCACATGCAGAAGAATGAAACTGGACCATTTCCTTACACCACACACAAAAATAGACTCCAAATGGTTGAAAGACCTAAACGTGAGACAGGAGTCCATCCAAATCCTAAAGGAGAACACAGGTAGCAACCTTTTCGACCTTAGCCGCAGCAACTTCTTCCTAGAAACATCGCCAAAGGCACGGGAAGCCAGGGCAAAAATGAACTATTGGGATTTCATCAAGATAAAAAGCTTCTGCACAGCAAAAGAAACAGTCCACAAAACCAAAAGACAACCGATAGAATGGGAGAAAATATTTGCAAATGACATATCAGATAAAGGGCTAGTATCCAAAATTTATAAAGAACTTATCAAACTCAACACCCAAAGAACAAATAATCCAATCAAGAAATGGGCAGAAGACATGAACAGACATTTCTCCAAAGAAGACATCCAAATGGCCAACAGGCACATGAAAAAGTGCTCAACATCGCTTGGCATCAGGGAAATCCAAATCAAAACCTCAATGAGATACCACCTCACACCCGTCAGAATGGCTAAAATTAACAAGTCAGGGAACGACAGATGTTGGCGGGGATGTGGAGAAAGGGGAACCCTCCTACACTGTTGGTGGGAATGCAAGCTGGTGCAACCCCTCTGGAAAACAGTATGGAGGTTCCTCAAACAGTTGAAATTAGAGCTACCGTTCAATCCAGCAATTGCACTACGGGGTATTTACCACAAAGATACAAATGTAGGGACCCGAAGGGGTACGTGTACCCCAATGTTTATAGCAGCAATGTCCACAATAGCCAAACTGTGGAAAGAGCCAAGATGCCCATCGACAGATGAATGGATAAAGAAGATGTGGTATATATACACAATGGAATATTATGCAGCCATCAAAAGGAATGAGATCTTGCCATTTGCAACGACGTGGATGGAACTGGAGGGTGTTATGCTGAGTGAAATAAGTCAATCAGAGAAAGACATGTATCACATGACCTCACTGATATGAGGAATTCTTAATCTCAGGAAAGAAACTGAGTGTTACTGGAGTGGTTGGGGGTGGGAGGGAAGGGGTGGCTGGGTGATAGACATTGGGGAGGGTATGTGCTACGGTGAGCGCTGTGAATTGTGCAAGACTGTTGAATCACAGATCTGTACTTCTGAAACAAATAACGCAACATATTTTAAGAAAAAAGAAAAAGAAGATAACAGGAGAGGAAGAAAAGGGGAGTATGTCAGAGGGGGAAACGAACCATGAGAGATGATGGACTCTGAAAAAACAAACTGAGGGTTCTAGAGGGGAGGGGGGTGGGGGGATGGGTTAGCCTGGTGATGGGTATTGAGGAGGGCACGTTCTGCATGGAGCACTGGGTGTTATGAACAAACAATGAATCATGGAACACTGCACCAAAAACTAATGATGTAATATATGGTGATTAACATAACAATAAAAAATTAAAAAAAAAAAAAAACTAATGATGTAATGTATGATGACTAACATAACATAATAAAATAAAAAAAAACTGTCTTTCCTAAATCATGACATTTTAAATTATAAAAGTAAAACCTGCTCCTTCTCTCCCTCTCTCTCTCACATACACACACACAAATAATCCAAAAATTATATATTAGAAGCTAAATATCTGTTAGAAATGAAGTACACCCAATCCAACTCCCTAGGGAGATCTCCTGCTTATGATGTGCTGCACTTCCTTTTAGATCTCATCTTTCCACAAAGTGTATTTCAGGACCTGGGTGGTGGGAGGACAAGGTAATGTCTGAGATCCCTAAGCCGGGGGGGGGGGGGGGGGGTGGTCCATGTTCCCTTGAATGACCTCTTCATTGAATGGCTTCTTGCCAGGTGTTTTAGGATTTCCTCAGATTCTGTTGAACCTAAATCCTGTGCTGAGCAGTGCAGCCTTGAAACTCTCCCAACAGAAACACGTCTATACTCCATTTACTACCAGTGTAGACAAACACTGCTGTGCCTGATGTGTTGTTATGCTCCTGGTTCCCCTCTGGATGTCTGGATATCCTGTCCTTTCTTGATCTAGAGGGGCAGCAGTGATCAGCATCATATTTCAGACATGGTTTAGACCTCTCACTGCTTTGTGAGTCTGGAAAGTTTCCTAAAATTTCTGAGCCTGAATTTTCTCACCAACCTGGAGATAATAATACCCATGTAGGAGGACTATGCTGAGAAGTAAACAAGGTGGTGCAAGATAATTGAATGACTAAGGCTGCCCTCCTTTCTTCTAGAGAAGGGTGAGATGCATATGTGTTTGCCTGGCCAAGCTGCTTCCCCAGGTTTCTGTGCCAGGCAGAGAACAGTGCAGGACGAACGGTTGTCATCAACGATGGGAAAGTGAAGGCCATGGAGTATGGACTCCCATGCCCTCTGATGGCTTCTGTTGCCCACCCTTCCTTTTGTGGCCCTCCTTCTATGCCACAAGGTGCTGCTGGTGATGGAGGTCTCAACCCTCCATTCTGCAGGAAGCAGAGGGTCTGACTGAAAGTTGAGAGGAGGCTCAGGGAGGACAGACAAGGTGGTGGCCACAGCCTGGCCCAGGTGCAGGTGAAGGTCAAGAGGAGTCAGTCCAAGAAGGGCTCACTAGTTCACATGGGGCCAACGTGCATCTGGAAGTAAGAGAGGGACACAAAACCCCCACCTCCCCAGGAATTTCCTAGAACCCTCTTAGAAGCTCCATCTTAGGTGTGGTAATGGGGGAAACAGGGCTGGATCAAGGGTTTGCAAAAGATGTCTGAGGAACAGTACAGGGGATTAGGGAGCAGGGAGAGGGCAGTGTCTGATCTGACAGGGCTGAATATCGACACCCCCTACTCCTCCCCAGGCAGAGCACAGATCCTGGCACGAGTAGACGCTTGGAAAACCTGCACTGACTGACTGAACAGGTGCATGGATATACTTCCCACAGCTGCTCCCTTTCTGGCACTGTGGGAAATTCAGTCTCTGTTGTCCCCCACACCCCCCCCAGAGAAACTTGGCCTGAGAGGAGCCATGGAGGTCTGAAGAGCTCCACATGCCTCCTCACTGGGCACCTGCCCTCCATGCACCTGTCCACACCACAGCCCCCATGGAGGGGTCTCGGGACAAGAACTGGAGAAGCTGAATAGGAGACCTTGGGGGGGACTAATCCCACCTCTCTAGGGAGGGAGAACGAGGGGTCCTGAGTCCCATTCTCCTGTCTAAATTCTCCTGAGCTCTGTTCATTTCCTTTCAGCCCAGCTCCAACTTCTCCACCTTGGTGGGGAGGAGGCTTATAAAAGGAAAAATTTTATAGCATGCTGCATTCTTTCTAAATTTCTAAGTATAAATGCTCTAGCATACTATATTAGTTTTCCATTGCTGCATAAAAAAATTACTCCACAACCCGATGCAGGCCTCGATCCCAGGACCCTGGGATCATGACCTGAGCCAAAGGCAGACGCTTAATGACTGAGCCACCTAGGCACCTGGAAAAAAAAAATTTTAATTAAGTAAACTGTACCCCCAACATGGGGCTCAAAACTCACGATCCTGAGACCAAGAGTCACATCTTCTATTGACAGAACTAGGCAGGAAACCACCACCCCCCGAAAAACATAACCAAAGTTCTTAAGGAAACATCCAATCATTCACACAACAAGTCTTTATTGAGCATTTTGTTGGGTCTAGCCACTGCTCTAAGCACTGGGGATATAACAGTGAGAAAGAATAAAGGCAACACCCTTGTCCCCAGGGAGCTCACATGCATGTGAGTGTGTCACGTAGTAACCACCAAGTGAATACATAGACTGACATGAAGTATATGACGGTGTATTGGGGAAGGGGATGCTCGACTTGCAAGAAGATGGTTTATATAGGGCAGAGTCTTTTTTTTATTTTGAAATTATTATTATTTTTGACTTTATTTTTAAGTAATCTCTACACCCAACACGGGGCTTGAACTCACAACCCCGAGATCAAGGGTTGCATGCTCCGACTGAGCCAGCCAGGCATGCCTAGGACAGTCATTATCTTTTAAAAATAACATGATGTTGGTGGAGCAAGATGGCGGAGGAGTAGGAGACCTGGATTTCATCTGGTCTCAGGAATTCAGCTGGATAGGGATCAAACCATTCTGAACTCCTACGAACTCAACAGGAGATCGAAGATAAGAATAGTAACAACACTCTGAACAGAAAAGTGACCACTTTCTGGGAGGTAGGACGTGCGGAGAAGTGAATCCGAGGCGATATTCGGGAGGATAGACGGCGGGGGAGGGGGCCTCCTTCGGCCACTTCTGGCAAGTGATAGAGCCACGGAGCACAAAATTGGAACTTTTAAAAGTCGGCTCCGCTGAGGGACGTCGCTCCAGTGGCTAAGCGGGGGTGGAACCCTCGCGGGACAGTGTGGTCTCAGGACCCTCGGGGTCACAGAAAGACCGGGGGTGCGTGAGTGCGGCAGAGCTCCCAGGTATCGGAGCGGGGAAGCTGGCTGCAGAGACAGAGCCGAGGCCCGGGCTCTCAGCTCAGGGTTGCCATAAACTGTGATCCATGGCCCAGTAGGGCCACTGCTCCTCCAGCAGGGACCCAACAAGCGGCAGATCCGGGGAGACTCCCCTTCCTCCCCCGGGAGGAGCGGCGCGGGAGCGCACCTCAGGGATCTGCTGGGTTTGGAGACTCCACACGGGGTCAGGTGCCAGACATAGAAACGCTCGATCACAGACCAGGTGAACACGCAGTGTGGCCAGAGACCGGGGAGACGGGAGTGACTGCTTTTCTCTGGGGGCGCACTGAGGAGTGGGGCCCGGAGTTCTCAGCTCCTCCGGACAGAGATTGGGAGGCCACCATTTTCACCCTGGTCCCCAAAGCTGTACCAAGAGCTTGCAGGGAACAAAAGCTCCTGAGACCAAACCGGAGCAGCTTGCTTAGCCCTGACTCACAAGGGCGGGGCAATTCCGCCTCCAGCAAAGACATTTGGGAACCACGGCAACAGGCCCCTCCCCCAGAAGATCAGCACGAACAGCCAGCCAGCCAAGACCAAGTTTACCGATCAAGGAGAACAGGAGAACTCCAGCGCTAGGGGAATACTGCTCATAGAATTCATGGCTTTTTTACCATAATTCATTAGTCTTTCAAAGTTAATTTTTTTAACTTTTTTTTGAATTTTTCTTTTTCCCTTTTTCAAACAACATCTTATCAATCCCTTTTTAAAAAAAATTTTTTTTTATTTTTCATTTTTAGAGTCATATTTTTATCCCTTCATAGTAGTTACCCTTATTTTTGCCATATATATATATATAAGTTGTTCTCTCTTTAAAATTTTGAGATACAATTTCTTCTAACAGATCAAAATATACCCTAAATCACTAGTGTATGGCTTTGTTCTATTCTCCTGCCTGATCACATTCTTTCCCTTTTTTTTTCTTTTTTTTCTTTTTTCTTTTTCTTTTTAAATCTTCTTTCTTTTTAAAAACAACTTCTTATCAATTCCTTTTATAAAATCTTTTATAATTTTCATCTTTACAGTCATCTTCAATCCCTTCATTGTATCAACCCTTATTTTGTACATATATAAGTCTTTCTTCCTTTAAAATTTTAGCAGGCACATTCTTCTAACAGACCAAAATATGCCCAAAAGCTAGTGTGTGGCACTGATCTATGCACTAGCCTGATCATATTTGATCATATTCTGGTTTTTTTTGTTTTGTTTTGTTCTGTTTTTGTTTGTTTTTATCTTTTTCTTTTTCCTTTTTTTTTCTCTTCTTTCTTTCCCTTTCTTGTCCCCTGGTTTCAGGTCTTTTCTGATTTGTATAGAGTATATTTGCTAGAGACGTTGTTAACCTGTTAGCATTCTGTTTTCTCATTCATCTGTTCTCCTCTGGACAAAATGACAAGATGAAAGAAATCACCTCAGCAAAAAGAACAAGAGGTAGTACCGGCTGCCAGGGACCTACTCAATACGGACATTAGTACGATGTCGGACCTAGAGTTCAGAATCATGACTTTAAAGATACTAGCTGGGCTTGAAAAAAGTGTGGAAGTTATTAGAGAAACCCTTTCTGGAGAAATAAAAGAACTAAAATCTAACCAAGTCAAAATCAAAAAGGCTATTAATGAGGTGCAATCAAAAATGGGGGCACTAACTGCTAGGATAAATGAAGCAGAAGAAAGAATCAGCGATATAGAAGACCAAATGATGGAAAATAAAGAGGCTGAGAAAAAGAGAGAGAAACAACTACAGGATCACGAGGGCAGAATTCGAGAGATAAGCGATACGATAAGACGAAACAACATTAGAATAATTGGGATCCCAGAAGAAGAAGAAAGAGAGAAAGGGGCAGAAGGTATATTGGAGCAAATAATAGCAGAGAACTTCCCTAATTTGGGGAAGGAAACAGGCATCAAAATCCAGGAGGCACAGAGAACCCCTCTCAAAATCAATAAAAATAGGTCAACACCCCGACATCTAATAGTAAAACTTACGAGTCTCAGAGACAAAGAGAAAATCCTGAAAGCAGTTTGGGAGAAGAGATTTGTAACCTACAATGGTAGAAACATTAGATTGGCAAGAGACATATCCACAGAGACCTGGGAGGCCAGAAAGGACTGGCATGATATCTTCAGAGCACTAAATGAGAAAAATATGCAGCCAAGAATACTTTATCCAACTAGGCTATCATTGAAAATAGAAGGAGAGATAAAAAGGGTCCAGGACAAACAAAAACTAAAGGAATTTGCAAACACAAAACCAGCCCCACAAGAAATATTGAAAGAGGTCCTCTAAGCAAAAAAAAACCCTAAAAGCAGCATAGATCAGAAAGGAACACAGACAATATACAGTAACAGTCACCTTACAGGCAATACAATGGCACTAAATTCATACCTTTCAATAGTTACCCTGAATGTAAATGGGCTCAATGCCCCAATCAAAAGACACAGGCTATCAGATGGGATTAAAAAACAAGACCCATCAATCTGCTGTCTGCAAGAGACCCATTTTAGACCCAAAGACACCCCCAGATTGAAAGTGAGGGAGTGGAAAACTATTTACCATGCTAATGGACACCAAAAGAAAGCTGGGGTGGCAATCCTTATATCAGACAAATTAGATTTTAAAACAAAGACTGTAATAAGACATGATTCCTCATGACACTATATCCTATTTAAACGATCTATCCAACAAGAAGATCTAACAATTGTAAATATCTATGCCTCTAACATGGGAGCAGCCAATTATATAAGGCAATTAATAACAAAAGCAAAGAAACACATTGACAACAATACAATAATAGTGGGGGACTTTAACACCCCCTTAACTGAAATGGACAGATCATCTAAGCAAAAGATCAACAAGGAAATAAAGACTTTAAATGAAACACTGGACCAAATGGACTTTACAGACATATTCAGAACATTCCATCCCAAAGCAATGGAATACACATTCTTCTCTAGTGCCCATGGAACATTCTCCAGAATTGATCACATCCTAGGTCACAAATCAGGTCTCAACCGGTACCAAAAGATTGGGATCATTCCCTGCATATTTTCAGACCACAATGCTTTGAAACTAGAACTCAATCACAAGAGGAAAGTCGGAAAGAACTCAAATACATGGAGGCTAAAGAGCATCCTACTAAGGAATGAATGGGTCAACCAGGAAATTAAAGAAGAATTAAAAAAATTCATGGAAACCAATGAAAATGAAAACACAACTGTTCAAAATCTTTGGGATGCAGCAAAGGCAGTCCTGAGAGGAAAGTATATAGCAATACAAGCCTTTCTCAAGAAACAAGAAAGGTCTCAAATACACAACCTAACCCTACACCTAAAGGAGCTGGAGAAAGAACAGCAAATAAAGCCTAAACCCAGCAGGAGAAGAGAAATCATAAAGGTCAGAGCAGAAATCAATGAACTAGAAACCAAAAGAACAGTAGAACAGATCCACGAAACTAGGAGTTGGTTCTTTGAAAGAATTAACAAGATTGATAAACCCCTGGCCAGACTGATCAAAAAGAAAAGAGAAATGACCCAAATCAACAAAATCATGAATGAAAGAGGAGAGATCACAACCAACACCAAAGAAATGCAAACAATTCTAAGAACATATTATGAGCAACTCTATGCCAGCAAATTAGATAACCTGGAAGAAATGGGTGCATTCCTAGAGATGTATCAACTACCAAAATTGAACCAGGAAGAAATAGAAAACCTGAACAGACCTATAGCCATTAAGGACATTGAAGCAGTCATCAAAAATCTCCCAAGAAACAAAAGCCCAGGGCCAGATGGCTTCCCAGGGGAATTCTATCAGACATTTAAAGAAGAATTAATGCCTATTCTCCTGAAACTGTTCCAAAAAATAGAAATGGAAGGAAAACTTCCAAACTCATTTTATGAGGCCAGCATTACCTTGATCCCAAAACCAGACAACGACCCCATCAAAAAGGAGAATTACAGACGAATATCCTTGATGAACATCAATGCAAAAATTCTCACCAAAATACTAGCCAATGGGATCCAACAGTACATTAAAAGGATTATTCACCACGACCAAGTGGGATTTATCCCTGGGCTGCAAGACTGGTTCAACATCCACAAATCAATCAACGTGATACAATACATTAACAAAAGAAAGAACAAGAATCATATGATCCTCTCGATAGATGCAGAAAAAGCATTTGACAAAGTACAGCTTCCTTTCTGGATCAAAACTCTTCAGAGTATAGGGATAGAGGGTACATACCTCAATATCATAAAAGCCATCTATGAAAAACCTACAGCGAATATCATTCTCAATGGGGAAAGGCTGAGAGCCTTTCCCCTAAGGTCAGGAACGCGGCAGGGATGTCCACTCTCACCACTGCTATTCAACATAGTATTAGAAGTCCTAGCCACAGCAATCAGACAACAAAAAAAAAAATCAAAGGCATCCAAATCGGCAAAGAGGAAGTCAAACTCTCACTCTTTGCAGATGATATGATACTGTATGTGGAAAACCCAAAAGTCTCCACCCCAAAACTGCTAGAACTCATACAGGAATTCATTAAAGTAGCAGGCTATAAAATCAATGCACAGAAATCAGTGGCATTCCTATACACCAACAACAAGACAGAAGAGAGACAAATCAAGGAGTCTATCCCATTTACAATTGCACCCAAAACCATTAGATACCTAGGAATAAATCTAACCAAGGAGGCAAAGGATCTGTACTCAGAAAACTATAAAATACTCATGAAAGAAATTGAAGAAGACACAAAGAAATGGAAAAACGTTCCATGCTCATGGATTGGGAGAACCAACATTGTGAAGATGTCAATTCTACCTAGAGCAATCTACACATTCAATGCAATCCCCATCAAAATACCATCCACCTTTTTCAAAGAAAGGGAACAAATAATCCTAAAATTTGTATGGAACCAGAAGAGACCCAGAATAGCCAGAGGAATACTGAAAAAGAAAAGCAAAGCTGGCAGCATCACAATTCCGGACTTCCAGCTCTATTACAAAGCTGTCATCATAAAGACTGTATGGTACTGGCACAAAAACAGACACATAGATCAATGGAACAGAATCGAGAGCCCAGAAATGGACCCTCAACTCTATGGTCAACTTATTTGTGACAAAGCAGGAAAGAATATCCAATGGCAAAAAGACAGTCTCTTCAACAAATGGTGTTGGGAAAACTGGACAGCCACATGCAGAAGAATGAAACTGGACCATTTCCTTACACCACACACAAAAATAGACTCCAAATGGTTGAAAGACCTAAACGTGAGACAGGAGTCCATCAAAATCCTAAGGAGAACACAGGTAGCAACCTTTTCGACCTTAGCCGCAGCAAATTCTTCCTAGAAACATCGCCAAAGGCACGGGAAGCCAGGGCAAAAATGAACTATTGGGATTTCATCAAGATAAAAAGCTTTTACACAGCAAAAGAAACAGTCCACAAAACCAAAAGACAACCGACAGAATGGGAGAAAATATTTGCAAATGACCTATCAGATAAAGGGCTAGTATCCAAAATCTATAAAGAAGTTATCAAACTCAACACCCAAAGAACAAATAATCCAATCAAGAAATGGGCAGAAGACATGAACAGACGTTTCTCCAAAGAAGACATCCAAATGGCCAACAGGCACATGAAAAAGTGCTCAACATCGCTCGGCATCAGGGAAATCCAAATCAAAACCTCAATGAGATACCACCTCACACCCGTCAGAATGGCTAAAATTAACAAGTCAGGGAACGACAGATGTTGGCGGGGATGTGGAGAAAGGGGAACCCTCCTACACTGTTGGTGGGAATGCAAGCTGATGCAACCACTCTGGAAAACAGTATGGAGGTTCCTCAAACAGTTGAAATTAAAGCTACCGTTCGATCCAGCATTTGCACTACTGGGTATTTACCACAAAGATACAAATGTAGGGACCCGAAGGGGTACGTGTACCCCAATGTTTATAGCAGCAATGTCCACAATAGCCAAACTGTGGAAAGAGCCAAGATGCCCATCGACAGATGAATGGATAAAGAAGAAGTGGTATATTTACACAATGGAATATTATGCAGCCATCAAAAGGAATGAGATCTTGCCATTTGCAACGACGTGGATGGAACTGGAGGGTGTTATGCTGAGTGAAATAAGTCAATCAGAGAAAGACATGTATTATCACATGACCTCACTGATATGAGGAATTCTTAATCTCAGGAAACAAACTGAGTGTTACTGGAATGGTTGGGGGTGGGAGGGATGGGGTGGTTGGGTGATAGACATTGGGGAGGGTATGTGCTACGGTGAGCGCTGTTAATTGTGCAAGACTGTTGAATCACAGATCTGTACTTCTGAAACAAATAACGCAACATATTTTAAGAAAAAAGAAAAAGAAGAAGATAACAGGAGAGGAAGAAAAGGGGAGTATGTCAGAGGGGGAGACGAACCATGAGAGATGATGGACTCTGAAAAACAAACTGAGGGTTCTAGAGGGGAGGGGGGTAGGGGGATGGGTTAGCCTGGTGATGGGTATTGAGGAGGGCACGTTCTGCATGGAGCACTGGGTGTTATGAACAAACAATGAATCATGGAACACTGCATCAAAAACTAATGATGTAATATATGGTGATTAACATAACAATAAAAAAATTAAAAAAAAAAAGACAGTATGGTCCTGGCACAAAAACAGACACATAGATCAATGGAACAGAATAGAGAGCCCAGAAATGGACCCTCAACTCTATGGTCAACTCATCTTTGACAAAGCAGGAAAGAATGTCCAATGGAAAAAAGACAGTCTCTTCAACAAATGGTGTTGGGAAAATTGGACAGCCACCTGCAGAAGAATGAAACTGGACCATTTCCTTACACCACACACAAAAATAGACTCCATATGGTTGAAAGACCTAAACGTGAGACAGGAGTCCATCAAAATCCTAAAGGAGAACACAGGCAGCAACCTCTTCGACCTCAGCCACAGCAACTTCTTCCTAGAAACATCGCCAAAGGCAAGGGAAGCAAGGGCAAAAATGAACTATTGGGATTTCATCAAGATAAAAAGCTTTTGCACAGCAAAAGAAACAGTCCACAAAACCAAAAGACAACCGACAGAATGGGAGAAAATATTTGCAAATGACATATCAGATAAAGGGCTAGTATCCAAAATCTATAAAGAACTTATCAAACTCAACACCCAAAGAACAAATAATCCAATCAGGAAATGGGCAGAAGACATGAACAGACATTTTTCCAACGAAGACATCCAAATGGCCAAGAGCCACATGAAAAAGTGCTCAACATCACTCGGCATCAGGGAAATCCAAATCAAAACCTCAATGAGATACCACCTCACACCCATCAGAATGGCTAAAATTAACAAGTCAGGAAACGACAGATGTTGGCAGGGATGCGGAGAAAGGGGAACCCTCCTACACTGTTGGTGGGAATGCAAGCTGGTGCAACCACTCTGGAAAACAGTATGGAGGTTCCTCAAACAGTCGAAAATAGAGCTACTATACGATCCAGCAATTACACTACTGGGTATTTACCACAAAGATACAAATGGAGGGATCCGAAGGAGTATGTGCACCCCAATGTTTATAGCAGCAATGTCCACAATAGCCAAACTGTGGAAAGAGCCAAGATGTCCATCGACAGATGAATGGATAAAGAAGAGGTGGTATATATACACAATGGAATATTATGCAGCCATCAAAAGGAATGAGATCTTGCCATTTGCAAGAACTTGGATGGAACTGGAGGGTGTTATGCTTAGTGAAATAAGTCAATCAGAGAAAGACATGTATCTTATCATATGACCTCACTGATATGAGGAATTCTTAATCTCAGGAAACAAACTGAGGGTTGCTGGAGTGGTGGGGGGTGGGAGGGATGGAGTGGCTGGGTGATAGACATTGGGGAGCGTATGTGCTATGGTGAGCACTGTGAATTGTACAAGACTGATGAATCACGGATCTGTACTTCTGAAACAAATAATGCAATATATGTTAAGAAAAAAAGAAGAAGAAGAAGATAGCAGGAGGGGAAGAATGAAGGGGAGTAAATCGGAGGGGGAGACGAACTATGAGACGATGGACTCTGAAAAACAAACTGAGGGTTCTAGAGGGGAGGGGGTGGGGGGATGGGTTAGCCTGGTGATGGGTATTAAAGAGGGCACATTCTGCGTGGAGCACTGGGTGTTATGCACAAACAATGAATCATGGAACACTACATCAAAAACTAATGATGTAATGTATGGTGATTAACACAACAATAAAAAATTATTTAAAAAAATAAATAAAATAAAAATAAAAAAAATAACATGATGTTGGGGAGATATTTGAAAGAAGTGAAGGAGTGGTTATGAAGCTACCTGGAGAAGAGTGTTACATGAAGAGAGGAGAGCAAAGGCAGAGTTCCTGAGGGGAACTGTGAAGGTCAAGGGTCCACAACTGGCGACAGCCTAGTGTGTAATGGGAACATGACTGGAGATGGGGGCGGGCAGCTTGGACAGGGGCTGGTAGGGCATCATGGACTCCCCTTGGCTTTCCTTGAGATCAGCAGGCACTGACAGGTTTGAAGAGTAATAGGATCCCTCACTGCTCTGAGAAGAGGCTGAGGTGTGCACGGGAGGGAGCAGGGAGACCAGAGTTAGGAGACTATAGCAATAATCCAGGTGAGTAGACACTGACATGGACCAAGGTGGTACCTTGGAGGTGGTGGGGAGTGACTGGATTCCGGGTCTGTTGTGAACATAGAGATAAGATGTGGAGTGTGACTGGGACATGAGGTATGAGGGAAAAGAAGATCAAGAATCATTCCAAGAATTTTGACGTATGTGGTGGACAGTTTCTAAAATGGCTCCCGGGGCACCTCGGTGGCTCAGTCGTTAAGCATCTGCCTTTGGCTCAGGTCATGATCCCAGGGTCCTGGGATCGAGCCCCGCATCAGGCTCCCTGCTTCTCCCTCTCCCTCTGCCCTTGCTTGTGTTCCCTTTCTCGCTGTGTCTCTCTGTCAAATAAATAAACAAAATCTTTAAAAATAAAAAAAATTTTTTCAAAGAACTTTGGTTACTTTTTTCAATATAAAATGGGTGGAAATCAAAAACTGTTCTCCACAAGTCACTTGTTTATCACATTCAAAAGCCTTAGCTCTACATTCTACTGCCTTGGCTTTGAGCTTAAAAAACCCACCTAGGAACTCAACCACCTCTTTGTTCTCCCCTGTGCCACCTTCGCCCTTACTAATGGTGCCTGAGTCTCACGGGCTAATCCACAGGGGGGCTTGAGGGAATGGTCTGTATATATGTTGTGTGGAAATTTTTGGTGGGGTCTTCTGTGTTAATACCCCAAGATTTATCCCACCCCACAGACACAAGGCTTACCCCCTTTCCTTTCTGTGATACCTACCAGGAGAACTAGGCACCAAAGTAGAGACCCAAGAAGTCTGTCTTTTTGTTCCCTGATAACATCCACGCAGGGGAGCTTCCAGCACTAAGAGGAGAGCCCAGCCCTGACCAAAGGGGGTCAAGAATGAAGTAGCTGTGAAGCCATCACTGACAGTGAGTGTCAGGCTCCAAGGGTTTCCAGGGATGGAGGAGCCCAAGAAGGAACAAAGGGAGGAGAAAGCAGCTCTAAGATACCAGAGAAGCGACGTCAGGATCCTGTGGCTCTAGTGTTTCTGGGAAGAACCAGACCAGAGGCCGACACCTGGGGTCACAGCACACATACTTACCATGAATCCACCATTCCCTCCTGAGTTTAAAAACACCTGTTGGGTATTCTCTACAGGAGACAGAGCAGACTCAACCCCCACTCTCTCTGAGGCATATGCTCTAGTGGGCAAGACAAACAGTGAAAATAAATACATGATTACAAATTCGGACAGGTAATTAAGGGTGCCCTGGGTTTATCTATAATGAAGAGGAGAAGTGGGTGGACATCCCCAGTACACAGAACAGAGGGAGGAGTATGGGGCCTGAGTCACTGTGAAAAGCCAGTGCAGCTGAGCCCAAACATGAGGGAAGAGCTAGAAGGTGAGTCTGACAGAGCAGTTAGATCAGTCAGGCACATGAGGAAAATCCCATATGACCATAAGAGCCCTAAGAAGCCATTTAAAGAGAATGACAAGATCAGAAGTCTCTTTTAAAAATCGCACTCTGGCCCCAGTATGATGAGAAGACTGCATGCAACAGAGGAAAAGAGGGGGAGGCGAACTGACAGGCTAGCCAAGCAGATGTGACAGTGGAGAGACAGACACAGGTGGATTTAAGATGTATTTAGATGAGGGGTGCCTGGATGGCTCGGTCGTTAAGCGTCTGCCTTTGGCTCAGGTCATGATCCCAGGGTCCTGGGATCAAGCTCCGCATCAGGCTCCCTGCTCCGCGGGAAGCCTGCTTCTCCCTCTCCCACTCCCCCTGCTGTGTTCCCTCTCTTGCTGTGTCTCTCTCTGTCAAATAAATAAATAAAATCTTTAAAAAAAAAAAAAAAAGATGTGTTTAGATGAAAGGATGTCAGGGGGAGAAGGGGGGGTCATCAAAAATGACACCAATGTCTCTGGCTGGACTAAGTGGCTCACTGGGGGTGTCAGACGCTGAAATGGGGACACAGACGGAGAGCCTGATGGGGAGATGAGTGATGAGAATGGTTTGCAGATGCTAAGCAGACAGTACGATAGATGGGCACATAGATGACTTGGCCATGATCATGCAGGGACCAGGTGGGTCCAGTATTCCAACCAAGGTCCTTTGGGCCCCTAAGCCTGTCTCCTAAGGCCAGGTTCAATGGTCCTTGCCAGCAAGGACCAAGGCCAGGAAAAGAGGTAGACACTAATGAGTGGGGAGGGGGACAAGGTTGCCAAGGGCAGTGTTGGAGTCACTCTTGCTGTGTAACAAAACACCCCAAAACTTAGGGTTAGTAAACAACCATTTCATTATTTTTTTAAATATTTATTTATTTGACAGAGAGCACGAGCAGGGGGAGAGACAGAGGGAGAGAGAAAGGGAGAAGAAGGCTCTCTGCTGAGCAGGGAGCCCAAAGTGGGGCTCGATCCCAGGACCCTGAGATCACAACTGGAGCCAAAGGCACATGCGTAACCATTTAGGCACCCCAACAACCATTTCATTATGATCAGTGATACTGCGATCAGAAATTGAGACAGGGCACAAGAATGGCTTGTCTCCTCTGTATGATGTCTGGGGCCTCAGCTAGGGGGTGACAACTTCTAGAGTCTGGAACCATCCAGATGCTTCTTCATTTTACATGTCTAATGCTTGATGCTGGCTACTGGCTGGACCCTTCACTGGGCTTTCAGCTAGAACTCCTACGTGTATTCCTACGGTGTGGTCTCTGTGTGTATGCTAGTTTGGGCTTCCTCCGAGCCTGGTGGCAAGATTCCAAAAAGGAGCATCCCAAGAGAGCAAGGTCGAAGTATAGGGAAGTTTTATGGTCTAGCCTTGGAAGTGACGTCACATCATGTGTTACCACAAGCCTGCCCAGGGGGAAGGAATATTTACCCACTTCTCAATGGGAGGCGTGTTAAAGAGCATGAGGAAGGATATTGTTTGCAGTCAGCTCTGGAAAATACAATCTGTCACCACCGAAAGGAGAAAGTGGGTTGGAATAATGGAACCACAGGGAACACTCTGCCTTGTGAAGGGTCCCAGAGTCAAGCTCTCTCAGGGAGGAAAAAATAAAAAGCTAGAATAATAACAGCATCTCAAGGGAAGAGGAAACATGTTCTACCACAGGACAATCTAAACCCATCTCTGACTCCCTCTTCGGTTCGGCTACTTCGCATCACCAACATACAGTCAGCTGCTGGGATGGAGGCAAGGGCCGGGAACAGTGGGGAAACTAAGTCACAGAAGGCAGGGTCCCACAGAAGGGAAGAGCCCACACCTTCTCAGGCGCTGGACGCCATCTTGTGTGCTGGCTCTTGCTGTTCAGGTGAAGAGGGGGTGCATTTTTGATGTGGTGGTTTCTCCCCCGCAAGCACTCCCTCTGCCCAGAGTTGGCCCCAGAGCCGGAGAAACAGAAGAGGCACCCCTCTTCCTCCTCCTAGGTGTGGGGTGTGTTGTCCCTGCAGGATGAACATGCTAACGTCCCTTCTCCATGCAGGCCCCCTCCACCCTCTAAAACAGGAGTCATCCCGCCCCTCCAAAGTTCTTGGCTCACTGGAAGCCCCTTCCCCCTGAAAGTGCACTCTCAAAGCCAGGGGCGCCCGTCAGACGTGGCTCATTTTTACCACTGACCCCTCTGGAGTGGGGAAAACAGCCCCCCGCCCCGGTCCTATTCCCAGGAGCCTTCCTCCCAGACAGCTGGGCAGTTGCCTGAGCCCAGCGTGTTGCACTGTTCCCAAACACGGAACACACCCTCCACTCTGTCGGACCCTGTACCTTTGCGCGCCGGGATGAGCAACGGCCAGCGGGGCCTCTGACCTGGAGTCAGGGGGCCCAGGGACACAGCCCCGGCCTTAAGGGGGGCCTCCCGCAATCTTCCGGGCATCTTGGGAGCCTTCTCTCGGTCATTTCGTAACTGGGTCTGATTCCTATTTCACAATCCAGAAGCAGAAACTGTGAAAACCCCACAGCTCGTTCCACCGGTCCCACAGTCACTTCCTCTTCCGTGAGGGACACCAGGCTTCCCCTCGCATTGGAGAGTGGAGTCCCCGAGACCTCTCCGGGGCAACATTCAGACAGAGCAGGCTCCAGGCCACCACGATGCCCGCACCTGCCTCCCCACCCCGCCTGCCTCGGCCATCCCTGCTGCTGCCTCTGCTGCTGGGCCTCACAGGTGAGTGCCGCTCTCGGGGAGCACAGTGCAAGGATGCTCACCTGAGTATGGGGGCTGAGGTACGGCTTTCCCCATTGGCAGTGGGACGGATGGATCTCGGTTCTAGGCCCTCTTTCTTCACCGTGGCTTCCTCTTGAAGACATTTCTCTAAATGTTTTCTTTTACAACAAGGCCCTCCCAAACAAATGGCCCCATAAGGCTTATTAGTCAGAGGGCTCCTTTCCTCTCCCGCTCAGATCCAGACAGGATTAACCCCACCAGGCATTTCTCAGTGACAGGGTGTTCCCAGCCCTGCCTCACTTCCCACACCCCGGTCACCCTGTGAAGCCTCCATGACCCCCTGTGGCTTGACCTGCAGGATCTGGGGCCACCCTGAGGGAGGAGATGGGGGTGCAGCATCTGACTCCTGCTGAAAACCCTAGAACCTGGGAGTCAGAGCCGCCCTAATTAAGATGGAGGTGATGATAGGTAGGTAGATAGGTAGATCACAAGTACTCCACATGCCATGCAGAGCGATTAGAAAACTGGTAAGTGGTACTTTGTAGACCATTAAGTCTCCCAAAATCTCAGCATTCTAAAATCATAGTCTTTATTATTATTATTATTATTATTATTATTATTATTATTCTTGATTGGGAGGTAGTCCTGCCTGTCTGCTCCCTTTTCCCCCAGAGCTGATCCCAAACCCCGCAGACAGGTGAAGTGCCCCTTCTCCTCCCCAGCGGGTTGACATCTCAGTTGAGAGGCTGTCCAGGAAAGCGGTTAAAAGCACAGATATTTTTTGAAACAGATCTGCCAGAGTTCAAATCCAAGTTCATCGTTTATACCCTATTTGGCTTAGAACAAGTTATGAATTTCTCTCTACCTCCATTTTCTTGTCTGGAAACAGAGATGAATAATAATAATGCCTTTCTCACAGAGCAGTGGTGGGAATTGAATGAGTCAGTTAATGTCTTTAAGTCCTTAGAGTGATGTCTGGTACACAGACTTGTCTATGGAAACTCCCTGTCGAATCTTGCTAGGATTTAGTGAATGCAAATACGAACACCTAAAAAATGGTCCTGCTGATTCTGGCCATTACAGCACTCACTGCATGTCCTTGACAACCAATGTCTTCCTTGAAAATTCACAGCACTGATGGGGAAAGGCTTGATCCATCCTGCTTGACAGAGGAAACCACGGAAAGCAGAAGAGGGAGGCAGGGGCTTCCCCCGAACAGCAGCAGGCTTGTGGGAGCTGGAGTCGGGCCTTGAGCCCACATCAGCCTGACTCCAGGTCCACACATTCCAAGCCCTTCAGGCACAATCCTGAGTGTTTTTCAATGGCTTCCAGTTTCAGTCTCACAACAAAGCCGTAAGAGAAGTCCCCTGGGCCAGGCAAGGGACACGTGGAGCTGACTTGTGTTTCCCTCCAGGTGTGGCAGGTGAAACGGAGCTGCAGGTGATCCAGCCTGAGAAGTCAATGTCTGTCGCAGCAGGACAGACAGCCACTCTGCACTGCATCCTGACCTCCCTGCTCCCCAGTGGGCCGGTTGAGTGGTTCAGGGGAACAGGGCCAGCCCGGCAGTTAATCTTCAGTTTCAGAGGAGGCCACTACCCCCGAGTAACAAATGTTGCAGACATCACAAAGAGAAACACCACGGACTTTTCCATCCGCATCAGTAACATCACCCCAGCAGATGCTGGTACCTACTACTGTGTGAAGTTCCAGAAAGGGACCCCTGACGTGGAGTTTAAGTCTGGACCAGGCACCAGGATGTTTGTACGTGGTAAGTCCGGATTCCTGAAAACCCAGCCTGGTTGTTCTAAAGACAGATCACAAGCTCCAGGCTCTCAGCCCAAGGCTCCCCCTTTGTCAGCCCTTGTGTTAAAGTTGAGGATAGAAGATGGGGATAGTGAGAAATCACAGCACGGGAGCAGAGTGAAATATAATCCCAGGGCTCCTAGCAAGAGAGTTAGAATCTTACATTTTCAAAGGCCACAAAATAGACCGGAAAGCAGAGTGAGTAAAATTATAGGCACCAGGGCCAAATGGCCTGGATTCAACTTCTAACTCTGCCATTTTCAAGCTGTGTGACTTTAGTGACTTCCTTAAATTCTCTGTAGAGAATTTAAATTTCCTCATCTGTAAGATAGGAATAATAATTGTACTCACCTCGTAGATTTGTTATGAGGAGAACAAACGTAAATGAGTTTATAAATATAAAACACTTAGAAGAGCACCTGTAACCTAATTATTGTATTAGTGTATATTGTCACTATTCAGGATATTAAAACCAATTAGACCTAAAAACATAATCTTAAAGGCATGAAACCATAGATTCACAGAAACAAGGAATGAAAGAATTATTGAGGCAGAAAATTATAAAAATCACATCTGGGGATGTGGAATATATAATCCTTATATTTCTCAAAATTTGCCCTTGATTCTTTAAGACCTGTATATTTTTGGATTTGGTCCTGGCTGATAGAATCATGGCTGAAGACAAAGCCCACAAAGACTCTAAACAGCATCCATACAGGAGAGCCTGGGAAGCAGAGCAGTTAGTTCGGGCCTGTTCATACTGATGACTTAATGATCATGTTGTTTTCTCTGTAAAAAAGTTAATGTGATAACTTACTCTAACAGAACAGAATAGAAACATACATCAACAGAATTTTTTAATTAAAATGTTAGCGCCTCCAGGCCTCAGAAAAGCGAAGGGAACTGGTAGGCAGTCTTCTGAGACAAAGAGAAGGTCATATGATTTTCAAGAATTGAAAATAAAAAGCAAGTTGTATGAGAACCATTTGAATGAGATCAGCATGAGATGTATACAGGCAGCATTAGAGGCTAGAAGACAAGGAGTGGTGCCTTCAAAATTCTTAAGGAAAATGATGTCCAACTTAAAATTCTAGATCCAGCCAATCTGTTGAATTTGTGGCATCACCAAGAGCTACCTTTCAATGTAACCTTTCTGTTTTACCAAGATAAAAGTTAAACAAAGAAAAGTAAGAATGGGAACCAGAAAAGGGGACTGGAGATTCCAAGATAAGAGCTGTGCAGGAGGCATAGGAATAGCCACCAGGCCATTCCAGAACAGGAGGACTGAGGGCTTTAAGAAGGCATCTCAAAAAGATTGAATCACTAGAACATTAGTCTTCAAACTCATGCCTACCATTTCTAATATTATTTAAGATTATATTGAAATATTAGCCAATGCTTTCAGAAAGGAGAAAATAGAAAGCATACAAATTATAAAGGAAGTAGAAAAACTATCTCTCTTTGTAGATGATATGGTATCTGGAAAACTTAACGGACTCAAGGTTAAGCTATTACAAACTATAAGATACTTTAGTAATGTGGAAAGTTATAAAATCAATAAACAGAAAGCAATGAACTTCTTATAAGCAAACAAAAACCAGTTAGAAGATATAATGGAGTAGATGACCACATATACAATAGCAAATTTAATACTTTGGGCACCTTCTATCAAAACAGTGATAGGGACTGGATTTACTTGCCCACGAAAAATCTGGGCAAACTACATGGAACAATGGTTGACAAGACATTGGACAACAGGCAACAAAGGACAGTAATCCCTGAGAGATGAGAGACAAATGACATGGAACCCAAGGTTGCCTCCAGCTTACTCTCGGAGAAAGCTTCCATGCCACCATGCAGTAGGAGAGAACTCAGATGGAGCATGGAGGCCTCCTCAAGTTGAAAGAAGGAGCTAGAAGTCTAAGGAGGGCAAAGTGGCTGGAGTTTTCAGAGGAGAGCACCAAAGATGAGAAAGCTACACAGAGAGAGAACTCCAAAGATCTTGAGTATTTAGCTGAGTACTGAAGAGTATGTTCATGAGGATATACATGTACACGAGTATATGTACATGGCCTCAAGAGAAAATATCCCTGGAGCTCACACAAGGCCAAGAACGGTGCTGTTCCCACCAACCTGAGCAAAAAAACTCATAATTCATGGAGCATCTGGTACAGTATGCAGAAGGGTTCTGCCTCAGTAAGAGGTAAAAAGGGAAAAAAAAAATAGCCCTAGACCAAATGATGCTATGGTCCTGCATCACAAAGCTTAAATACAACACATGAAAACATCAAACTGTTTCCAGGTAATTTAACCAGGTCCCAAAACAAGTTCAAGCATATTTATAGGATCACAAAATATCCAACAGTAAACAAAGTAAAATTCACAACTTCTGGCCTGCAATAAAAAACTACCAAGCTGACAGATAGTAACTACAGTTATCGTGGTGAGCACAGAATAACATATAGAATTGTAGGATCACTGTGTTATACACCTGAAACTAATATAACACTATATTTCAACTATATTTCAATAAAATTTTTAAAATTACCAAGCATGAAAGAAGCAGGAAAACACAATTTATACTGTGAATCAATCATCTGAAACCTAACCAGAAAAGATAGATGACAGGATTAGTACACAAGGACAGTAAAGTTAGTATAACTACACTATGTGGTCAAATAGAGGAAAGAGTGAATGTGTGAAGTAGAAGCATGAAAAATATTCTCAAAGATCCGTGTTGAACTTTTAGAGATGAAAACTGCAATGTCTATGATGAAAATGTAGACTGGATGGGATTCATGGCAGTTAAGACACTGAAAAAAATTAAAGAACTTAATATACAGCAACAGAAACTATCCAAAATTATACACAAAAATGTAAAAGACTGAGAAAAGATAAACAGAGCATCAGTCAGCTATGGGAAAACCTCAAGTGGCCTACTACATATGTATTAGAGACTCTAAAGGAAGAAGGGGACAGAAAGAGTATTTGAAGAAATAATGGTTGTATTTTTCCAAATATGATGAAAACTATGAACCTATGGATCGAAAAATCTCAGTGAACCCCAGGCACAAGAAACATGAAGGAAACTACACCAAAGTGTATCATATTCCAATTGCATAAAATCAGTAATAAAGAAAAGATCTTAAAAACAACCAGAAGAAAAGGGAAATATTCGATACAAAGGAAGATAAATTTGACAGCAGATTTCCCATTGAAAAATTATGTAAGCCAAAAGATAGTGGAGAAACATCTTCAAAGCATTTTTAAATGAGATAATATAACAATCCTAAATGTTTATTCACCCAATAGGAGAGCTTTAAAATACATGACACAAAAACTCATAAAATAGTAAGGATGGAGAGATAAGTCCACAGCTATAGTTTCAGGTTTCAACACTCCTCTTTCAATAACTGGTAAGACAAGTAGGCAGAACATCACTAAGTATGTAGAAGACTGAACGGCATTATAAAACAATCTGAGTTAACTGACATTTATAGAACACTCCATCCCAAAACAGCAGAGTACACATTCTTTGTGTAAAAACACATTCTTTTCAAATGCAAAGGGAACGCTTACCAAGATGCATCATATCCTGGGCTATAAATTGTCTCAGTAAATTTAAAATAGGTCAAGTCATACAAAATGTGTTCTTATTGGAATTATATTGATAATAACAAAATGATGTCTGGAAAATCCCCAGATAGTTGGAAACAAAAGGATACACTTTTGAATAACATGTTATCAAAGAAGAAGTAAAAGGGAAATGAGAGAATATTCTAAACTGAATGAACATGAAAGCACAACATACCGAATTTGTGGATGCAGCCAAAACAGTGCTTAGGGGGAAATTTATAGCACTAAAATGCCTATATTAGGACAGAAGAGAAGTTTCAACTCAGTGACCTTAAAAATTAGAACAAGAAGAACGAGTGAAACCCAAAGTAACCAGAAGAAAGGAAATAATAACAGAGCAGAAATCAAAAATAGAAAATGGAAAACTAGGAGAAAACCAATAAAACTGAAAGCTGGTTCTTTGAGAAAATCAGCAAAATTTATAAACTCTTAGCCACACAGTCAGTCAAGAAAAAAGAGAGAGTACACAAATTACCAATATCAAGACTGAGAGATGGGGTGCTAGGCTGGCTCAGTTGGAAGAGCATGCGACGGTTGATCTCAGGGTCATGACATTAAGCCCCACCTTGGGTGTGTAGAGATTACTAAATAAATAAATAAATAAATAAATAAACTTAAAAAAAAAGAATGAGAGAGGTAACATCCCTACCTCTTTAATGCATATATTAAAAAGATTATAAGGAAACTATGAAAAATTTTATACCTATAAACTCAACAACTTAGATGAAATGCACAAATTCTTCAGAAGACACGGGCTACTAAAGCTCACTCCAGAAGAAGTCAATAGCCTGATTATTTCTATATTTATTAAAGAAATTGAATTTGGGGGCACCTGGGTGGCTCAGTCGTTAAGCGTCTGCCTTCGGCTCAGGTCATGATCCCAGGGTCCTGGGATCGAGCCCCGCATCGGGCTCCCTGCTCAGCAGGAAAGCCTGCTTCTCCCTCTCCCACTCCCCCTGCTCATGTTCCTGCTCTCGCTGTGTCTCTCTGTCAAATAAATAAATAAAAATCTTAAAAAAAAAAGAAAGAAATTGAATTTGTAGTTTAAAAAGCCTCCCACAAACAACAGCCCAGGCCCAGATGACTTCACTGAGGAACTCTATCAAACACTGAAGAAAGAAATGCTAGCAATTCTACACAAATTCTTCCAGAAAATTGGAGAGAGAGTGATGCTTCCCAATCAATCCTTAAAACCAGCATTACTGTGATACTAAAGCCAAATAAAGAAAACTTGAAGCCAATATCCCTCATGAACATAGAATTATTATAAAGCTACAAAGATCATTCACTGAATATTGGCATCAAGATAGACAAGTAGATGGGGTGCCTAACTAGCTCAGTCAGAAGAGCACTCTTGATCTTGGGGTCATGAGTTTGAGCCCCACATTGGGTGTAGAGATTACTAAAAATAAATAAACTTAAACAAAAGATAGACAAATAGATCAATGAAACAGAATAGATTCCAGAAATAATATCATGCATATGGTCAACTGATTTCTTTAAAAAAAAGTAAAGGCAATTTCATGAGGAAAGAAGCCTGCAACGATAGTGGTGGATCGATAGAGGGGAGGGGGTGGGGGATGGGTTAGCCTGGTGATGGGTATTAAAGAGGGCACGTTCTGCATGGAGCACTGGGTGTTATGCATAAACAATGAATCATGGAACACTACATCAAAAACTAATGATGTAATGTATGGTGATTAACACAACAATAAAAAATTATTTAAAAAAATAAATAAAATAAAAATAAAAAAAATAACATGATGTTGGGGAGATATTTGAAAGAAGTGAAGGAGTGGTTATGAAGCTACCTGGAGAAGAGTGTTACATGAAGAGAGGAGAGCAAAGGCAGAGTTCCTGAGGGGAACTGTGAAGGTCAAGGGTCCACAACTGGCGACAGCCTAGTGTGTAATGGGAACATGACTGGAGATGGGGGCGGGCAGCTTGGACAGGGGCTGGTAGGGCATCATGGACTCCCCTTGGCTTTCCTTGAGATCAGCAGGCACTGACAGGTTTGAAGAGTAATAGGATCCCTCACTGCTCTGAGAAGAGGCTGAGGTGTGCACGGGAGGGAGCAGGGAGACCAGAGTTAGGAGACTATAGCAATAATCCAGGTGAGTAGACACTGACATGGACCAAGGTGGTACCTTGGAGGTGGTGGGGAGTGACTGGATTCCGGGTCTGTTGTGAACATAGAGATAAGATGTGGAGTGTGACTGGGACATGAGGTATGAGGGAAAAGAAGATCAAGAATCATTCCAAGAATTTTGACGTATGTGGTGGACAGTTTCTAAAATGGCTCCCGGGGCACCTCGGTGGCTCAGTCGTTAAGCATCTGCCTTTGGCTCAGGTCATGATCCCAGGGTCCTGGGATCGAGCCCCGCATCAGGCTCCCTGCTTCTCCCTCTCCCTCTGCCCTTGCTTGTGTTCCCTTTCTCGCTGTGTCTCTCTGTCAAATAAATAAACAAAATCTTTAAAAATAAAAAAAATTTTTTCAAAGAACTTTGGTTACTTTTTTCAATATAAAATGGGTGGAAATCAAAAACTGTTCTCCACAAGTCACTTGTTTATCACATTCAAAAGCCTTAGCTCTACATTCTACTGCCTTGGCTTTGAGCTTAAAAAACCCACCTAGGAACTCAACCACCTCTTTGTTCTCCCCTGTGCCACCTTCGCCCTTACTAATGGTGCCTGAGTCTCACGGGCTAATCCACAGGGGGGCTTGAGGGAATGGTCTGTATATATGTTGTGTGGAAATTTTTGGTGGGGTCTTCTGTGTTAATACCCCAAGATTTATCCCACCCCACAGACACAAGGCTTACCCCCTTTCCTTTCTGTGATACCTACCAGGAGAACTAGGCACCAAAGTAGAGACCCAAGAAGTCTGTCTTTTTGTTCCCTGATAACATCCACGCAGGGGAGCTTCCAGCACTAAGAGGAGAGCCCAGCCCTGACCAAAGGGGGTCAAGAATGAAGTAGCTGTGAAGCCATCACTGACAGTGAGTGTCAGGCTCCAAGGGTTTCCAGGGATGGAGGAGCCCAAGAAGGAACAAAGGGAGGAGAAAGCAGCTCTAAGATACCAGAGAAGCGACGTCAGGATCCTGTGGCTCTAGTGTTTCTGGGAAGAACCAGACCAGAGGCCGACACCTGGGGTCACAGCACACATACTTACCATGAATCCACCATTCCCTCCTGAGTTTAAAAACACCTGTTGGGTATTCTCTACAGGAGACAGAGCAGACTCAACCCCCACTCTCTCTGAGGCATATGCTCTAGTGGGCAAGACAAACAGTGAAAATAAATACATGATTACAAATTCGGACAGGTAATTAAGGGTGCCCTGGGTTTATCTATAATGAAGAGGAGAAGTGGGTGGACATCCCCAGTACACAGAACAGAGGGAGGAGTATGGGGCCTGAGTCACTGTGAAAAGCCAGTGCAGCTGAGCCCAAACATGAGGGAAGAGCTAGAAGGTGAGTCTGACAGAGCAGTTAGATCAGTCAGGCACATGAGGAAAATCCATATGACCATAAGAGCCCTAAGAAGCCATTTAAAGAGAATGACAAGATCAGAAGTCTCTTTTAAAAATCGCACTCTGGCCCCAGTATGATGAGAAGACTGCATGCAACAGAGGAAAAGAGGGGGAGGCGAACTGACAGGCTAGCCAAGCAGATGTGACAGTGGAGAGACAGACACAGGTGGATTTAAGATGTATTTAGATGAGGGGTGCCTGGATGGCTCGGTCGTTAAGCGTCTGCCTTTGGCTCAGGTCATGATCCCAGGGTCCTGGGATCAAGCTCCGCATCAGGCTCCCTGCTCCGCGGGAAGCCTGCTTCTCCCTCTCCCACTCCCCCTGCTGTGTTCCCTCTCTTGCTGTGTCTCTCTCTGTCAAATAAATAAATAAAATCTTTAAAAAAAAAAAAAAAGATGTGTTTAGATGAAAGGATGTCAGGGGGAGAAGGGGGGGTCATCAAAAATGACACCAATGTCTCTGGCTGGACTAAGTGGCTCACTGGGGGTGTCAGACGCTGAAATGGGGACACAGACGGAGAGCCTGATGGGGAGATGAGTGATGAGAATGGTTTGCAGATGCTAAGCAGACAGTACGATAGATGGGCACATAGATGACTTGGCCATGATCATGCAGGGACCAGGTGGGTCCAGTATTCCAACCAAGGTCCTTTGGGCCCCTAAGCCTGTCTCCTAAGGCCAGGTTCAATGGTCCTTGCCAGCAAGGACCAAGGCCAGGAAAAGAGGTAGACACTAATGAGTGGGGAGGGGGACAAGGTTGCCAAGGGCAGTGTTGGAGTCACTCTTGCTGTGTAACAAAACACCCCAAAACTTAGGGTTAGTAAACAACCATTTCATTATTTTTTTAAATATTTATTTATTTGACAGAGAGCACGAGCAGGGGGAGAGACAGAGGGAGAGAGAAAGGGAGAAGAAGGCTCTCTGCTGAGCAGGGAGCCCAAAGTGGGGCTCGATCCCAGGACCCTGAGATCACAACTGGAGCCAAAGGCACATGCGTAACCATTTAGGCACCCCAACAACCATTTCATTACGATCAGTGATACTGCGATCAGAAATTGAGACAGGGCACAAGAATGGCTTGTCTCCTCTGTATGATGTCTGGGGCCTCAGCTAGGGGTGACAACTTCTAGAGTCTGGAACCATCCAGATGCTTCTTCATTTTACATGTCTAATGCTTGATGCTGGCTACTGGCTGGACCCTTCACTGGGCTTTCAGCTAGAACTCCTACGTGTATTCCTACGGTGTGGTCTCTGTGTGTATGCTAGTTTGGGCTTCCTCCGAGCCTGGTGGCAAGATTCCAAAAAGGAGCATCCCAAGAGAGCAAGGTCGAAGTATAGGGAAGTTTTATGGTCTAGCCTTGGAAGTGACGTCACATCATGTGTTACCACAAGCCTGCCCAGGGGGAAGGAATATTTACCCACTTCTCAATGGGAGGCGTGTTAAAGAGCATGAGGAAGGATATTGTTTGCAGTCAGCTCTGGAAAATACAATCTGTCACCACCGAAAGGAGAAAGTGGGTTGGAATAATGGAACCACAGGGAACACTCTGCCTTGTGAAGGGTCCCAGAGTCAAGCTCTCTCAGGGAGGAAAAAATAAAAAGCTAGAATAATAACAGCATCTCAAGGGAAGAGGAAACATGTTCTACCACAGGACAATCTAAACCCATCTCTGACTCCCTCTTCGGTTCGGCTACTTCGCATCACCAACATACAGTCAGCTGCTGGGATGGAGGCAAGGGCCGGGAACAGTGGGGAAACTAAGTCACAGAAGGCAGGGTCCCACAGAAGGGAAGAGCCCACACCTTCTCAGGCGCTGGACGCCATCTTGTGTGCTGGCTCTTGCTGTTCAGGTGAAGAGGGGGTGCATTTTTGATGTGGTGGTTTCTCCCCCGCAAGCACTCCCTCTGCCCAGAGTTGGCCCCAGAGCCGGAGAAACAGAAGAGGCACCCCTCTTCCTCCTCCTAGGTGTGGGGTGTGTTGTCCCTGCAGGATGAACATGCTAACGTCCCTTCTCCATGCAGGCCCCCTCCACCCTCTAAAACAGGAGTCATCCCGCCCCTCCAAAGTTCTTGGCTCACTGGAAGCCCCTTCCCCCTGAAAGTGCACTCTCAAAGCCAGGGGCGCCCGTCAGACGTGGCTCATTTTTACCACTGACCCCTCTGGAGTGGGGAAAACAGCCCCCCGCCCCGGTCCTATTCCCAGGAGCCTTCCTCCCAGACAGCTGGGCAGTTGCCTGAGCCCAGCGTGTTGCACTGTTCCCAAACACGGAACACACCCTCCACTCTGTCGGACCCTGTACCTTTGCGCGCCGGGATGAGCAACGGCCAGCGGGGCCTCTGACCTGGAGTCAGGGGGCCCAGGGACACAGCCCCGGCCTTAAGGGGGCCTCCCGCAATCTTCCGGGCATCTTGGGAGCCTTCTCTCGGTCATTTCGTAACTGGGTCTGATTCCTATTTCACAATCCAGAAGCAGAAACTGTGAAAACCCCACAGCTCGTTCCACCGGTCCCACAGTCACTTCCTCTTCCGTGAGGGACACCAGGCTTCCCCTCGCATTGGAGAGTGGAGTCCCCGAGACCTCTCCGGGGCAACATTCAGACAGAGCAGGCTCCAGGCCACCACGATGCCCGCACCTGCCTCCCCACCCCGCCTGCCTCGGCCATCCCTGCTGCTGCCTCTGCTGCTGGGCCTCACAGGTGAGTGCCGCTCTCGGGGAGCACAGTGCAAGGATGCTCACCTGAGTATGGGGGCTGAGGTACGGCTTTCCCCATTGGCAGTGGGACGGATGGATCTCGGTTCTAGGCCCTCTTTCTTCACCGTGGCTTCCTCTTGAAGACATTTCTCTAAATGTTTTCTTTTACAACAAGGCCCTCCCAAACAAATGGCCCCATAAGGCTTATTAGTCAGAGGGCTCCTTTCCTCTCCCGCTCAGATCCAGACAGGATTAACCCCACCAGGCATTTCTCAGTGACAGGGTGTTCCCAGCCCTGCCTCACTTCCCACACCCCGGTCACCCTGTGAAGCCTCCATGACCCCCTGTGGCTTGACCTGCAGGATCTGGGGCCACCCTGAGGGAGGAGATGGGGGTGCAGCATCTGACTCCTGCTGAAAACCCTAGAACCTGGGAGTCAGAGCCGCCCTAATTAAGATGGAGGTGATGATAGGTAGGTAGATAGGTAGATCACAAGTACTCCACATGCCATGCAGAGCGATTAGAAAACTGGTAAGTGGTACTTTGTAGACCATTAAGTCTCCCAAAATCTCAGCATTCTAAAATCATAGTCTTTATTATTATTATTATTATTATTATTATTATTATTATTCTTGATTGGGAGGTAGTCCTGCCTGTCTGCTCCCTTTTCCCCAGAGCTGATCCCAAACCCCGCAGACAGGTGAAGTGCCCCTTCTCCTCCCCAGCGGGTTGACATCTCAGTTGAGAGGCTGTCCAGGAAAGCGGTTAAAAGCACAGATATTTTTTGAAACAGATCTGCCAGAGTTCAAATCCAAGTTCATCGTTTATACCCTATTTGGCTTAGAACAAGTTATGAATTTCTCTCTACCTCCATTTTCTTGTCTGGAAACAGAGATGAATAATAATAATGCCTTTCTCACAGAGCAGTGGTGGGAATTGAATGAGTCAGTTAATGTCTTTAAGTCCTTAGAGTGATGTCTGGTACACAGACTTGTCTATGGAAACTCCCTGTCGAATCTTGCTAGGATTTAGTGAATGCAAATACGAACACCTAAAAAATGGTCCTGCTGATTCTGGCCATTACAGCACTCACTGCATGTCCTTGACAACCAATGTCTTCCTTGAAAATTCACAGCACTGATGGGGAAAGGCTTGATCCATCCTGCTTGACAGAGGAAACCACGGAAAGCAGAAGAGGGAGGCAGGGGCTTCCCCCGAACAGCAGCAGGCTTGTGGGAGCTGGAGTCGGGCCTTGAGCCCACATCAGCCTGACTCCAGGTCCACACATTCCAAGCCCTTCAGGCACAATCCTGAGTGTTTTTCAATGGCTTCCAGTTTCAGTCTCACAACAAAGCCGTAAGAGAAGTCCCCTGGGCCAGGCAAGGGACACGTGGAGCTGACTTGTGTTTCCCTCCAGGTGTGGCAGGTGAAACGGAGCTGCAGGTGATCCAGCCTGAGAAGTCAATGTCTGTCGCAGCAGGACAGACAGCCACTCTGCACTGCATCCTGACCTCCCTGCTCCCCAGTGGGCCGGTTGAGTGGTTCAGGGGAACAGGGCCAGCCCGGCAGTTAATCTTCAGTTTCAGAGGAGGCCACTACCCCCGAGTAACAAATGTTGCAGACATCACAAAGAGAAACACCACGGACTTTTCCATCCGCATCAGTAACATCACCCCAGCAGATGCTGGTACCTACTACTGTGTGAAGTTCCAGAAAGGGACCCCTGACGTGGAGTTTAAGTCTGGACCAGGCACCAGGATGTTTGTACGTGGTAAGTCCGGATTCCTGAAAACCCAGCCTGGTTGTTCTAAAGACAGATCACAAGCTCCAGGCTCTCAGCCCAAGGCTCCCCCTTTGTCAGCCCTTGTGTTAAAGTTGAGGATAGAAGATGGGGATAGTGAGAAATCACAGCACGGGAGCAGAGTGAAATATAATCCCAGGGCTCCTAGCAAGAGAGTTAGAATCTTACATTTTCAAAGGCCACAAAATAGACCGGAAAGCAGAGTGAGTAAAATTATAGGCACCAGGGCCAAATGGCCTGGATTCAACTTCTAACTCTGCCATTTTCAAGCTGTGTGACTTTAGTGACTTCCTTAAATTCTCTGTAGAGAATTTAAATTTCCTCATCTGTAAGATAGGAATAATAATTGTACTCACCTCGTAGATTTGTTATGAGGAGAACAAACGTAAATGAGTTTATAAATATAAAACACTTAGAAGAGCACCTGTAACCTAATTATTGTATTAGTGTATATTGTCACTATTCAGGATATTAAAACCAATTAGACCTAAAAACATAATCTTAAAGGCATGAAACCATAGATTCACAGAAACAAGGAATGAAAGAATTATTGAGGCAGAAAATTATAAAAATCACATCTGGGGATGTGGAATATATAATCCTTATATTTCTCAAAATTTGCCCTTGATTCTTTAAGACCTGTATATTTTTGGATTTGGTCCTGGCTGATAGAATCATGGCTGAAGACAAAGCCCACAAAGACTCTAAACAGCATCCATACAGGAGAGCCTGGGAAGCAGAGCAGTTAGTTCGGGCCTGTTCATACTGATGACTTAATGATCATGTTGTTTTCTCTGTAAAAAAGTTAATGTGATAACTTACTCTAACAGAACAGAATAGAAACATACATCAACAGAATTTTTTAATTAAAATGTTAGCGCCTCCAGGCCTCAGAAAAGCGAAGGGAACTGGTAGGCAGTCTTCTGAGACAAAGAGAAGGTCATATGATTTTCAAGAATTGAAAATAAAAAGCAAGTTGTATGAGAACCATTTGAATGAGATCAGCATGAGATGTATACAGGCAGCATTAGAGGCTAGAAGACAAGGAGTGGTGCCTTCAAAATTCTTAAGGAAAATGATGTCCAACTTAAAATTCTAGATCCAGCCAATCTGTTGAATTTGTGGCATCACCAAGAGCTACCTTTCAATGTAACCTTTCTGTTTTACCAAGATAAAAGTTAAACAAAGAAAAGTAAGAATGGGAACCAGAAAAGGGGACTGGAGATTCCAAGATAAGAGCTGTGCAGGAGGCATAGGAATAGCCACCAGGCCATTCCAGAACAGGAGGACTGAGGGCTTTAAGAAGGCATCTCAAAAAGATTGAATCACTAGAACATTAGTCTTCAAACTCATGCCTACCATTTCTAATATTATTTAAGATTATATTGAAATATTAGCCAATGCTTTCAGAAAGGAGAAAATAGAAAGCATACAAATTATAAAGGAAGTAGAAAAACTATCTCTCTTTGTAGATGATATGGTATCTGGAAAACTTAACGGACTCAAGGTTAAGCTATTACAAACTATAAGATACTTTAGTAATGTGGAAAGTTATAAAATCAATAAACAGAAAGCAATGAACTTCTTATAAGCAAACAAAAACCAGTTAGAAGATATAATGGAGTAGATGACCACATATACAATAGCAAATTTAATACTTTGGGCACCTTCTATCAAAACAGTGATAGGGACTGGATTTACTTGCCCACGAAAAATCTGGGCAAACTACATGGAACAATGGTTGACAAGACATTGGACAACAGGCAACAAAGGACAGTAATCCCTGAGAGATGAGAGACAAATGACATGGAACCCAAGGTTGCCTCCAGCTTACTCTCGGAGAAAGCTTCCATGCCACCATGCAGTAGGAGAGAACTCAGATGGAGCATGGAGGCCTCCTCAAGTTGAAAGAAGGAGCTAGAAGTCTAAGGAGGGCAAAGTGGCTGGAGTTTTCAGAGGAGAGCACCAAAGATGAGAAAGCTACACAGAGAGAGAACTCCAAAGATCTTGAGTATTTAGCTGAGTACTGAAGAGTATGTTCATGAGGATATACATGTACACGAGTATATGTACATGGCCTCAAGAGAAAATATCCCTGGAGCTCACACAAGGCCAAGAACGGTGCTGTTCCCACCAACCTGAGCAAAAAAACTCATAATTCATGGAGCATCTGGTACAGTATGCAGAAGGGTTCTGCCTCAGTAAGAGGTAAAAAGGGAAAAAAAAATAGCCCTAGACCAAATGATGCTATGGTCCTGCATCACAAAGCTTAAATACAACACATGAAAACATCAAACTGTTTCCAGGTAATTTAACCAGGTCCCAAAACAAGTTCAAGCATATTTATAGGATCACAAAATATCCAACAGTAAACAAAGTAAAATTCACAACTTCTGGCCTGCAATAAAAAACTACCAAGCTGACAGATAGTAACTACAGTTATCGTGGTGAGCACAGAATAACATATAGAATTGTAGGATCACTGTGTTATACACCTGAAACTAATATAACACTATATTTCAACTATATTTCAATAAAATTTTTAAAATTACCAAGCATGAAAGAAGCAGGAAAACACAATTTATACTGTGAATCAATCATCTGAAACCTAACCAGAAAAGATAGATGACAGGATTAGTACACAAGGACAGTAAAGTTAGTATAACTACACTATGTGGTCAAATAGAGGAAAGAGTGAATGTGTGAAGTAGAAGCATGAAAAATATTCTCAAAGATCCGTGTTGAACTTTTAGAGATGAAAACTGCAATGTCTATGATGAAAATGTAGACTGGATGGGATTCATGGCAGTTAAGACACTGAAAAAAATTAAAGAACTTAATATACAGCAACAGAAACTATCCAAAATTATACACAAAAATGTAAAAGACTGAGAAAAGATAAACAGAGCATCAGTCAGCTATGGGAAAACCTCAAGTGGCCTACTACATATGTATTAGAGACTCTAAAGGAAGAAGGGGACAGAAAGAGTATTTGAAGAAATAATGGTTGTATTTTTCCAAATATGATGAAAACTATGAACCTATGGATCGAAAAATCTCAGTGAACCCCAGGCACAAGAAACATGAAGGAAACTACACCAAAGTGTATCATATTCCAATTGCATAAAATCAGTAATAAAGAAAAGATCTTAAAAACAACCAGAAGAAAAGGGAAATATTCGATACAAAGGAAGATAAATTTGACAGCAGATTTCCCATTGAAAAATTATGTAAGCCAAAAGATAGTGGAGAAACATCTTCAAAGCATTTTTAAATGAGATAATATAACAATCCTAAATGTTTATTCACCCAATAGGAGAGCTTTAAAATACATGACACAAAAACTCATAAAATAGTAAGGATGGAGAGATAAGTCCACAGCTATAGTTTCAGGTTTCAACACTCCTCTTTCAATAACTGGTAAGACAAGTAGGCAGAACATCACTAAGTATGTAGAAGACTGAACGGCATTATAAAACAATCTGAGTTAACTGACATTTATAGAACACTCCATCCCAAAACAGCAGAGTACACATTCTTTGTGTAAAAACACATTCTTTTCAAATGCAAAGGGAACGCTTACCAAGATGCATCATATCCTGGGCTATAAATTGTCTCAGTAAATTTAAAATAGGTCAAGTCATACAAAATGTGTTCTTATTGGAATTATATTGATAATAACAAAATGATGTCTGGAAAATCCCCAGATAGTTGGAAACAAAAGGATACACTTTTGAATAACATGTTATCAAAGAAGAAGTAAAAGGGAAATGAGAGAATATTCTAAACTGAATGAACATGAAAGCACAACATACCGAATTTGTGGATGCAGCCAAAACAGTGCTTAGGGGGAAATTTATAGCACTAAAATGCCTATATTAGGACAGAAGAGAAGTTTCAACTCAGTGACCTTAAAAATTAGAACAAGAAGAACGAGTGAAACCCAAAGTAACCAGAAGAAAGGAAATAATAACAGAGCAGAAATCAAAAATAGAAAATGGAAAACTAGGAGAAAACCAATAAAACTGAAAGCTGGTTCTTTGAGAAAATCAGCAAAATTTATAAACTCTTAGCCACACAGTCAGTCAAGAAAAAAGAGAGAGTACACAAATTACCAATATCAAGACTGAGAGATGGGGTGCTAGGCTGGCTCAGTTGGAAGAGCATGCGACGGTTGATCTCAGGGTCATGACATTAAGCCCCACCTTGGGTGTGTAGAGATTACTAAATAAATAAATAAATAAATAAATAAACTTAAAAAAAAAGAATGAGAGAGGTAACATCCCTACCTCTTTAATGCATATATTAAAAAGATTATAAGGAAACTATGAAAAATTTTATACCTATAAACTCAACAACTTAGATGAAATGCACAAATTCTTCAGAAGACACGGGCTACTAAAGCTCACTCCAGAAGAAGTCAATAGCCTGATTATTTCTATATTTATTAAAGAAATTGAATTTGGGGGCACCTGGGTGGCTCAGTCGTTAAGCGTCTGCCTTCGGCTCAGGTCATGATCCCAGGGTCCTGGGATCGAGCCCCGCATCGGGCTCCCTGCTCAGCAGGAAAGCCTGCTTCTCCCTCTCCCACTCCCCCTGCTCATGTTCCTGCTCTCGCTGTGTCTCTCTGTCAAATAAATAAATAAAAATCTTAAAAAAAAAAGAAAGAAATTGAATTTGTAGTTTAAAAAGCCTCCCACAAACAACAGCCCAGGCCCAGATGACTTCACTGAGGAACTCTATCAAACACTGAAGAAAGAAATGCTAGCAATTCTACACAAATTCTTCCAGAAAATTGGAGAGAGAGTGATGCTTCCCAATCAATCCTTAAAACCAGCATTACTGTGATACTAAAGCCAAATAAAGAAAACTTGAAGCCAATATCCCTCATGAACATAGAATTATTATAAAGCTACAAAGATCATTCACTGAATATTGGCATCAAGATAGACAAGTAGATGGGGTGCCTAACTAGCTCAGTCAGAAGAGCACTCTTGATCTTGGGGTCATGAGTTTGAGCCCCACATTGGGTGTAGAGATTACTAAAAATAAATAAACTTAAACAAAAGATAGACAAATAGATCAATGAAACAGAATAGATTCCAGAAATAATATCATGCATATGGTCAACTGATTTCTTTAAAAAAAAGTAAAGGCAATTTCATGAGGAAAGAAGCCTGCAACGATAGTGGTGGATCGATAGAGGGGAGGGGGTGGGGGATGGGTTAGCCTGGTGATGGGTATTAAAGAGGGCACGTTCTGCATGGAGCACTGGGTGTTATGCATAAACAATGAATCATGGAACACTACATCAAAAACTAATGATGTAATGTATGGTGATTAACATAACAATAAAAAAAAATTTAAAAAATAGTGGTGGATCGATTGGAAAATTAGTAAGCAAACCAGTGGAACAGAATAAAAAATCCAGAACAGTTCCTCCCACCACAAGCCAAAATTAATTCCACATGGATCAGATATTTAAATAATGAAACTGTGCAAGTATGAGAAGCAATCATGTCTGGATTCTTTTGTAATCCGGAAATGGGGAAAACCTTCCCAACTATAATTCAAAACAAATAATCAAGTCAAAAAGTGAACAGAAGATATGAAAAGACACTTCTCTGAAGAAGACATACAAATGGCTAACAGACACATGAAAAAATGTTCATCATCATTAGCCATCAGGGAAATTCAAATCAAAACCACATTGAGGTACCACCTTACACCAGTTAGAATGACAAAAATGGACAGGGAAAGAAACAACAAATGTTGGAGAGGTTGTGGAGAAAGGGGAACCCTCTTACACTATTGGTGGGAATGCAAGTTGGTACAGCCACTTTGGGAAACAGTGTGGACGTTCCTCAAAAATTTAAAAATAGAGCTACCCTATGACCCAACAATTGTACTCCTGGGTATTTACCCCAAAGACACAGATGTAGTGAAAAGAAGGGCCATATGCACCCCAATGTTCATAGCAGCAATGTCCGCAATAGCCAAACTGTGGAGAGAGCCGAGATGCCCTTCAACAGATTAATGGATAAAGAAGATGTGGTCCATATATACAATGGCATATTACTCAACCATCAAAAAGGATGAATACCCAACTTTTGCATCAACATGGATGGGACTGGAGGAGATGATGCTAAGTGAAATAAGTCAAGCAGAGAAAGTCAATTATCATATGGTTTCACTTATTTGTGGAACATAAGGAATAGCAGGGAGGACATTAGGAGAAGGAAGGGAAAAATGGGGGGGGGAATGGAAGGAGAGATGAACCATGAGAGACTATGGACTCTGAGAAACAAACAGGGTTTTAGAGGGGAGGGGGGAGGGGTGACTAGTTAGCCCGGTGATGGGTATTAAGGAGGGCACGTACTGCATGGAGCACTGGGTGTTATATGAAAACAACGGATTATGGATCACCACATCAAAAACTAATGATGTATTGTATGGTGACTAACATGACATAATACAATTTTTTTAAAAATGCAGGAACAAAAAGAGGAAAAAATGATAATTTGATCATATTCTATGAAAAGAAACTCATGTATGGAAGTGTGTGTGCACACACTATGTTGCAACTTATAATACAAAGAATCACCCCTAACGTATATAGAGAGCTTCTAAAATTTTACAACAAGCAACTTTATAGAATTATGGGCAATAAATATGAGAAGACAATTTATAGAAAGTGAAATAGAAACATCTCCTAAATATATAAGAGTATGTTCAATCACCCTCACATGAAAGGATATGCCATTTAAAACTACATTGAGACACAATTTCTCACCTATCTGCTTGGCCAAAACTCCAAAAGTTTGACAACAAACTCTGTTGGAGGAGCTATGGGAAAACTGATATTTCCATATTTTGTATGTAGAAATTCAAAATCACGTAAGTCATAAGGAAGTGGATTTGGCAATATTTAGCAAAATTGCATGTTACATATACATATATACATTACCCTGTGTCCTAACAATCTTACTTTTAGAAACTTATCCCAAAGTTATACTAACATAAGTGTAAGATGATTTATGGTTAGGCTCTTGATTACAACACTATGTGTAAGAATAAAAGACAAGCTGCTAAATAAATTATGGTAGAGTCACACAATGGAGTACTATAACTTTAAAAAGACATGAGAAGAAGTCAGCACTTTGCTTCAGCATGACCCACAGGATATCATTAAACAAGAAGCAGAGCACACCATCTTTTATGTTAAGAAGAGTGGGAAATACAAGCATATCCATATTTGGTTATATTCTTTTAAAAGAGGAATAAAAGTGCAGAGGATCATAGGGGAAGGGAGGGAAAACGGAATGGGAAGAAATCAGAGAGGGAGACAAACCATGAGAAACTCTTGACTCTGGGAAACAAACTGAGGGTTGCTGGAGGGCAGGTGGGTGGGGCGATGGGGTAACTGGGTGACGGGCATTAAGGAGGCGCGTGATGTGATGAGCACTGGGTGTTATATGCAACTAATGAATCATTGAACACTACATCAAAAACTAATGATGTACTATATGTCAGCTAATTGAATTTAAGTAAATAAAAATAGGAAAAAAAATTTACCTATCAGGGAAGAAGGCAAGAGGGTAGAAGGGACAGGGATGAAAGTTAGACTTCTCTGACTGTCCTTTGCCTGAGGTTTTGATTCTATAAATGTATGCACATTTTAAATAATTAATAAATTAAAAATTAAAAAATTCCTAAATATCTAGACTACGAAATCTAAAATTTAACTAATTAACTAACCATATATTGATGGCTTACCCAGATAAGGAGCAATTATTTCAAGAGACTTTGAAACACAGAGTTTTAGCTCAGATTCACCAAGCAGATCTGAGACAAATATTTGAGTGCCAGGAACCCCAGTAGGCAAGTGGTGAAGTCGGACAGTTAGTGAAAGGTGTGTCATCAAGCCCGCCACCACTGTGGGCAAATGGAGCTTAATCAGATGAGAAACTATGGGAAATGATACAGAACGTGTATCAGATGTATCCCTCTTGAAAGGAAAGAAGTTTGGGCTAATTATATACCAACTCCCTCTCAGTCATTGACTGAGAACTCTTCTCAGAGGGTGTTAGATGCCCCATATTTTCAGTGTTCCATGTGCACAGACAACCTTCCATAAAAGCAACCTTCTGAAAAAGCTTTCAGGAGAAAACATGCATATACAGGCATTTGGAAGTAGTCCTGCGTGCACTGGAGTGGTCAAGCTCAAGGAATCTGGGTGTGCCTTGGAGAGTATACGTTATACATAATAATTTGTATCTATATCCCCAATGAAACGTATCTTAAGAACAAGGAGAACCATGAAGAAATCCAAAATTCTATTCAGTAATTTGGTAATAATATTTGGTGTTGGTGTTTATAAGTATTATATATGTGTTATAGGTTAAAGCAAATAAATGTGTTGATGTCCTTAGGAACTGGAATTTTCAGCATGAGAGAAAGATACAGAGCAGAAACAAAGACGTTAAGTTTAACAACTGCATTCTTTTTTCTTTTTTTTTTAAGATTTTATTTATTTATTTGAGAGAGAGCGAGAGAGCACACGTGTGCACTTAAGCAGGGGGTAGGGGTAGAGGGAGAAACAGACTCCTGGCCAAGCAAGGAGCCTGATGCAGGACTCGATCCCAGAACCCTGGGATCATGACCTGAGCTGAAGGCAGGCACTTAACCAACTGAGCCACCCAAGTGCCCTAAAAACTGCATTCTTAAAACTGGATTATAACTATCAGTATTAACCTGTTTAATTGTCTCCCTCCTTAAAAAATACTTACTTCATAGCCCTGTCCCCCAAAAAGGACCTGGAAGCAGTGACAACCTAGTAGTAATGAGCACCACTAAAACACAGATTATGGTCTCTTAATAGCACTTCCACAAAAAACAACCAGGGCTGCATAGGGCAATGACGGATTCCGGATCTTGGACAGGAAATGTGCAAAATGAGCATGGAATATTTTATTGTGTGAAAAGCAAGGAAGCTATCGATGTTTACTGAAATTATATAAAAAAAAAACTCAGGAACCAATTTCAAGGAGGCTTCCACTGGCTAAAGATGAGATGATTTGAGCATTAAAAAGTATAAAAATAAAAATAGATTGACATCTATCAATCCATGTTAAAAACCATGATTTTATAATGATACAAAAATAAAAACTTCATTGGTCACCTCTGGGGGCTACTAAGGCACCAACTCATTGTTCTAAAATCTAAAGGAGAGTAAGCAAAGGCATTTTTACCCTGCCTTTCCTTTATGAACTGTATGTCAAAATAACCAAAAATAGTTGGAAGGAAAAAATAATTTCAACTGATACAGACAGAAGGAATAGTAACATTACTAGTCACCAGTGTATAACCCCTGGTGGAATGATGGGTCTAGACATTTTTATTTACATTTGTTAAAGATTTGAGCTAAAGGCTGGTAGAGAACTTCACAGCAGATAGATCAAGCTGACAACACCCAAAGCCAATAGTCAATCTGAACACCATAAAAAGAAATAGCTAGATATTACATGCCTCCTAATGTAATGCATTAGGAAGTTGTTGGCAATACCTATGAAGTATTCTTGCCAAAATTATGAACCTTGTTCTAATCAACTAGATCCTTTAGATCCAGCTGCAGGCAATATAGGGGAAAGAAGATCATTTCAAACGATACAACAGGAATATATGCAAGAATATGGAAAATTCTGCAGGTTTTTCCAGCAGACTTGGGTTTTTTCAACAAATAAATATTAAGAAAAATAAGAGGAAAGGGAAACTCTTTTAGAAAAGGACATGTAAAAGAAATAGCAAGGAGTGCCTGGCTACCTCAGTCAGTAAAACATTCAACTCTTGATCTCAAGGTGCTGAGTTCAAGCCCCACATTGGGCAGGGAGCCTACTTAAAAAAAAAAAAAAGACATAGCAACAAAATGTAACAATGGATCTTGTTTACATCCTTATTCAAACAAACCAATTATAAAATATTTATGAGACAAGCAGGAAAATTTGAATACTGACAAGTATTAGATAATATTAAAAGAACTATTATTAAATTTTAAGTATGATAATGAGATTTTGATTATGTTTAAAAATAATTTTTTTAAGAGAAGAGAGAGAGAGAGCACAAGCGGGGGACAGTGGGCAGAGGGAGAGGGAGAGAGAATCTTAAGCAGGCTTGACACCCAGCACGGAGCCCAACGTGGGGCTCGATCTCACAACCCTGAGATCATGACCTGAGTCGAAATCAAGAGTTGGATGTTTAACCAGCTGAGTCACCCAGGCACCCCTTGATTATGTTTAAAAAATAATTCTTAATTCTTAAGTATACATGCTGAGGTAGTTGTGAATGAAATGACAGTGTCTAGTTTTGCTTCAAAATAACGCAATGGATGGGAGAAGTATAAATGAAACATTGGTTGATAATTGTTAAAGTCCCAGGATGAGTACTTTGTATTTTTCTTTTGAGAGAGAGAGCAAGCATGTGTGAGCAGCGGGGGAAGGTGGGGGTGGGGAGAAGAGAATCTTAAGCAGGTTTCACGCCCAGCATGGAGCCTGGACTTAGGGCTTGACCTCATGACCCTGAGATCATGACCTGAGCCAAAATCAAGAGTTGGACCCTTAACTGACTGAGCCACCCAGGCACCCATGTACTTTGTATTTTTAAGGTGTGTTATAAACGTTTTTTTTTTTTAACCCAAGCCTGTATACTCCCTGAAAAGTCTTTGTGCACTCCTGGGGGTTCATGTACCCTAAACTGAAGTTCACTACAGTACTTAGCAGTATCAAACAATCTGGGAGGAGTTATACCTATCTGGCAGAAAGTTTAGGGATGAATTTGTTATAGGCTCATAAAAACTAAGCAAATAAAAAGAATAAGACAATTAGGGGCACCTGGCTGGCTCAGTCAAAAGAGCATGCGACTCTTGATCTCAGGGTCATGACTTCAAGCCCCACACTGGGTGTAGATATTACTTAAATAAATAAAAACTTTAAAAAGAGAGAGAGACAATTAAAAACTGGGGGGGGGGGGAAGCTATACAAGAAAGGAAATATAATCATGATATATTACGGGGCCCAGTTGTGAACAATGCTCCTTTGGTCATAATAATATAAATGATGAATACTGATAAAAGATTTTGATGTGTCTATGATAAGAGGATGTAAGGAAAGGAAGTGTGAATGACAGGTGGCAGGAGATGTGAGAGCTAAACCATCATCTTCCATAGTAGTAGGTATATTCATAATATATAAAACTGAAAAAAAGAGAAATAACTGTATAAGCATCTTATTTAGAAACACAGAGAGAGGGCACCTGGGTAGCTCAGTTGGTTAGGCATCCAACTCTTGATTTCAGCTCAGGTCATGATCTCAGGGTCGTGGGATCAAACTCCGTGTCAGGCTCCGTGCTGACTGTGGAGCCTGCTTGACATTCTCTCCTTCTCCCTCTGCCCCTCCCTGCTCAACACAGAGAGAAATGTCCAAAGAATCAGCTATAATAGTTAAAAGTGGTTGGCCTGTAATTTTTTTTCTAGAAGAGGAAGCAAGAGGATCTGATGTTTTTAGTTCTCTACCTTATATGACTTTTTGGACAATGTACTTCAGGAAGGAGGGGAGAGAGGGAGGGAAATGACAAAATCTGATCTGTATTTTAACATGATCACCAAGGTCTGTCGAGTGCATGTGGCAAGGATCGAGGAGCGGTCAGTGAGGCCAGTTGGCAAAGCTATTACAGTAAGAAGTGTCATAATAAAAATTACACAGAGGAGAAAACTGGAGATGAGAGATTGAGGTGAGTCTAGCTGGGCGAACCATAAGGGCGGGTATCGCACTAGAAAGTAACTTGCCATCTTTATATTTCTCTCTTCCCTCTCAACTTTGCCTTGACAGAAGCTAAGCCCTCTCTTCCAGAGGTTTCTGGCCCCTCCAACAGGATCAGCCCAGGCCAGACAGTGAATCTCACCTGCACATCAACTGGCTTCTTTCCCAAAAGCATACGCCTGAAATGGCTTGAAAATGATGTGGAGCTTCCGGCATTTCAGACCCTGGTCTTCCTGCCTAGAGATGCTGGATCCTACACCATCGTCAGCACGGTGCTGGTGACCCTTGACTTATCCTCACTCCACTCCCAGCTCACCTGCCAAGTGGCTCACAGTACATTGCAGAGCCCCCTCAGTAGGCACGTGAACATCTCCAAATTCCTCCAAGGTAAGGGCCCCCACGTCCCACCCAAATGGCCAACCCTTGGTGACCACCACCAGTTCCCTGTTTGGAGCGCTTCACCTGCGTCCTCCCATTATTCTTCACCAAACCCCACATAAGATGGGTACAAGGTCCCCTATCTTATCCGACCATCCTCTTCTTACACGATGCCATGGTCGGGTCCTTCTCCTTCAGAGCTCTTTTCACTTTCTTGTATTTCGGGGGTGGAAGCTCATTCATTCATTCAACAAGTTTATTGAGCATCTGCGATGTGGCAGTATCATTCTACGTGCTGCGGAGTCTGTGGTAAACAGACCAGACCTAGTTCTACTCCACTAAACTCACAGTCACATGAGCCCCATCAACAAGATGCAAAAACTATATACAGTTCTAACTTTTTTTTTTTAAGATTTATTTATTTGAGGGAGAGAGTGCTGGGAGGAGGAGCAGAGGGAGAGGGAGAGAGAGATCCCAAGCAGACTCCCCACTGGGCACGGAGCCCAGTGCAGGGCTCAATCTCACAACCCTGAGGTCATGACCTGAGCCAAAACCAAGAGTCGGATGCTTAACCGACTGAGCCACCTAGGCACCCCACACGCTTCTAACTTATAACATGTGCTATGAGAGAAAAGAACTGAGTATTAAAATAGATGAAAACAGGAGAAATATAATATACTGAGGAAATGCCTTTTTGGAGAAGTGATGTTTGAATCACAGCATGAAAGATGAAAGGGGTCAGCCAAGGAAAAAGTGGAGTGTTCCAGGCAGAAGAAACAGCGGTGCAAAGGCCCTGTGACGGGGGTGGGGAGCGAGACATGTTTGAACAGTAGAGAGGAGGAAGAGGTCCATGTGGTCAGGGCTTAGTGAGAAGAAGGGTGCATGGAGAAGGCGGAGGCTGGAGAGAGAGGAGCAGGAGCAAGACCACACAGGGCTTCAAGCCACAAGAAAGAAGTTTCTCCCTCTTGCACTGTCTACGTGAACTCTTAACACCATTGTGCAAGCCACCACGCTTTGCTGCCAGTCATTGCATTTGAAACACACTTCTTAAACCCACCCCCACATCAGGGGAGGGGACAACGCAGGGGACAATGCAAGACTACACCCCTGCCCCCCTTGCTCTCCTCATAAGGATGAGGCCATTACTGCAGTGTTCAATATGGAAGGAAAGTAAAGGAAGGAAATCACCCTTTCTGCTCTGGAAGTCCACAGCCTGGCCTGGGCAAGGGTGTCCCGAAGGTGTTTGCACTCTCCTCAGCCACCACCCCACAGCAACCTCAGAGGGCAGAGACCCACTCACTTCCTACAAATGGGCACATCCTTTCCAGGCCTCCAGAGCCCCAGTGCTCCTTCTCCGTCTGCTCCAGCCAGAGCAAATCAAAGAGAAAACCCATTAACAGCATCACAATCTCCACAACCCCCCTCACCACTGGAGATAATTTGTGGTACCAAGGTAAAGAGTTTAGCTCATCATTTTGGAAATGCCTCCCTCCCTAAATAGTAGTCTGCCCTTGCTTAGCCAAAAGATACCACAAGAGGGTTCTAGCTTGGAAACGGAATTCTAGACTCCACCTAGAGTATCCCAAAAAAGCTATGTGTCCCTGCTTCATGCAGATGAGGAAATCAAGGCTCAGAGAAATGAAATGACTTGTCCAAGGTCACATGGCTCTTAAGTTTGTGAGCTGGAATTTGAACCCAGTAATACACCTCTTGGATGATCATGTCAGACCTCCCTCCTGTAAGAAGTCCCCATGCAGAGATACCAAAGCAAGGCAGTCCCCCTTCCCCAGGGAAGGTGCTTTGGTCATGGTCAGCTAAGAGATGGGCATTGTGCTGCTCTTTGCACTCTCTCCAAACCTCTGGCTCCTCCTCCTTCCCCATACCAATGAAGAGACACTCCATCAACCCCAATCATCCAAGCCAGAGACCTGTTTTACCCAACCCACCACCAAGTTCTACCAAATTCACTTCTCACGTCTCTCTGAACCCATCCATTTCTTTCTACTGTCACTGACCAGGTTCATCCCCAAGTTCAAGGCAACCTGGACACCACAGCCGCCTTCTCTCATATCCACCATTACCCTCAACAGTGCAGCCCCCAAATCCCCAGCAGTCAAAGACATTTTATAAAGGAAGCCAAGTCTTGTCGCTCCTTTCCTTAAAACCCTTCGGTGGCTCACCACTCCTTTTACAAAAATATAACAAAATAAAATCCTTATCAGGGCGTTCAACAGCAATCTTCAAACATTTTTATTCATATACCCCTGAGGTAATTGTGAAGAACTATGTAGTTCCTCATATATTTTAAAGTTAACATCCAGAATTGTTCATCACAGACTTAAGTAGTTGCACGGGCCAGAAAACCCTGGGATTTTACAAATGTTACATCTCTCTGAAATGTTCAACGGAAAAATAAAGCCACACGGATTTGATTTCCACCATCATCCATTACAACAGACATAAACAAGCTCTTCTTTGATAATCAGAAATTTTATAACATTCCTTTTTCTTCCTAAATTTGTATTTCCATTCTAATTCCTGGGGAGAACTTTACCCCACTGTAAATATATTTTATATTTGAAAGTCCTTATTGACCACATCATCACACATATCATAGAGAACTCTGAGAAAACAGAGGACTACCATAAATATATATATGTATTGAATTTTATATATAACAAATTACATATAACTTATTATGTATAATATTCATTATATATATAAATTGAATTTTTAAAACTTTTTCTCATGACCATAGGCTCTAAGTGTTAAAAAATTCTTTTGGATTGAATTACACAATTGATCAAAACAATCTAAATATCCAACAAATTGTGATAAACAATTATTAAAATAACCATTAAAATGTTATCAGAAACGCAGCTCAGTGAGCTAGATGGGGGAGATTATGATGCTTTGATTAAAGTAGGCTTTCCGGCCCGCAGGATTTTTGAATTGTCCTTTTGTTTTGTGTCCCAGAGTCTTTACACCAAGGGCACTGCCCCGTAGCTAGATTCGGGATGTGTGGGAGGAAGGCCTTCCCTCTGTAATGTTGGGAGAAGGCCCGAGGAAGAGGAGACAGGAGTAGGCATTCTCAGGCAGATCAATTTCAGGAAAGAATCATATGAGGGCTCAGGACCCGGAAATTAATTATATTAAACTACCAACGTATGGACTCCTTAGGATGTCGTTATGTGCCCTCAGGGGTAAGTATAGCACCAGTAAACGCAGACAGCCTTTATGGTCACTGGTCATCTTGCCCATGCTCCCCCTCACTCACTCTGATCATTTTTCTGTCCTTGAACACGCTAGGCTTCACCTCAAGGCCTCTGCCCATGCCCTACCCTCTGCCTGAGATGCACTTTCCCATACCTCCCCTCGCCCAGAGCCTGCCTTCCTCTGGCCCTCCACCAGCCCCTTTGCCTAAGGTTCCAGTTACCAGGACTGCATAACAAATTTTCCCCAAACATATTCCAATGCTCTAAACTTACTCCAAATCTCCCAAATTATGATGCTCACATATTCTGTAGGGCAGGAATTTGGAGAGGGCCTGGCAGGGATGGCCTATCTCTGCCCCATGATGTCTGGGACCTCACCTGAATGACTCCACAGCTGAGATTATCACAAAGCTGCCTCACTAACATGTCTGGCCATTGGTGCTGGCTATGGGCGAGGGGCTTCAGTTCTTCCTGGCATCGGCCTCTCCTGATTATCTTTCCATGCAGGCTAGTTAGAGCATCCTTGTAGCTTGATGGCTCTGTTCCAAAAGTGAATGTCCCAAGAGTCCCAAGGGGAAGTCACATCAACTTTGATGACCAACCCTTGGAAGTTACAGTGTCACCTCTGCTATACTCTCTTCATCAGGCAGTCACAAAGTCCCACCCAGGTTCCAGGGCAGAAGTAGACTCGCCTTCCAGTGGGGAGTGGCAAGGTTCCGGAAGACACCTGGGAATTTGCTGTGGCCATTTTTGGAAAATACAATTTGCCACACATACTTAACTCCTATTCATTTTTCATACTTCTGCTGAAAGGTCACTTCTTCCAGAAACTCTTCCCTAACCTGCCCCACCTCCAGACCTGGTCAGGTACCCCCGTGTAGGTTCTCAGAACCCCTCCGAGGCTCACGTGACTGCTTTTCTTCTTCCCTGTTCTCCCCACCAGAGCAGGAGCTTGGTGTGTGTCTGTCTTACTTACTGCTGTAGCTCAAGAACCAAGGGCAGTGCCTAGAAAGGTAAGGATGCTCCTTGAACTTCAACAAAGGAAGGGCTATTGTTTCAGTTATACCCACAGTGACTGTTTCATCCCACCGAGTCCCAAGCCTCCAGTTGGCCATCCTCACCTGCTACGTGCAAAGGTTCTACCCTGAAGCCATACAAATCACCTGGCTGGAGGTGAACAGACGCTTTAAGGCCTGTGAGCCTCCCACCCCCACCAAGAACCCAGATGGCACATTCAGCCAAGACAATCATATCCTGGTTTACACCTCAGAGGACAAAGCGCTGTTCACCTGCGAAGTGCAGCAAGAGGCCCAGCCACTGATCCAGGCCCACGTGCAGCTGAGTGAGTCCAGAGGCCAGCCAGCGTGTTTGGGTGAGTAGGGGTGGAATAACCCAGCAGTTCAAGGTTCAGACCTGGACACAGACAGGCCAGGTTCACACGCTGGCTCTGCCATGTTTGTCACGTGTGAACTTGAGGAAGTCACTTCACCTTTTGGTACCTCAGTTCCTTCATCTATAAAATGGGACAGCAGTTAGAGCAACCTCTGCAGAGTGTGCTGCCTTAGGGACCAAAGAGCTGTAAGCACCACTTTCGTCACACAGCGGGATCCTGACCATGCAGGCACGGCACCGGCTCTTCCAGTGAATAAGTTCATACGAATTATCGTCCCCCTTTTCCACCCACCCTCTCAAAAGCCATTCAGATCCAACAATTACTGAGTGCCTATTAGGTATTCTGTTTGGTGTTCTCCTTTGATACAGGAACGTTCTAAGGTATACGTTATCATGCCCATTTTAAAGACTAGGAAACAGCTTAGAGAGGTGAGGGGATTCCCTCTTAGTCCAAGGGTGTAGTCTTGGTACCTGAGTCAGGGGTGAGGCTGGGCCTGCCTAGGGATTGAGTGGTGGGAACCAGAAGCCGCGTTCATCCTAATATCTTTCCAGATGCCAGGGCGTCCAGCTCCCTCTCTGGGACCCTCATCCTGCTTGGCTGGAAGTTGTTTCCCTTGACTGCACTTTGCATCATCTATGTCCTCAAGAGGAGATTCCCTTCCAAGTAAGGGGGACCTCAGATAGGGGTTGGGCTTCCTGGGGGCCAGGAGACTCCAGGCCAACAGGTGGCACTGTGAGGAGAAGCCACACAGCGCTCCCATTTCTTTCTTTCTTTCTTTCTTTTTTTAAGATTTTATTTATTTATTTGACAGAGAGAGCACAGGGAGAGGGAGAAGCAGGCTCCCTGCTGAGCAGGGAGCCCAATGCGGGGCTAGATCCCAGAACCCTGGGATCATGACTCGAGCCGAAGGCAGCTGCTTAACCAACTGAGCCACCCAGGGGCCCCATCAGCACTCCCATTTCACACTGACCTTGAAGGCATGTGGAATCCAGAGCGTCCCTATAAGAGCCACACCCCAATCCCTTCAAACCTTCCCCTCTGCCCCTCACAGCTCCAGTCTGAAGGTCCACAAAGATGCAGGCTCCCCTGGTCTGGGCAGGGGGAGCACCGAAGGAGGGGGAGTTAATATGAAGACAACACTTTTGAGGGGGTCTGTGAGGAGAAGTCTGAGAACAAGGGCTTTGCCCCAGCTCCCTGCTTCCCCTGCAGGTCACAGGTGCCACAAGGCCCTCCTCAGGGACACAGGGCCCTCAGTCCCCTCCTGTTTTATTTAGGAGGACTGATGCAGGAGAGGCACTGGCCATGAAGTCTGCAACCACTACCAAAGCTTCTCATGCCTCACCAGCCTTCTGAGACCTGTCCTGCGGGCTCTTTCTCCCTGTCTCCTGCAGGCCCCAGAGAAAGTGAGAGCCTGGACCAGGAGGGTCAGTAGTGAGAGGAAGGCTCTCACATCCTATGAAGGAAAGAAGCTTTTCCGGGGATTCTGGGCATGAAGTTCATGACCCTGAGCAAGAAACCCAGCAGAGGCAAAACAAGCTCCTACCCAGGGAGAAACACAAACCTGCAATTCTGAAAGCCCCTCCCCAACTCCTCAAGGAAAGCCCATGGTGGACACCCAAACTGGCATGAAACCTTTACAGCTCCGTCATTAAAATGGGATTAAAAGACACAGATCTGTACTTCTGAAACAAATAACGCAACATATTTTAAGAAAAAAGAAAAAGAAGAAGATAACAGGAGAGGAAGAATGAAGGGGAGTAAGTCAGAGGAGGAGACGAACCATGAGAGACGATGGACTCTGAAAAACAAACTGAGGGTTCTAGAGGGGAGGAGGGTAGGGGGATGGGTTAGCCTGGTGACTGGGTATTAAAGAGGGCACGTTCTGCGTGGAGCACTGGGTGTTATGCACAATGAATCATGGAACACTACATCAAAAACTAATGATGTAATATATGGTGATTAACATAACAATAAAAAATTTTTTAAAAATGGGATTAAAAGAAACATTTATGGCCAATAAACATATGAAGAGATGTCCAATCTCATTAGTAATCAGGAAAAGCCAAAGCAAAACCATTTTCTCCCTATTCCAGGATAAAAAATAAAGAAGCAACTGGCTCCTTCTTATGTTGCTGATACGTATGTAAATCAGCACAACTACTTTGGAAAACAGTTTGGAAAATTTGAACTTGGACATTTGCATTCTCGATAACCTGCTATTTCCACCTTTGAGTTATATACATACCCTAAAGAAACTCTTCACCTGTGCTCCAGGAGATGAATATTCAAGTATATACATGGTAGCATGGTTTCAAATTAGAAAAACCTGAGAGAACCATCCAAATGCAAATCCACAGGATGGAGGGCAAATAATGTAGTACAATCCCAGAATGGAATGTTATACACTAATAAAAATGAATGAACTATAGCTACACACAATAATATGGATAAATCTTAGCGAAAGAATATTAGGAGCGAGTAAGCCCCAAAAGATTTCATACAGCATGATACTATGTTTATAAAGCTAAAAACATCTAACAAATGGTTTTTAGGGATACATATAAAAATGATAAACCCATATTTTTTCCAAAAGGATGAACTCAAGATTTTAAATAGTAGTTACCTGAGGTGGGGGCAGGGAAAGGGATGAGAAGGGTGGGTATGTATATGTAGATGGAAGTTAATGTCAGGATTCTAGCTTCCGTGCTGGGTGGTGGCTTCATGAATGTTTATATCATTATAAATTAAAAATAGAAAAACAATATAAGATTGATAAATAGGTATGTCAATAGATAGGTAGATAGACGGGCAGGTTATTGGAAAGAAGGAAGGGAGGGAGGGAGGATGGACGGATGGATGGATGGATGGATGGATGGATGGATGGATGGATGGATGGATAAGTAGATTAATAAAAGAGGGTCATTAATGGATCAATGATAAGGGTGTGATGAAGCAAGAATTATGATAGGTACAATTCTACGTACTTAAGATCCAAAGGAAAAATAAATAGAAGGACAATACCTAAAGAACCCCAAGTTCCCTTCCTATTATGACATTTACAAATCCACATTAGGAGGAAAGCATAGTTGATGGGTGTCACCACGGGTCCAGCACTTCGCAAGCAGGATCTTACTTCATCCTCATACAAATCCCACAAGGTGGGCACCATTCCCCACTTTGCGGTGAGGAATCTAAAGGAACCTACTCAGTGTTACTCAGATCACAAGTGGTGAAATCAAAAAATCCAGATTCAAACCCAGCTCTGCTCAGTGCTTTCCAGGGAGCCACACTGCCTACTGTCTGTGGACAGATGGGGAGACCTTGACTTGCCCTCATTCTACTGCTTCCCAATGTCTCGGGCCTGCTGTTCTACACGAAAGCCCACCCTGTGCCTCCGAGTTGGGAGCAGAAGGGAAGAACACGAACACTTTTCCAGTCGTGGAGGAGACCTAGGATTAGTCCTGAGCCCCAAAATAGCCCTGATAAAGATCCGGGGGAGGTAGTGTAGGCCAAGTTCTGGAGAAAGGCTCTCTGTTGAAGGATAAATATGTTCAGTGGAAACAGGCATCCTACTGTGTCTGTTTCACTGTGGCCTTGAACCTTTGTAGTCACAAAGACAGGGGTGCTGAGCCCAACCTCCGTTCCCCCCTCAGACATGAGTCTCCTCTTCAACATTTTCTACTCCCAGTAGAGTGGCTTGCACTTCAACATTCCCATCCCCGGCCTCCCATGCTGGGAGCCTTGGGGTGCCCTGGCCTCCCTCCCCCACCCCCACCCCAGAAGCAGGGCCAGGAGCAGGTTGAGGCCAGCAAAGGGCCTAGGGAGCAAAATGTAGAGAGACACTCTCTCTGGGTTGAGCAAGGACAGCAAGGACTTGCCACGTCATATTTTGTGTCCTAGATGCCCTAGGTGTCCAAGTGCCATGACTTCTGCTCCCTCCTGTTCATCTTCATGGTTGCTCAAATCCTGATCGGCATGTACCTTGATCACGCTAATAGCCACCTCACGATTCTCACTCTGGAGTTCTCTGAGCCATACACCCTACACAGACCTCAGAATGGTCTTTTCCAAACATTGGCTCAACTACACTTCAATTTAAAAAAAAATACATTAAAAAAAAACCTTCAGATAGTTCCTCAGTCCCTAAGTCATACCTCGAGAAGGTGATAGCAACTACCCCAGGTGTCCCATACCTTGGTACCAGAGGGAAAATGAAGCAGTCATAAGAGTCCCAGCTTGGACATGAAGATGCCTCATCCCTTTAGGAGAAAGCTCATGTCCTGAGCAAGCGCATAGCTTCCACACAAATAATGGCTCATTGCAAGGAAGGTAATGCCTTCATTTATTCTGCAAATATTACTGAGTTTATACTATGTAACAGGCACTGTTTCGACACCGAGGAAACTCTGGTAGACACTGGTAAGGATGGTTCTTACCTTGTGGAGTTTACAGTCTGATGAGTACAAATACAAAAGAAAGGAGAGAGGGAAGGAGACAGGGAGGGAGGGAGGGAAGAAGAAAGTGATACATGTGCTGAAGAAAATAAAAGGGTACACAAGATACTGCAGATTGCAATGACAGCTATCTAGAGAAAGCCTTTCGGAAAAGGGAGTTTTTGAGCTGCTATCTGAAAGTTGCAAGAGCCTGGGGAAAGACACTCCTGTTACGGGAACCCATTGCGCCAAGACCTAAGGTGTGAAGGAATCTGAAACCTTCAAGGAAGAGGAAGGGGGCCAGTGGGGCTGGCATTGGAGAGTAGTGGGACGTGGAAAAATGCCAAAGAGATGGATGGGAGACGATCAGATCAGGGCTCCCCCAGTCTCTCCTTCCCCAGTAGCATCTAAGTTGCTTCTATGACATCGATCTCTTGCAGGCATATGCTAGCACGTCCATCACCCTGTGCTGCCTTTAACTACAGATCCACACAAGTGGCGCTAGAATTAACTTCTTCCTGATCTTGGGGCTTCCCTACATCCGCTCACCTTCAACTTTGCCCACAATCCTCCTAAACACATTGGAAGATCTGGCTACTCTGGGACCCCAGGAAACTCTGCAGGGCTGTCTCGGGTCCTCTCCACCCAGGCAGAGCACATATCCAGATCTGCTCTTTTGCCGGGCCAGACCGGGGGCAGGAGCTCCACCAGCCGTGTCACCAAAAAGGAACGCACTAGTCCTGACTCTCCAATCCCTCCAAATTGGAGCTGGGTTTTGCAGAAGGAGCAAGTTGCAGGACCTCCTCAGGGCCCCACCAGTGTTGGTTCCCTCCAGCTCCCCTCCGCGCCCCCACAGGTGGGGCAATATTGCCTTAGTCTCAGAAGTGTGTGTAAGGAGATGGGCGAGCGGCTTGTGGGGTTGGGGGCGGGGGTAAGGAAGGAGAGACTGCCTCTGCAGGAAACTGTTTTTCCAAACTTCCGCATCTTTCATCTGGAGCTCAGCCTCTGAAACTCAAAGATGCATTTATACTCTATTTCTGCAGTGACAGTCTCCCTTGAGATAGATGCATTACATTTGTCTGCTCCCTAACTTGGCCACGATAAAGCACAGGACACTGAGAGAAAGGCATGGGTAAAAACTGGGCTGCAGAGCTCTGCAGTGACACCAACAGGCACATTTTATAACTACATGTCAGAAGCGTTAACTCTGCCTTAAAATGTATCCAGAAACCGACATCTCTCCATCTCCACTGCCTGAATTCACCCTCTTCTTTCCTGGATTGCTGCAATTAGCTCCTCACTGGTCTCCCTGCAACTGCCCTTGCCACTCTCATCCATTCTCGATATAGCCGGAAGAGGATCCCTTTAAAACAATAGTTAGATCTTGTCCTTCTTCTACTCCAAAACCTTGTAATAGCTGCTCATATCACGGAGAGTAAACCCAAAGTCCTTACCTTGGCCCCCATGGCTTCTTACCACCCCTCTCCTCATTCCCCTTTTGTCACTCTATGTTTTTTCCATAAGAATGATCACTTTTCTAACATACTGCATGATTTACTTATTTACTTTATTTATTATATATTGCCTGTCTCCCCCCACATGCCCCCCTCCAACTATATATGTCATCTAAAAAACCCTTACTTTAATTCTAAGGATATATGTAGGCTGAAAGTGAAAGGTGGAAAAAGATATTCCATGCAAATGTGAACCTAAAGAGAGTAAGGGTGGCCATACTTATATCAGATAAAATAGACTTTCAGAAAAAAAAAGTCACAAGAAACAAAGAAGATCATTATATAGTGATAGAAGAATCAAATCATCAGGCAGATATGACAAAAATTAACCAAAAAATAGATATAAGACCTAACTATACGACCTAAAACTAGAAACTTCTAGAGAAAAACATAGGGGAAGAGCTTCATGAGGTTTGGCCATGATTTTTGGATGACACCAAAGCAAAGACAACAAAGCAAAAATAGGCAAATGGGACTACATCAGATTTTAAGACTTCTGTGCATCAGGGCACCTGGCTGGCTCAGTCAGTGGAGCATGTGACTCTGGACCTCAGGGTCGTGAATTCGAGCCCCACATTGGCTGTAGAAATTACTTTAAAAATTTTTTTAATTAAAAAAAAAACCTGTGCATCAAAGAAAACATAAACACGAAGAAAAAGCAGTTATGGAATGGGAGAAAATATTTGCAAATCATGTATCTATAAGGGGTTAATTTCTAGAACATATAAGAAACTTCCACAAATCAACAACAAAAATAACCTGATCAAAAATGGGCAAGGATTTGAATAAACAAACACCTCTCCAAAGAAGACATACAAATAGCCAACATATGAAATAGCCAAGCCTATGAAAATAGATGGTCAACCTCTCCAAGTAGAAATGGGAAATCAAGAGTCAGACGCTGGGGCAGCTGGGTAGCTCAGTCAGTTAAGTTTCCAACTCTTGATTTCGGCTCAGGTCAAGATCTCAGGGTCCTGAGATGGAGCCCTGCATGGGGTGCCACGGTGAGCATGGAGCCTACTTAAAATTCTCTCTCTCCTTCTCCTTCTGCCCCTCCCCCTGCTCGGTGAGCATTCTCTCTCTCTTAAAAAAAAAAAAAAAGAAAGAAAGAAAGAGGGATGCCTGGGTGGCTCAGTAGGTTAAACATCTGCCTTCGGCTCAGTTCATGATCCCAGGCTCCTAGATCGAGTCCCACATCGGGCTCCTTGCTCAGGGGGGAGCCTGCTTCTCCCTCTGCCTGCCGATACCCCTGCTTGTGCTCCTCACTCTGTCAAATAAATAAAATCTTTAAAAAAAGAAAAAAGAGAGAAAGACGCTTAACCAGCTGGGCCACCCGGGCGACCCATTCAGCCTTTAAAAAGAAGGAAATCCCATCACATGCTGCAATATACATGAACCTCGAGGAAATCACGCTAAGCAAAATAAACCAGTCACAAATGGACAAATACTGTATGATTCCATTCAAATTAAGTATCTAAAGTAGTCAAAAATCATAGAGACAGACAGTGGAAAGATCGTTGCCGAGGGCTGAGGGAAGAAAGGAGGGGGAATTAGTATTTCATGGGTATAGAATTTCAGTTTTGTAAGATGAAAAGTTCTAGTCATCTATTGCACCACAAGGTAAATACGCTTAACACTACTGAACTGTATGCTTAAAAATGGTTAAGAAGGGCACCTGGTTGGCTCAGTTGGTTAAGCGACTGCCTTCGGCTCAGGTCATGATCCTGGAGTCCTGGGATCGAGTCCCACATCGGGCTCCCTGCTCAGCAGGGAGTCTGCTTCTCCCTGTGACCCTCTTCCCTCTCGTGCTCTCTATCTCTCATTCTCTCTCTCTCTCAAATAAATAAATAAAATCTTTAAAAAATTCTAAAAAAATGGTTAAGAAAGTAATTTAATATTATGGGTTGGTTTTTTTACCACAATAAAGACAAAAGAACACACATACACATACAAAGCTTTGAGATGAATGAAAGAAGCCAGACACCACCAGTCACTGTATGACTCTATATGAAATTCAAGAATGAGCAAAACCAATCTATGGTAAATCTGATGGGTTTTTGGCGGGGGGGGGGGGGGTTGTGTGTGGAACAAGAACCAAGTTTATTTGTTCATTTCTTGCATTTGAAGTATTCCTCGATGACATCCTTCGCCTGAGACTCTTTGCCGTAGTCCTTAACCACCACAAAACTGCAACCAACCACTTTAGGGGGTTTTGCCTCTCTGTCAGTTTTACAGAGGCCTACCCATTCCCCTAGTTTCTTATTGTCATCAACCTTCATTAGGTTGATTTGGTGTTCAGCACCAACTTGACATACATAGGCTCATCACAGTTGGATGCAAGCATTTGATGGGCTTGGCGCTTGTCTAAGGCTTTAGCAGCTTCGCGAATTCCACGTGCTAGGCCATCGTGGATGAGGGCGGTCTTCAGCACCTCTTGTAAAGCAGTATTAACCTATGGGGCCAGAGCATTGAATGCCAGTCTTGGCCTATTAATAACCGCTGTTGTGGCTGGACTGGCCCTTGTGGTTCTTATGATTGCAAGATGCCCTTCAGCAACAACCATCAGGAAACTTTGCAAAAGAAATAAAGGTTTATTACTTAGGAGACCTGGAAATTACACAGGAAACCCGGAGCCGCACAGCAAGGTCACAGGGTCACAGGAAGAGAGCAAATGTGCATGGGCATGGGGTTCTGTTTTTATTGGAGTCAGAGGTAGGGGGCTAGGGATTGGTGGGCTCACCATTGCTGAATTTAAAAACAGGATAGCAGGAATTTAAAGCGCGGGAAGAGAAAAAGCAAGAGAACCAAATGGTCAGTTATGGAAATTAACCAAGATCTCTAAAACAAAGGAGCCTGTGGGTGGAGGCGGCCTGGCTCTTTATCCAGCCTGGGGGCTGGCCTGGTGTTTATTTGAGAAGTGGGTGCCTCCTTGAAATGGATGTCTTGGCAATCAAAGCTTAAGTCAGGCACTTGCATTACCAAAAAAAAAAGAAAAAAAGGAACAACTGTCAGTTCACAACCCTCTGGGGGAACTTCCTGTGTGTAATCTGAAACTGGCGGGCAAACGCACTGAAGGCTAAGGGCTGGGAGAGACCAAAGAAACAGGCAGGCCACTCCAGTCTGATAGACAGCAGTTTTACTTGTGTGTTTATTTATTTGTTTATTTATTTAGAGAGAGCACAAAAAGTGGAGGGAAGGGGGGGCAGAGGGTGTGAGAATCTTAAGCAGGCTCCACGCCCAGCGCTAAGCAAAAGGAACTTACATACAAGGCTTGTCTTAGGTGGCAGCAAGACGAATGGATCCCCGCCCCCCACTGCCAATCTTAAACGTTTCTATAGTGGCCTTAACTGGGTTCAGTCACATATGCCATACAAATGTTAACACCACAGGCCATGTCCTTGGAGCAGCCTCTGGGAGCGGAAGGGCAAGTAGGGCCCATATTCCAAGGACGGGAGGAGGTGTGGAGCTTCCCAGTGCCCAGGTTCAGCTCACGGGTCAATGGGCAGCCACATCTTTTCGATGACCTTCCTCAACATCCTGGAAACACACACCTGCTGTCTGCTTGGGTGGCTGACACCCCCACTACACTGGCCATGGACAGAATGTTTGTGTCCCCCTCAAATTCTTATGTTGAAGCCTACCCCCCAGTGTGATGGTGTTAGGAGGTGGGGCCTTTGGGAGGTGACTAGGTCATGGGGGGGGAGTCCTCAGGAATGGGATTAGTGCCCTTGTAAGAAGAGGCAGGACACAGTTTGCTTCCCCTTCACAACTGTTGGGGCCTTACACAGAGATCGAATGGGAAGGAACAAGAAGGACCCTTCTATGGCTCATGGTGGTGATTACACAGGTGTATACAGATATAAAAAGTCTAAAAACTCAGTGAACCCCGGGTAATACTTGTGCACTTGCATACAGTACTATGTGTGTCCTACCTCAATAAAACCTTCAAACGACACCAATAAGCGCATCATGGGATTTGACAAAGAACCGGGAAACAAAACGAGAAAGGCCAACCAAGCCATAGGAAAGGACCCGTTGCAAGTAGCAGAAAGTCAGGATCAAAGACCTCAGAGGCTTCAGGATTAATGAGATGTGAAATCCTCCTAAATGAAGAGAATGGCAAAAATGATGCTAGTTGACTTCCAAGGTTAGGCTGTAAAAAGCCATGCATCCCTGCTTTGTTCCCTGGGGAATTGTGGGATTTGGTGCTTACAGACCACTGGAAATCCTCACTGCCTTAGGTCACGGCGAGCTCCTGGAGAATCAGGAATCTGCAAGACCCACAGGATCGCCACCAGTAATGACAGCTTCCTGTGGTCTACAGGTGGCTTACGGAGGCAAGCCTGGGGACCACTGCAACCCTCACATTCACCACCTGCCGATGCCCCCGCATCTGCCTCTCTCCATTTCCAGAAGAGAAACCATGCCTTCCCTCGTCCACCTTCCAAATCTAATGCAAGCACCTCTCCTTGGCAGAACCTAATCCAGAGCAACACTGGCAAGGAGCTCTGGAAAATGTGGTTCCCAGACTTTCAGCCCTCCAATAAAGAGGAGAAGAGAGAAAGGAATGGAGATAAAGCCTGACTGAAAAAACACCAGTATTGCTATTTTTTTAATTGGTGTTTATTTGGTTGCTGATGAGATTGAATGTTTTCCCTAGACTTGCTTCCTGTGTTTTCCATTTTGCAGTAAACAATGAAGAAGCTGTTTTAAAAAGTTTAAGTTTCTTTCTTTCTTTCTTTTTTTTTTTGGTAGGGAGAAAAATAGAAGGCAATGTTAAGTGTAGACATGTTGTACTCATACCTCAGAAGCCCTTGTTGAAAATATGTTGGGCTGACGCCTGAGTGGCTCAGTCGGTTAAGCATCTGCCTTCAGCTCAGGTCATGATCCTGGATCCTGGGATCGAGCCCCGCATCAGGCTCCCTGCTCAGAGGAGAGCCTGCTTCTCCCTCTCCCCTTGCTCCTCCCCCTGCTCATTCTCTCTCTCTCTCTCTCTCTCTCACCCCTTCTCGCTGTCAGATAAATAAAATCTTTATATATATATATGTTGGGCTAACTCCTCCAGCTGGTTACAGTCACTGCCTGCGACTACCCAGCACACTGACCCTTACTGAGCCCTTACTGGGAACCAGTGCCCCAGCTGTGCATGAGTCCATGTTACAGATAAGTGGGGACAGGGCTAATATTTTTGAAGCACTCTCTTGTGCATTTTTTCCTCTCCCAGTAGTCTAGTTCTAGTTCTGGTTCAGCTGCCCCTTAGCAAAGCTGGAGCCTAAGATTTGCTGCTTTGGGCAGGGGGCTGGAGGGAATCCAGCTGGAACAAAGAAGATCATGTGTTCAGGAGAGGGCTGAGGTTAGGAAAGTCCCTGCAGAAGAAAAGAAGGGGAATGCCTCCCCTTATGACTCTAGTGAAGGGTGGTAAGAAAAAGAGGGAGAAGGGCAGGAGTTGAGATCCCAGGGCCTAGCACCCCCATGCCCTGGGATCAAAACTCTGGGCTAGGGTGGGAATGGAGTATAGATATCCCAGGTATGTTTAGAGATTCTTCGAGCAGAAAGGACCATGGCTTGGCCTCCTAGGGTGTCCAGGGGGCCACAGGGGCCATGTCCAACCTGGCTTCTGAGAAATGGATCAACAAGAGAGCAGGAATTGAATATCTCCAAAAGTGGTAACTATGGTCAACCCTAAGGAAGGTGGTATAGCCCTATAGAGGAGATTTTGAATCCTGTGAATTCTGCTCCCTATGGATGCCCATGGGAGATAAATTACCAGAATGTCCATAATTCTTTCCCCCCTCCCTACCTCCACACCCTTGGCAATATTCCTCCGATCAAGAGGTGCAGTCTGTTTTCCATCCCTTCAGTCTGGTGTGGTCTGGTCTGTGAATTGCTTCGACCAAAAGACTGAAGCAGAAGTGACATTTCTGTGACCTTGCAACTTCTGCTCTCTCTCCACACTGCCCCTCTCATGTGAACAAGCCAGACCAGCCTCCTGGAGAACGACAGACCACGTGGAGGAGGGCAGAGGTGGTCCAGGCGACAGTCAGCTGACCCCAGCAGCAGATTCCCCTAGCCAGCCTGCTGCTGATCTCAAATGCAGGAGCAATCCCAGCCAAAACCAACTGAGATGAGAAGAACCATGGAGCTGAGCCCAGGCAGAATTGTCAACCCACAGAATCACCAGTTAAATAAATGGTGATTGTTTTAAGCCATTACATTGGAGGGGGTGTTTGTTACACAGCAATAGCTAACCAGTTCAATACCTTACCTATTAAAATAAATAAAATTCATTTTAAGTAGCTCTTGAGAAGAAAAGAAATAGCTGAGAAAGGAATCCAGGCAGATGTGTGTGCAGGTGATTTAGAAGTTCTCCTGGGAGGATGACAGGGAGGGGTTGGGGGTCTGGCAGAATTTTCTAGGTCTGTGGTCACTTCAAAGAGTCTCCAAAATGTGGGTCTCCTAAACAGGAGAACAAGTAGAAGGAGCAATGGGATTTAGAAGACAGGGCCAGCCACACCTCAGCAGACCCAGTACAAAGTGTTCAGGGACCAGGCCAGACCAACCTCCCCATGGCACACACCAGACCCTGAGACAGGACTCAGAACAAAGACCCACCATCCTGCCGGGAAAGAAACTTCAGCCTCCTCTGCACCCAGGACCACCTGAAGTAGGAAGGAGGGAGGGGAGCATTGAAAGCTTGAGCGTTTTTGGTTTTTGTTTTGGGTTTGTTTGTTTGTTTGTTTGTTTGTTTGTTTTGGGGAAAAACTGAGTTAACCTAAAAGAGAATGATTGCACCATATACAATGCTCACTCTACCTCATACGTGCAACCATATTTTTATTCCTGTTTTACAGATTAGGAAACTGAGGCACAAAGTGCTCAAATGATAGTCATGATTGGATAAAGCCAAGATTTGAGCCCAGATGGTGTCGCTAAACACACTGACAGAAACTGGAAGAGTCTGGGATTGCTTTAATTGGCAAACATAAGTAAGCTTTTCCTTTCTGATAACCAGGATGATAGGGGCTCCCAAGGAAGTTACAGAAAATTAAGATGCCACAAACACAAATTTTTATATGCTCTAGGTGTGTTACATTTGGACCCCAGGAAATAGAGGTTTTAAGAGTTGCCCACTCTTATACTTTTAGGAATGGGGTCTGTGCTTTCACCGCACTGCCAAAAGGAGGCCTCATGGGGCTTGCTTTATAATAAATCCTTCTTCTTTTTTTTTTTTAAGATTTTATTTATTTATTTGACAGAGAGAGAGACACACAGCGAGAGAGGGAACACAAGTAGGGTGGAGTGGGAGAGGGAGAAGCAGGCTTCCCGCGGAGCAGGGAGCCCAATGCGGGGCTCGATCCCAGGATCCTGAGGTCATGACCCGAGCCGAAGGCAGACGCTTAACCATCTGAGCCACCCAGGTGCCCCAATAAATCCTTCTTCTTAAGCAAATGCCACCTTCTCTATTTCCTGCATATCATGAATAATGATGGCTGATGTGTTCAGCATTTCCACTGTGCAGAGCCCTCACCCACATATCTTATAATCCTCGCAAAACCTTTCTGAGGAGGGGATTACTACCGTCCCCATTCTGCAGATGAAGAAACAAAGGCTCAGAGGTGGCAAGGGAGTTTGAAAGGTCACACAACCCAGAAGAGGCAGACCCCAATACTTGATCCCTAAGTCTGGCCGACTTGGACGCACGCTAAGATGGGCATGCTCATCTTCCTTCCAGAGTGCCCAGCACAGGGCCTATGGCAAGGGGTCCTGGGATCGGGCCCACATCGGGCTCCCTGCTCAGCGGAGAGCCTGCTTCTCCCTCTCCCACTCCCCCTGCTTGTGTTCCCTCTCTCTCTCTCTCTCTCTCTCTCTCTGTCAAATAAATAAATAAAATCTTAAAAAAAAAATAAAGTGCTTTCTTGTAGGCAACAGATAGTTAGGTCTTACTTTTTTATCCAATCCAACAATCTCTAATTTTTACATGGGGTATTCAGACCATTTACATTCAAAGTGACTTTTTATAGGATTAGGTTTAGATCTTATTACTTTCCTATTTGTCTTACTTGTTCTTTGTTCCCTTTTTCTGTCTTCTTTTGATGGTAGAATATTTTTATAATGCTATTTTGTCTCCTTCATTGGCTTATTAGCTGTAACTCTTCATTTTGTTGTTTAGTGGTTGCTTTAAGCTTTATAGTATACATCTGTAATGTAACACCATCTACCTTTAAATGACAGCATACCACGTACCATACAGTATAGAAAACTTTTGAAGGTATCCTAGTATTTTCCCCCCCAAGTCTTTATTCTGTTGTCGTCAGAACTTTACTTAAACACGTGTCAAAGCCTCACAATAGAATGTTATTTGTTTTTATCATTTCAGGGCCTTGCTGTTCAGATTTGCTAGACGAGACCAGAGCACTTCTTTCTGAGTACTCTCTTCTGTGTGTTCTACCCATTGCTCTGTCAATCATGAGGTTTTCCAGCTTGGCTGGTGGGAACAGGCACTATTCTCAGCCCTGTGTGAGTGGAGGGCATCTTTCAGTGCATGTGTGCGAGGTGCGAGGAAACTACCCGAGGCCAGGGAACAAACCAACAGAAAGGATTAGAGAGAACAGATCTGACTGGCTCACATCGTGGTGTGTGAGGGTGGATGCTGCTGAACTTCTCGGAACTAAGGACAAAAGCAATCCTTAGGGCTGAACATGCGGTATCACTTAGTCACAACTGTGAGGCGGTTCTTAGAGAAGCTACTAGCACATGCCTAGACAAGGACGGGCAGGAAAGGAATTTAGAATTCCACATCCCCTCCCCAGATCCTCTTAGAAGGGAACATCTGCCTCACCTCCCTATTCCCACACCTCACTTGCAACTAAGAAACACCATGGTATCCTGCAAACTTAGGTCTTGGAGTGAGACGGAGTCATCCACCAGGCCTGATGGTCACATACACCAGGGGAAATTTGGGGCACAAAGCTGATGACCTATGTTGAGCAGAACCTTAAGTCATCTGACCTGAGTCCAAATCCTGGTCATGATGCTGACTGAATATATGGTCCCTTCATGTTCCTTCCCTTTTCAGTTTTCTCATCTGAAAAATGGAGGTAACAATAATACCTACCTCAGGGAGTTCTTGAGGGGAGCACCTGAGATGATGTTCATAACCCAGGTGTGAAAGAACTTGCATGGGAGGCCTCAGCCCTCTTTCTCCGTGCCCATTTTGAGGCCAAACTCAGCAGTTCAACCCCCAAAATAGACCCACTTCCCAACACACCAATAAGCATTGCAGTTTGGCAAAGAATTCACACAAGACACCTGAAAATAATATAATATTACATGTCAACTCTACTTCAAATTAAAAAAAATGTTTTTAAAGTTACACAATTGTATACAGCACATAAAATTTCTGGTATTTACTGTATGTAAATAATGCCTCAATAAGGTAGTTTTTAAAAAAAAAAAAAAAGAATTCACGGGGGGGCCCTGGATGGCTCAGTTGGTAGAAAATGTGACTCTTGATCTCAGGGTTGTGAGTGCAAACCCTCATGTTGGGCATACAGATTACTTAAAAATAAAAAAAAATTAAAAATTTTAAAAAGAATTCACAGGAAACAGGGAGAATGTTTACACTGAACACCACGGCACACACATTTTGTGTGATACATTTGAGGGCTAAGAGCAGGGGCTCCAGAAACAGACTGTCACATTCTTATTGGATGAGGTATTAGTTTAGGTGGCCATAACAAAGTGCCACAGACTGGTGGTTTAAACAGCAGAAATGTATTTTCTCTTACTTCTGGAGGCTAGAAGTTTAGGTGAAGGTATCAGCAGTGTTGGTTTCTTCTGAGGCTTCTCTCCTTGGCTTGAAGATGGCCGCCTTCTCCCCCTGCCTCCACGTGGGCCTCTCTCTATGTGAGTCTGCGTCCTCATCTTCTTTTCTTATAAGGATGCCAGTCATATTGGATTAGGGTCCACCCTCATGCTCTCATTTTAATTGAATTGCTTCTTTAAAGACCCCGTCTCCAAATGCAGCCACATTCAGAGGTACTGGGGGTTAAGACTCCAACATATGAATTTGGCCAGGGAGACACAATTCAGCCCATAAATAGTGATCTTGGGAAACTTACCTAATCGTCCAGGCTCTCGGTGTCTTCTGTGAGGATAGGAATAAGGCCACCCATGTCACAGGAGGGTTGGAAAGAATAAATGGTAATACATGCAGGGCTTGGGACATGGTGGGCACTTAAGCGCCATCTATAATTTGTAAATTCTCCAACCAATAGCTCTGTCCAGCCTCTCGAGCCAACTTCCCCATCTTTTGCACTTCCTCCGCCAACAACATCCCTCCAGCATCCTGAGCAATTGTTCTTGGCCGGCTAATGACTAGATTGGGTCAAGCTCAGCTCTGAGGGCTCCAGGGCCTTCCTGCTCAGCACAAAGCTTCTCTTCCTCTGTTGTAGGAGCCTCTGAGCTGAGCAATGGGAGTGAGCGGCAGGTGCTGCAGCCCGAGGGCCCCATGCTGGTGGCAGAAGGTAACACACTCCCATTGTGGTGTTCAGTGGACAGCTCCTGCACTGGCGACATGATTAAATGGGTCAAGGTGAGCCATCAGCTCCAGGAGATTTATAACTTCAAACACGGCTTCTTTCCTGGGGTGACGCCCAGCGGACACTGGAGCCATGTATTTGTGACTACTCCATCTATATCCACAATGTCACCAGCAAGCATGCTGGAAGCTGCCACTGTGTGGGGTTTAGTGACTTGAGTGAGAAATCAGAAAAGACCTTAGAGGAGGGCACCTCCATACTTGTGAATGGTAAGTATCAGGCTCTGCAGGTCTAAGCACTCGGCTCTGAGCTGCATCCCTGCGTCAGCTGCCTCTACCCACAGCCATGCTCTGCACACAAATCCCAGTGGCACACAAAATAAGTGTGTCTCACTCACACACATACAGGCAGCTGGAGTGGTTCTGCCCCGTGTGCCTCGTTCCAGGGCCATGTCTTATCGCAGCTACCCACAGTACATCTGTGTGGTGGAGATGGAAGAAGCAAAGAGGACACGTCCCAATGCCCCCAAGCACATTTCTAGCTTCTAATCAGATAATGTCTGCTAACAGCCCATTGGCTAAAGCAAGTCATGTGGCTAAGCTCAAGGTCGAGAGATCGTGTTGTGTACCCTCCCACGTAAAGGCCATGGCAAGAGTAGGGATGTACCATACTACCATGTGAACTACCATACTACCAATCAAGAACTAGGGCTGATAATTTCATCTACCGCACTCCCCACGTCATCAGTCATGCTATCTGTTAAGTCTAGCCACAGTGACCTGGGTACTGAAATCCTGTGTCTGCCAATCAGTAAGAGTGTGTTCTTAAATCTGTCACTTCAGCTCTATATAGTTCAAGTGCTTAACTTGTAGAATAAGTGACATGATTCCTACTTTGAGGGTCATTCGGGTGATGAAATAGGAGAATGGATGTTTGTGGAACCACCCTGTAGACTGTTGACAGGCAGAATATCTGTGGCAGGTGGCTGGGGGCAGGAGGAGGGGCTCATTTTAACTTGACACAAGCATGTCAGAAAGGCTTCTCGGGCTCCTTCCAAGCTGTGACAGGGACCTTCTCTTGGTCCTACAGTCCTCTGGGTTTCCAACCTCAGGGGGATTTTCTGGGCCATCTCCACCACCAGACTGAGAACTTCCTCCCAGCCCAAGGACATCCGTGTGTCTTGCTGAGCTTCATTTTTCCCAACCTTAACATCAGCACATAGTAGGTACTGAGAACTTCTTTACTGAGTGAATACTGGGCATGCAGAGGGAGTCGCTGAGTAAAGAAATTAGGGAAGAGGGGAGGGAGGGCAGATATGAGGGAGGTCATGAGCAGACAGCGGAGGAAGAAACGGAATACACCAAGGCCCCTCTCTTTGGCTTCAGGAGCTGGGGACCCAGAGCCAGACCTCTGGATCATCCAGCCCCAGGAGTTGGTATTGGCAACCACCGGAGACACTGTATTCCTGAACTGCACAGTGCTTGGAGATGTTCCCTCAGGACCCATCCGGTGGTTTTGCAGGGCTGGTCTGAGCCGGGAGGCCATTTACAACTTTGAAGGCATCTCCCACCCCAACGTGACAGCAGTCCGGGCCTCCAGCAGGGATTTTAGCATTCTTCTGCAAGGTGCCTCTGGGGAGCGGGCAGGCACCTACTACTGTGTCAAGTTTCAGAGGAAACTCAACAGACAATACCTGTCCGGACCGGGCACCAAGCTGAGAGTAAAAGGTGAGACAGGTGGTCTAGGAGGCATTGGGGGCGAGAGGGAGGTGGTCTACAAGGAACTTTCCATCGTGTCCCAAATAAACCAGCTGTTCTCAGCCTCCAGCCTTTCCACAGACCGTTCCCTCTGCCTGGAATTCTTTCTCCTTCTCTCTGGAGAGCTCCTACTCATCCTTCAAGCCCAGCATAAACAGCTCCTCCTCTGTGAAACCTTCTGTTTCTCCCAGGCAGAGTTAATTTCTCCCCATTCTGGGCTCCACAAAACTTTGTATAGACCATCAGTGATTTAACAGCATCTGTTGAGTGCCTGTTTACTGCCTTGCATTATACTAGGTGCTGTAGATACTGCAGTGAATCAGACATTGTCCCTACCCCAGAGATGCTCCCACAGGTCTAGCTAGTCCCTCACAGTTGCAGGGTTTGACTTCTGGCCCCCATCGCAGGCAGACCCATCTCGATGACCCCAGGTGCTAGCACAGGGGCTCGGGAAAGTGGCAGGACAGATAGAAAAGGGGAATGTGAGACTGTCTCTCTTCCTTGCAGCAAACCACACTTCTCCCCAAGAGACAGAATTCACCAGTGACCATGTAGACAGGCTATTTTCATCAGGTGAGTGTACCTACCTCCTGTGAAGGTAACTGGTCCCCACAGGCAAGGGCAGCCAAACATGGCTTGGCCATGGGAAGGGAGCAGTTTCTGACTTCTAGGGCCATCTGCCACCAAGAAAGTCCCCAGGACTTCATCTCAACTGCAGAACCATGTTGAAGCCAGAGAACCATGTTGAAGCTCAATCAGAGAAAGGACTCTCTAACAGCCGGTGCTGACTGGTCAGTGGGCAGTCTTGCTTGAGAGGTAGTGAGCTCCCTGTGAGCCAGTGCAAGGACACACCATGAAGCTATACATCACGGCGCTGGAGAACATGGCTTTGTAGCCAGGCATCCTGGATTGAGCCCCTTTCTAGCTGTGTGATTGCGGGCAGGTAGCCTTGCTCCTTACTTAAATGGCTGTTGTCCTGCTCTGTGAACTAGAGGGGAAAAGAGATAAGAATCAGAGAGCCTATCTCCTGAGGTTGGATGTAGATCCAATGAGATTTACGCATGCCAAGTGCCCAGAACCGTGCATGTCACAACACCTCTTAATACTCAGGGGTGCTTGGGACTGGGGTGGGGTTGGGCATGAGACTTGGGGTAGCGGCCCCAGATGCTCCCTGTTGCTCAGCCCTGTTCCTGCCATTCTTGGGAGCCAGACCACCCGGTCCCATCACTTCTCTGACACACATGTCCCTGAGCAAATCATGCCCCCTCTCGGAGTCTGCCTCCTCATCTGTACCAATTGCATTATTATCCTACCTTGCAAGGTAAGTTTAAGGACTATATTAGGCAATTAGGAAGTGCTTAGCTCAAGGTCTGGGGCAGAGGAGCTGAACAGCCAGTAAATGAACACAGTTTTCTATCACTGTCAGCAGTCAGGAATGCTGCCAAGATGACAAAACGTATCAGCAGGATATTGGGCAAAGCCTCTTCAGGCCCAGGACAGAGGGAGGGGAGGTCTTAGATCTCCTCTCTCGGCATAGAAAGAATGTGCCTCCAGAGGTTTACAGCCACTGGGCCATCTTCCTTGTGGGGACACTGAGGTCTGGGACTATTGGGGGATCACCCAGGGTCCTTCCTGAGCTCTCCCCTGTGTCCTCCAGACCTCCTGTCTGTGTTCACACTTGTGGTCCTGGCGCTGAAGACAATGACCTTGGCTGCACTCCTGCTGGCCCTGGCTGCATACTGGAGGAGGCGTCAGCAAGAAGACATCAAGACTCCAGGCCCAGCAGGACTGGGCCCCCCTTAGCATGGGGGCACGGAGCATGGGTCATGGGGCATGGGTGAGGGGTGAGCCCCAGAGTGGGTCCTCTGAGTCGGAGAGAGACCAGGGCTCCTCAGCCACTTCTCTGCCTCTGGTCTCAACCTCCAGATGTTCCCCAGGCCTCGTGCCAAACTCCGGGATCCCCATATCTGGTTTCCACTCACCCGGTGAAGTTCCCCACCGGGCACTGACTGGGCTGCCTTCTGGTGTGCCATGCGTGCTCTCCCTTCACAGCCTGTGCAAGCCTTCCTGGTCCTTCATGGCTTGGCCCGGCTCTCTTCTTGGGGCCCTTGTTCCTGCTACAGCCCCGTCTGGAGTGACTGCTCCCTTCCTCCACTCTTCACATTTTCTCATCCTTCAAAATCCAACTCAGAGTCCTTTCCGGAAGGTTTTCCTAAGCACCTCTGAGCTTGCAGAGCCAGACTGCCCAGGCCCCTCCATTTATATTCTTCTCTCCCCGTTTCCCGCCTTATTTCCTTCCCACCATGGCTGGCTTGGGTGGCTGTAATGGGTAAATGCAGGTTTGGCAACTTTAACAAAACTCTCTCTCCCTCTTTTTTTTTTTTAAAGATTTTATTTATTTGACAAAGAGAGACACAGCAAGAGAGGGAATACAAGCAGGGGGAGTCCAAGAGGGAGAAGCAGTCTTCCCGCTGAGCAGAGAGCCTGATGAGGGGCTCCATCCCAGGACCCTGGGATCATGACCTGAGCCGAAGGCAGACGCTTAACGACTGAGCCACCCAGGCGCCCCGAACAAAACTCTTAAATCACAGTGGCTTAAGCCAGAAGAAAATCGATTTCTCTAGTAATAACTGAGCATAAGCAGGCCAGGCAACAGGGGATTCCTTCATCTTGTTGCTACCGCGTCCACACCCCAGGCCGTTAAGACTAGGGAAGAAGGCAAAAGTGAAGGGGAGTATAACCCGCCCCTTCAAGGGCACAGCTGGGAACTTGCCCACATCACCTCTAATTGGCTGGAATATGGTCACATGGTCACACCCAGCTGTAAGGAAGGCTGGAAAATGTAGTCTTTATTCTGGCAGCAGTGTGCCCAGCTGCAATGTTTCACTAAAAGAACCAGGAAGCAAATGTCAGTAGATAACCAGTAACATCTACCTCGGTGGCAAGGGGAAGCTTCTTCCTTGCTCTGAGTTCAATTCCCAGCTGAAACAGCACCTTTTTGTACCACCACCTCCACTAGGGAATATAATAGAGAGCAGTAGTTCTCAAGAAGAGGAGGTTTTTTTTCCCCAGTGTACATTTGGCAATGTCTAGAGACACCTTTGGTTGTCACAACTTGGGGGTTGTCACAACTGGCTATCACCGTCTAGTGAGTAGAGGTCAGGGGGATGTCGCTAAACATCCTAAAATGCACAGGGACAGCCCCCACAACAAAGAGTTTTCTGGTCCAAAGCATCAGTGGTGCTGGAGCTGAGAAGCCCAATGTAGGGGAAAGTGTGACACGCCTGGCTTGCAATCCCAAAGCCCCCACTCCCTCCCCGTATGCCTTTAGTGACTAATCAGTCGCTTCAGCTCTTGGACCCTCATGGATAATAATGTGGACGCAGATCATAACATGGACTTCTCTGCGTTGTCTAAGAATTAACTGGATTCATTTATTGAGGGCTTCCTATATGCTGTGTGCTCCAGGTACACTCAGTGCCTGTGAGCTCCCTTTTTGCTTTCCACGTGAACACTTACTAGCACCCATTCTGTGGGGAAGTGTATTAGCCTGGCTGTTTTTCATTATGACAACAGAAAAACAGCTTGCAAAACCTAAGCCAAAGGGGATGCTAGTGTAGCCTGAGAATTGCATAAATCATTGAGTGACCAGACATCAGAATAATAGCCGCCTGCCAGATGATCCACGTCTTAATCTCTGGAACCTGTGACTACGACCTCACATGGCCAAAAAGGGAATTTGCAGCTGGAGTTAAAGATCTTGAGACAGGAGTTTATCCCAGATTATCCAGGTGGGCCCTAAATCCTTTCATGAGTGTCCTGATGAGGGAGAGACGGAGGGAGATTTGACACGGAGGAGAAGACAGCAATGTGACCACAGAGGCGGAGATTGGAGTGATGTGGTCAGAAGTTAAAGGATGCCGGGAGCACCCAGAAGCTAAAAGAAGCCAGAACAGCTTCTCTCCCAGAGCCTCCAGAGGGAGCAGGGCCCACTGAACACCTTGACTCCTGCCAGGTGATGCTGCTTTCAGACTTCTGGCCTTCAGAACGATGAGACAATAAATTTCTTTGTTCTGAAGCACCGGGTTTGTGGTCATTTGTCACAGCAGCCCCAGAAAATAAACAGCAGGGAAGGAAGCATGGAACCGAGCCTCTGGAAGAACTACTCTGCTCCAGAAACCTCCGGGACTTGCTGGGCCCTGCACCATCCGGTCCCTGCAAACCACTCCCCTCCCCAATCGCATCTCCCACCATCACCCCCTAAACTGACTCCGCCCTGACACCCACCTGGGCGTTGGCCACGCCACATTCCCTAACTCATCCAAGTCTCCCTGCTCAACTCTTTCCTTCACGAGGGCTCCCAGATGGCTCTGTCCACGAGGACATCTCCATCCCTCTCGTTGTCCTCACGCCGTGGATGTGTCCTTCACGGCACTCACCACTGCCTGAAATAAACATGTGTGTATTTCCTTCAGGACAGCCAGTTGTCTCCTCCAGAATTTGAGCTTACTGAGGGCAGGGGCCTCACTTTTCACCATTGTAGCCCCTGCCACTCAGTTACAAAGAGTGGTTGAAGGCCGACAATGAGCCAGACACCCATCAGTGTGCTGAGAATTAAAGAGAAATGTCTGTTCTCTCAGGGCATACCTACTATTGGGGGAAGACAGACAATGAGCAAGTAAATGTAGGTAAGCAACATGTCACATGTTGGTGAGTGCTAAAGGAATAATAAGGCAGAAGCGGAGGAGGGGGGTACCAGAGCAAGGGAGAGGAGATACATTTTATTTAGGGTGGTCGGAAGGGTCCTTACAGGTAAAGTGACAATTGAGCAAAGACCTGAAGGGAGTGGGTTGAGAGCCTTATAGATATCTGAGGGGAAAGCGTAATAGGATAAGGAAGAGCAAGGGCAAATACCCTGAGGCAGGAGTGTGCTTGACATGGCACAAGAATCATGAGCACCAAGCAGGTGCTTGGCACGTTAGACCCCTGGAACATCTGAGGGGGTGTAGAGGGTAGAGGTAAAATTCACAGTCTTGGGAATCTACCCAGATTGAAATTCCAGTTCTATTCATCTCTTGGGTGAGTTCTCTCAGAGTGTCTTGGTTTCCTTATCCATAAACTGGTAATGACATCAGCATCTCCCTTCTTAGGTCGTTTTGAGGCTGAAACGTATTGGTGCATGTAAGGCATTAATTGTGCCAGGCCCAGTGGATGTGTGGGCGGGAGCAGTCCCAAGAGGGGGTGGAGAGGGTGCTGGCAAATAAAACAAACCATGGGTAACTCAGGGCCCTTGGTGGGCGCTCAGGAAAACCTGCTGTTGACAGATTGAAAGAGTGGGGAAGGAACTGGAGTCAGAGCTGCTCAGCGCCCCCGCCCCCTGCTTTGAGGCCTGGAGCCCCACGCAGGCAAGATGACCCGGGTCCACAGCTCCCGCCAGAGGCTCATCCTGCTTGAGCCTCAGGATCTAGACCTCTGGAGGTCAGTGGTTGTCCCCCAGGTCTCCCTGAATCAAAGCATCGGTTTCTTCCCACCTATTCTGTTTTCTCCTTTCCTGCTCTTCTTTCTCTCCTTCCTTCCCCGCTGATAGTTCTTGCCCTCCCCTCTGTCTTCCCCAGAAAACCCCTATCAAGCCTGCCCAGGCTTGGCCTCCATGACAGCTCCTAATGAGAGAGATGGGTCTGTCCACATTGTTCTCCTTGGGCCTCCAAGGCCTCCCACTTGCTCCTGCAGAGAAGGCCTGGAGCTGGAGGAAGAGGAAGGACAGACAGAGGTTTCCTGCATCCCGCCACCCCGAGGATGACGGCCTTGAGGGTTCTGTGCTGGAGTGGGGCAAGAGGGGGTGCCAGGCCTGGTCAAGTATACCCCACTACCGCCCGTAGGACACACACACAGCTCAGAGCGCATCTGGGTCCCTGGGCTGGGTGTGGGGCAGTAAGGGGTGCCAGGCCTAGCCAAGCATGGTGTTCCATGTTTCTAAACTATCTAGATGGTACTATATAATGGCACTTTACTCCACACGCCATTCCCAACCTTGCTTTTTTGGCTCCACATTCGAGATTTATCCAGGTTGGTTACCTGTAGGTCTAAGTCATGCATCTTCACGGCTCTGTGGTATTCCATTGTAGCAATACATCACATTTGTGATTCTCTTGAGGTTGGAGAACTGAGTTGTTCTATTCTCTCGGTATCGCCCCCAGAAACAATGTCATCATGTCTCCTGGTGTGCGCAGGCCAACATTTACATGGGGTGAACACCCACAAGTGGATCTGGCAGGGGATCTAGGTTTCACGATTCTTCAACTCCACTAGGTTTGCCAAGTTGTGTTCCAACGCCTTTGAGGACTGCCCTCGCCACCCAGCTTGTGCCCGAGAGCCCAACCTGCAGCCATGATGAATACTGAGGGCAATGTCTTTGCAGCCACCTCACTTGGGAAAGGCACATTTATGGGTTGGAGGGCTCAGGTCATTTCTCCCCACCATCTGTTTTATGGAAAAGGAAAAGTTTTATGTATTGAAATTGGATCACATCCCAGAGTCAGCTCACCACTCATCAAGGGTCCAGGTACCTGCCCTGCATCCTTGTCCTCAGATTCTGACCTTGAATTTCTCATCTGGATGCTCAGATACTTGGTTTCATTCATTCATTCCTTCATTAATTCAGCAAAGGATCATCAAGTGGCTATTTAATACCAGTGACTGCAGGTCCCAGGAGATAAAATGACCCCTAACATTTGCAGAGGGCTTAGTAAGTGTCAAGCAGAGCAGTTCACGCTGGATCCTCACACATCCCTCTGAAGTACTGTAAGGAGCCCCATTTACCCATCAGGACACTGACGCTAGAGATAATCCACTCACGATCCTACAAGCAGTAATGTCTGGGCTTCAACCCCAGGCTGAGTCCAGAGTGAGTGCTGATAAGCCATATTGTGCCAGAGACAGCCACAGCCTCTTCTGTCACAGGGATGGTGGCCCTTGGGGAAGGCTAACACTTAAGAAGGCATCACAGGGCATGCACAAGGATGTCTGACAGAGAGCCCAGGGATGTAGGAAGGCCTCCCTGAAGAGGGAATACCTAAACTGAGGGGAAGGGGTGTGCAGAAGCTGACAAAGGAAAGAGGAAGAGAAGAGAATCCCAGGCAGGATGGCAAGAGACAAGAGGGCAAAGAAGCTGAGGACCTAAAAGACGGGATTGGGTCTCAGAAGGTGCCCTTGGAACAGGAGCCTGAAGAAAGTGAGGGAACACCTTGCCCACCAGCAAAGGAAAAGGGAATCGCCGCCGCTGGTAAGGCTCTGAAGCAAATGCGCACCTGGCAGCAAGAAGGGAGTGTGCCTGGGGCAGAGGAACTTAGTGGGAAGCCTGGGAGATGAGATGGACGGGCTGGCGTATTTCACACCGGTCTTGCAGGCCAGGAGATTTTGTCTGCTACGCGGTGTGAGACCGGGAGGCACGTTCGTGTTGGGAGCAGAGGAGGGACCTGTTGTTCCAGGTCTATTTTTTTCCCCTAGAATGTGAGGGCAGGGACTTTGTTTTGCTCTTTGCCTGTCCCCATCCCTGGAAAAGCACCAGGCCCTTTGATCGCATTTAGTAAATATGTGAACAAGGAAGTGAATGAACGAATAAATAAATGAAGGAAATGAAGGAACGAGTCGATGAAGGACTGTGGATCTGACTCCTTCAAAGATTCTTCATCCCACAGGTGCGGGGAAGACCCGCCCCGCCTCTCCTCCGCCCGGCTTCCACCCCCGCCCTTAGGCTGCGGGTCCGCGACGCGGCCGCCAGAGGGCGTGGAGCAGGGAGAGTTTCCCGTACGGAGGGCTTTGCGTGAGACACCGCATGGGGCGGGGCCTGCGGGCGGGCGCAGCTCGGCTGGGCCGAGTCGACCGGCGGGCGGAACGCGGCTGCGGGGCTGAGGCTCTGCGGCGGCAGCCGGAGCGGTTCGGGCGGCGCACAGAGCGAAGATGGCGGCGGAGCGACAGGACGCGCTGAGGGAGTTCGTGGCGGTGACTGGGGCCGAGGAGGACCGGGCCCGCTTCTTCCTCGAGTCGGCCGGCTGGGACCTCCAGGTAGCGGCGCGGAGCCGGCTGCGTCGGGCCGGCCAGGGGCTGCGGGAGGCGGGTGTCTGGCGCATCAAGCCCGCGGTGGCCGAAGCGCACAGTCATCCCGCCGGGCTGCGGCCCGACCCAGGCCTCAGGGTCCTGAGGCCGCTTGCCACGCGTCGCCAGCTCGGTTGGGCGTGGGGAAACGCGGGCCAACCCCGGCCCGGCCCTGCTCTGCCGGGCCTCGGTTTCCCCCTCCGCCTCGCCCGCTGGTGGGGTCAGCGAGACTTTGGGCACTGCCGCGACCCGCGTGGAGAGGGGAGCCTGGGGGTGTGGCGGCCGCGCCGAGGCTCGGCTGAGGCTAGGGCGGGAATGACCAGGTCCGGGGTGGAACTGCGCCGGCGACGAGGTGATCGTTTATTTCCCTTTACGCCGCCCCTGCCGCAGGTGGAGGGAGCCTCCCGGCCCAGGAGTTGGCCCACGCCCCCTCCTACCCAATTCCTGGGAGAATACCTCCAGGGTGGTGGCGCAACCTTGGAGCCTATTCGTCTTTCCTAGTCAAGTCATCTGTAAAATGGGAGTCTCGTGGAATTTATCGTCTAGTGTACTGGCACATATTACGTATTCACTAAATAGTTGTTAATTAAGGCATTCAGATGAGCTACACGAGGGAGGGATTTTTAAAATTGTTGAATCCCCCGTACCTGGAACAGCTCCTGGCTCATAATATGCACTCAGTAATTGATTGTAGAAAGAATTGCGTAAATGGTCTTGGTTAGCCTGCGTCTTGGGTGGATGACGATGATTAGTAGTTCTTGATTCCCTACCATGAGCCAGGTGCTGTTCTAACTGCTTTACGTGTCTTAAATTACTTAATCTTAGCATTTTGCAGCTGAGGTTTAGGGAGGTTAGGTAACTTGCTCAAGGCATCACTAGTTACCAAGTGGAAAAGATAGCGTTAGAACTCAGTTCTGTCTGATTCCAGAGCCCAGGCTCTGAACCACGGAGTGCCGGGCACTTTACAGGTGATGATTTGTTTAATCCTAGCAACACTGAGGTAAAGAAGACTTAGCTCCGCTGTATAGGTGAGCAGTTGGAAGGTCAGAAGGCAAGTGATATATGTGAGATCCCACAGCCATTAAGTAGTGAGGTTGGGATTTGAACTGGGTCTGCTGACTCCACCATTTAAATTGCTTCCGCAGAGTAAGAGAATTAGGTATAGCATCACGCCTGTACACACACACAGTGTGAAGCCCCTGTGCAGGGCAGAAATACAAAATGCAGCCGCGGCCTGGAAAACCTAGAAGCTCACAATGTTACACAGTTGCCAGGTCATCAGTCCCAGTCTCCTCACACCACAGGTAGGGAAACACGCTCATGCTTGTAACATGACTTGCCTGGCAGGGCCAGGACTTGAATGTAGGCCCCCCTCACTACCAGTTCAGTGTGTGTCCTATGACAGCACACTGCCTCCAGGGGACTGGTTATATCCTATGAAGGCACGCTCCTAACAGGCTGATTACGTCCCACACGGGCTCACTGCCTACTATAAAGCTGGTGATTTTGAGGACAGGAACCATATCTTTTTCATCTCTGTAGACCGCAGTGCTCTTTCTTATTTCTTTGTACAAAGTACCTAACCGTTAGGTCAGTGAGAGAAACAACCAAACACAAATGGCCAAGAGACTCCCGTATACCTTCTGTATGTAGAGAGCTAAGGCATGACTCTGCAGGAATGTTGATGGGTCCTCTCATTCATTGTGCGGGGTTGGTGGGACAAGTGTCAACATTGCATAGATGAGGAAACTGGGCCTTAGTGAGAAAGTAAACATAGCAATCTGGACCAGTCTCTCTGTTCCTGACTCCTGACTGTCCCATAAAAGCTGAGAGTAAGGGCCTGAGCAGACTGCCTGGGATGGGACCTGGCTCTACTCACCAACCGCTTAACTTTGGGCAATATTCTTAATTTCTCAGTGTTTCTGTATCAACTATAGAATGAGACAATAATAACAGCAATTACATATGGTTCTTTGAGGATTAAATGAGTTAACACATGTAGAGTTACGCTCAGAACAATGTGGCACATAAATAAATGCTCAATAAATGTACACTGCTTTTACTGGAGCACGTTTCCTAGTAAAATGAGAATGAGGAGTGACTCCATCCCAGCCTTCTTTCTTGCCTTCTATTCACCTTAGTGGGTGGAATTTGTTTCAGATGATATGAAGAGAAAGAGTTGGGCTGCTTGCTATCTTTTGATCTCATTTTCTGTGGTCCCCAGATAGAGACCACCTTATAAGTGTGGGCCATATCTTTGTGATTTTGCTTTTTTGCACTCAAAGGAAATATGTGTTAGATGAAGGCCTGTTTAAGAATCCCAAGTTACTGCCTCTCTGTTTCAGATCGCCCTAGCGAGCTTTTATGAGGATGGAGGGGACGAAGACATTGTGACCATTTCGCAGGCAACCCCCAGTTCAGTGTCCAGAGGCACAGCCCCCAGGTAAGGGCCAACTTCAATTATTGCTACTTGGGTGTGCTTCCAACAGTGATGAGGAGCAATTTCCTGACTTAATGGAGGATTCAGGCCTGGAGATACGGACCAGTGGGTTGGAGTAAGAAAGTTAGATTAATTGGTGGATACTAGTTCCTCACATGACATGTTCCTTTCCTGTAGATAGGCACAACACACTCAGGTGGAAACTCTTACCTGAGTGTGGTTTATGGCCCAGTCCTGGGGAAACCACAGAACCTACTTTGAAGATGTTTGAGGGTCTTTTATTTATGAATGTGAGGAGTGATCTCTTCATCTCTGGAAGTTTTTAAGTAGAAACCAAAGGACTTCCTTTCTGGGGGCTGTAGATTTAAAAGATTAGACTAGATGACTTTAGAAAGGCTCTTTTGATATTTTAGGATGCCCATTACCCTATTTAGAAGTCTAAGAGAAAATAAACCTGTGTAACCCACTCTTTCCCAGATTGATTAGGTGAAACAGAGTTAACCTTTATGATCCCATTTGCATCCCGTCCCAGCCACCTAACTCCAAGGTTCCCATGGCAGTGTGATCTGCAGAGCGAGACAGTGCTGGTCCTCCAGGAGACAGGCAGGGCCTCTTCCTACAAAGGTGTCTGAACTACAGCTCCCCTCTCTGCTCTAGCCTGATTTGTTTCTACTCTCTGGTATATGTTTTCACCAGAAAAATTTGTTTGGTTTTTAAATCAACCCCAGAATACAGATAGAATGTTTCTTTGCCAATGGAGTGGTAAATTGTGTTTCTCTCTAAGGGCATCCAAGCTTTAAATTACATTTCCTCCTTTGAAGAAGGAGCTCTAACCCCAGATTTTGTTCCTCCTCGACTTCTTTCCCTGTCTCCCATGTCCAGAGGTATGGGTGATGGCTCATCTGGATGTTACTACCTGGAACATGGTTGTTAGGGAGATGGCTGATTTCCTGGGTGTGAGTCTTTCATGGTTACTGTTGGGATGTTGGCGTGTCAGACCCATAGAGGGGGAGAAGTTGAAATGTCGCCTCTGGTATCAGTCACATGTTCGTACCTCTCTCCTCTAGTAGCCTTAAAGTCCTATCGAGGCAGTGGTTTATTGGAGCAGAAGCCTACGAGCCCAGCTCCCTACATTCAGATCCCAGCTCTGCTACTTGGGAGCTTTGTGACCTTGACAGTTTTGTTTTGTTTTGTTTTTTTCATGGATTTTTTTTTTAATGTGTGCGTATGTTTTGTTTGTTTCTTTTCAAGCAACGTGACCTTGACAGTTTACTGAACATCTCAGTGCCTCGGTTTTCCTTGCCTGTCAAATAGACATGGTAGCAGTGCCTACCACGTGGAAGATTAAATGAGTTTTTAACTTACAAAGCACGTAGAACACAGAACGTTAGCCATTGTCCTTTTATTATTATCATCAGCAGCACTGGTTTTCATCATCCCCATTCTTTTTCTATGTGTCCCCTTTCTCTTTCCACAAAGATAAAAAATAGATCTATAAGTAAAAGAATCAAAGAAATGGAGTTTAATGTTAAGACCAAGGGGGACTGAACACATTTGCAGGCCTAAGGGCTTTTCTTTGTTGCTTCAGGTAAGCCTCAAGCATGGTACTCAGTTGGGTGAAGCCAAGAAAAACAGAGAGGGAGGACATAGTCTGTTACATCATTGTCCTTGTCCGGAAGGACCGGAGAAGCCACACTTGTACTGGCATCTCTGAGGAGTTGTGTGTGCAACCTGCCTCTGCCCCCACCCCGAGGGACCAGACTGTTGCAGGACACTTAGCCTGCTGCTGGCTCACCCCACCCCTGCCGTTCTCTCCCCGACTGCTCTCTCGTGTCGTCACTGGTGCTGTGGAGCAGCACTCGTTAGTGAGGTCCTCCTTTGGTTCTAGAATCTGGAATGGATGTGAGAAGGTTTATAAATGACCTGAAGTTGCAGAATTTTATGTGTATGTTTTATCCTTTCTGACAAGAAAATCCATAGCTTTTAAGAGATTTTCCAAGATCTTTGGGACATAAAAAGGTTAACCATTGCTGTAAGATAGTCTAAACTCCTCAGTAATAACAGCTGTCGTTTATTGAGCACTTACCAGGTGCCAGGCCCTAGGTTAAGCCTTTACATGTACATCTCTTTAGTCCTCACTACAACTGTATGTGTGGGTACTATTACTCTACCCATTTTACGGATGAAGATGCTGAAGCTGGGTGTCTTCCCAAGATGCACAGCTAGTAAAACAGGGATTTAAATGCAGATCTGTTTCTGTTTCCAGCGTTCAGCTCTCAGCCAGAATGATGTACTGCCTCCCTTCATGGACATTCAGGGTCCTCCAGAGCTGGCCCTGAACCTACCATCCTTATCTTACCCCCTTTCCCTTGTTTCTCAAATCTTTATTCCAGCCAAACTGATTTCATTGGTATCTCAATTTTGCCTCATTTTTGGCTCTCCTGCTTTTGTTTGAGCCTTTCACCTAACTGGACATACCTGCTCTCTTTCCTGTCCAGCTCCCATGGGTCCTTCCAGGTTTAGCTCAGTCCCTACCTTTTCTTTTGAATGCATTATCCCCAACCTATAGGCAGCACGCCATGGTCTTGTTACTCAGAAATCCAGTGACCTATAATTCATTCAGTTTTTGACTATATCCAGGTACTACTTGGTGACATCTCTTGTGGGTCGTCTTGAACTCTTCTCCTTATCTTTAACTTCACTTTTTCTTCCTCGGTAAATTTTAAGTTCCTGGAAGTGGGAGGGCTGGGATTTCAGGAGCACCCACCATCTGTCTAGCTCTGCCAGAGTCTTAACCTATGTTGTTATGCCTCAACAACTTTGGAAGTAGGTAGGGTGCTGGGTCTTAGAAAGATTGAGTAACTCACAGCTCCTGTTATGACAGATTCAAGTCCAAGTCTGTGTATATACAGAGCTGCTTCTGCCCCATACTACCTCCTTGTCCAGCACCTCCCACCCCTGTACCTAGCACAGGATAGAGCAAGAGATAGTGGTGAGTTTCTTCCTTTTTTTCTTTCATCCAACTTAACTATACTTTCTTAGGATGCCAGGGACTGCCATTTTCTGCTTCTCTAAAACTATGCTATCCATTGTAGGAGCCTATAGCCTCGTGTGGCTGTTTAAATTAGTTAAAATTAAATAAACATTCAGTTATGCATACTGATCACATTTCAGATACTCAGTAGTCACCTGTGACTTTGACTTCCATACTGGACAGCATGGGTACAGCATTTCCATCACTATGAAAAACGGATCTGACAGAGGACTTCCGTGTACTCGGGGTGCCAGGGTACCTGGGAGATGGAGTTTTGATGGTGAAAAATTGAAATTTCTGAGACATTTTGCCACTTTGTGGAGGACAGAGGACAAAGTGTTCTAAAATTGATGGTGTCCCCTGGACGTCCACGCCTAAGGTAACTCTCAGAACACTACCCCAGAGCAGCTCTCAGCTCTAAGCATGTGTCGGAATTACTTGGAGAGCTTCTCAAATGCAGGGTGCTGGGCACTCCTCCCAAAGTTTCTGACTTTGGAGCTCTGAGGCAGGTCTAAGGACTGGCATTTCTCACAGTCTCACAGATACTGCTGATGCTCTCGGTCTAAGGACCAGCACTTTGAGAACCACTGCTTGAGAGGAGCACTTGCAGTGTGCTGCGCCAGGCTCAGTGCCCTGACAGCTCACAGAAAGCCCGAGGGGTTGGTGCTGTGATTGGCCCCGTTGGCACATGAAAACATGAAGACTTCGAGAACTTCATTAGCATGCCCCAGATCCCCGGGTGGGCTCACTTGGGATTGGAACCAGGTATATGGACACCAGAGTCTGTGTCAGATGGTGTCAGAGTCTGGATGTGAGAACTTTCAGAGAAAGAATCAAACCTGCTGCCAGAGTAAGTGGTTTGCTCAAGCACGTGTACATGTGGTGTTCGAAGGTGTTTAACAACAGAGAGAGGGCTTTTGTCGCCATGGGTGTTAGCCTGAACATCTGTGGAAAACTCCCCCTGGGAAGATAATGAGTGAAATTAGCCTTTCAGGGCCATAGTGCACATCTATCACTTGGATCCTTTTGAACTATGTCATATAGAGCATCCAGGAATGCCCAGGAGGTTGCTCTCAGCTAACTCAAGCAGGGAATGCATTTGCTACATTAATTGGTCTTTGTTCTCTCCTTTCTAGTTGATGGCACTTCAAAGCCTGTTCTGTCCTCTGATTGTCTCTTTGATATAAATCTTCAAGATTGAACTGGAGCTTTCTCCCTAGAAAATAACTCCTTGAGGCTTCTCGGTCTAGCCTCAGTAAACCTGTATTTCCCCCCCTATCGTTTTATAAAGAACTTACCTGTTGCCCTAAGAAATTCAGAAAATGTTTTTATAAAATGTGTCTCATGACTCCTAAGTTCCTTGAGGACACTCTAAACTAGAAAAAAAGTGACAGTGTAAAACAAAGTCAGAGGAGGAAGGTGACTCTTCTCACACCCATTTTTAGTGTGCCCTCTCTGGCCCCACAGACAGCTCTGCTTTTTTCCTAAACACCAGTAAACACTTTCTCTTGAGTAACGTGCAGCAGAAGCAGAGGTGTCCTCAGCCACATACTCATTTCCTTTTCACTTCTTGATAGCTTGTCCTTCCTGGAATGTGGTACTTTGCATATGTGCATATACCACTTTCCTGCAGTGCCTACCTACCCCCACCAGCCTCCTGCCCTCTCTCCACCTGGCTGATGGTCCATTCATTCTTTGGCACACAGTCCAAGTGTTGCATTTTCCTAGAAAACCTTTCTTGGTATTCCGCCATCCCCACCCCACGAGGGACAAGACATTCTGTACCCATGTGTCCCGTGTGCTTCCCTCTGCCACAGCCCATACTGCACAGTATTTAACAGATGGTTTCCTGGCTCAGGGGCCATGAGCCTATAAGGAACTCAAGAATAAGAACTGTGTCTGATCATCTTTATAGACCTAGTATCCAGTTCAGTATTTAAAATTAAATGATGAGGTGGCTCAGTCAGTGGAGCCTGTGACTCTTGCCCTGGCTCAGTCCTGACTGGCTCAGTCAATGGAGCCTGTGACTCTTGCCCTCGGGGTTGTAGGTTCGAGCCCCACGTTGGGTGTGGAAATTATTTAAAAATAATAAAAATCTGTTAAAAAAAGTAATAAGAATTAAATGTCGAAAACAGCTATCCAGTTGTAAGTTTTTAAAGTAGTACATACCCCATATCTCCATACACCCCATACTGTTCCCTCTCCTCCCTCTAGGAGAGCTGAAATTGGACTCCCATCTTATTTCACAATAGTCCTTCCTAATTTGTTTGCAGTCCTGCGTTACCGTGAAGAAAAATGCCACATTATTTTGATAGAAAGGCTCGCCCTCTTTCACTTAGATCCACCAAAAAAAAAAAAAAAGAAAGAAAGAAGTCTAACCCCTATGTCCTCAATTCCTTAGCAGCTGATAATGGGGGTTACTTTTGTTTAACTCTCCCCAGTATCATTTTGCTCCTTTCTGTGTCTCCAGCGATAATAGGGTCACATCCTTCAGAGACCTCATTCATGACCAAGATGAGGAGGAAGAGGAGGAAGAGGGCCAGAGGTGAGTCTTTGTTGGGGGGGTGCAGTCCACAGGAAAGTCCATGATAATGTGTAAACCATCTAGAAGGACCTAGAAGGATAACGTGCTCGGTTATCATTAGCCATTACTACTGTGGGCTAGTCTGGGTGGTTATATTCTAGAAACAGTTTCCCACTCCCTGTAGCTTAGAAGCCATCCCTTTCCCCTGTTACTATTTTTGTCTTTTGGCGTATTCTGGGTTTTTCTTTTTTTAATTATTAAAAGAACATGTATTTGTTAAGGAGTGTTGGGGAAGGGAAACAAATCAGTAAGAAGGAAAAGAAAGTTATTCACAATACCTGGTCACCCAGTGGTCACCAGGTATCAATATTTTGGGTATTTATCTTTCCAGGTTTTTCTTTTTAATTAAAAAGGCAATATATTACATAATAAACAATAAAAAGCTTATCAGTGTGTATTCCCCCAATATACACACATACACGTACTGTTTGTCTGTTTGTTTTTAACCGTTAGGAATGCTATAATAAAAATAGTGTCCGTTGTGGAAGATACAGAATCGTGTACTGAAAAAATGTAACACTCATGCACCGCTTGGTAACTAGAGTTAATGTTTTGGCATATTTTTATTCAGTCTTTGCTCTGTATATAAATGTACTTTGTTTGGTATTATAATTTGCATGGTGACAGATATTTTTGTTTCTTGTTTTTAATGGATTAATGCTTTTTCTTCAGTACTTCTCCATGCCATTAAGATTCATTAGTGTTTTCAACAACTATAATAATAATTCATCATATGGATTGTCCAATATTTAGGTTTTTGACAGTTTTTTACTATCATAAATATCAGTGCTGTGAACATCTCTGTATATTAATCTTTGGCTACATTTCAGATTATTTTCTTACGGTAGTTTGTAGAAATGAAAGTGCAGGTGAAGGGAATGAATATTCTTAAGCACTTGATCACGGGCTCTTAGTTCACAAGCCAAGGCTTTGAGATTCCATAATAAAGACCTCTCAGTCCACTGAGCAGAACTTCATCTGCAGCCTCATTTCACGGGTTTTAGTTCCCCATGGGCCCTGCCTCGGTCTGTCAGATGTTCTTAATGATCATTATAGTAACTCTTAGGGAAATATAATTATCTCATCATGGTCACTCTTTGGGAAGCGGGCTGAGAAATGACATGTGTTCTATTCTCTGTTTTCATCCATATAGTGACCTTTACACTGCCTCACAGCCTTCTTTTTAGATACATTCAAGGTTCAGAGTTTTACACTCCTTGAGTGAAAGGCAATGCCATCAAGTATGTGAATGCCCAACTTCTAAATGGCCGCTGCCTCCTTTTCCTGTCCTGTCACATCCTCCAGGTGATGACCTTCCTTTATTTCACATCCTGATTACATCCTCAGCCCCTCAGCATTTCAGACCTGATGACATTGGTGCTGTTGTCCTTATCTAGGCCTGTGGCTTGCCTTGCATTCAGTGGGGAATGTCAGGAAATAGAAGGCTGAGACTAATTTTATAGGTTCTCAGCTCTCCCCACTGAGAGACATGCCATTGACCTAGCAGTGAATAGGAGTGACAAGCAGGTGGCTAGCCAGGCTACATGAGTACTGGTTTTCAGAACCAGGTTAAAAACTGCTAACTTAATCTCAAGCCATACGTGGCCCATTGCAGAGCCTGGTGTGGGTATCTTGGGGCTTGTATTTGGCTCTCCCTGACCTTTTTCAGTACCATCTTCTCATTGCCCCCAGTGGATATCACCAGAATAGCAAGGTGAGGTGAAGCTTGGGTGAGCTCTCCGTGCTTTATCACACCACCTGACATGTGTGCATTACTCTGTGCTTGTTCTTTTGCATACATCTGCTGATTTGAACCTCATGGCCCTGACTTAAGGAGCAGGTAGGTAGGGCATGTGGTCCTTCCCTCCCATTTCAAAGATAAGGAAGATGAGCTACAGGGCACTGCACCAGTTTGCCCAGGGGCACTCAGCGGCAGAGCCAACCCTGGAGCCTAGCTGCTTGTACTAACCACACCGCCGCCGCCGCTGTTAACCTAGAGCTGCTTCTGACCGTGACCATAGTTGCCATCTCCTAGGAGGGCGCTGGCCAGCGGATGGATAATTCCCAGTTGGGACTCTTTCTGGAGCTGGCATGTTGTCATGCATGCCTGGAATGCCCTTCCCTGGTTTCTTCACCTGATAAACATATCCTCATCCTCAAGACTCAGCCCAGAAGATCCTCCCCAGCTCAGTGCTCCAGAGCACCCCTTACTGACCTCCATTGCTGTTCACACTGCATTATGCCTGCCTGCCTACTTACCTGTTTCCCCAGTTAGACAGTAAATTCCTTAAAGATGGGCATTGCACCCTTTACTTCCGTGTGCCTAGCACCTAGCCCAGAGCCTGGCACATGCTGTATTCATGTTTTCCAAGTGCGTTTAGTGTAAGACACGTGTTTTCTGTACAGGTTTTATGCCGGGGGCTCAGAGAGAAGTGGACAGCAGATTGTCGGCCCTCCCAGGAAGAAGAGTCCCAACGAGCTGGTGGATGATCTCTTTAAAGGTGCCAAGGAACATGGAGCTGTAGCTGTGGAGCGAGTGACCAAGAGCCCTGGAGAAACCAGTAAACCGAGAGTAAGCATAGGGGGTTGTTGTCTGTGGCCACCAGACTCTGGTTTTTGGGAGCTGGGGAGGGCTGGGGGGAGCCCTTTGTCACCCTAGTAGTGACTGAATTTGTTTTGTCTTTCATTGCTCATTTGCTCTTATAAGTGCAAGAGCAATGCAGTTTGTTTCACCTTTCAACATGAAATGAAGATTTGAGGCAGTTTTCAAATCTTGGCCTGTGGGTTGGAACAGGTCCTATACACATGTTGTATTTGGCTGACTTGATTTATTCAGTGTTTTACTTTATTTTGTTTTAATTAAATTAGTAGCCACCTGTGTTACATAAATTCTAGATTTCTGTTGTCTGGGAAAGTCAGAAAGTCTTTGGTATTATCCTGCCCCCAGTTTCCTGCATGACCATAATTAACTAGAGCTTAGTAGCAGCTCTTCCCTTTAGCCAAGCGGTGCCTCCTGCCTGCTTCTCCCCCCGCCCACCAGTTCTCACCAGTCCAGGTCATTTCATTCATCTCCCATACTGCCTGGCCCTGTGGCTCTGAGTTCAGTACCAGAGTAAGTGCACCTAGTAGGTAACAAGCTTGAGGTATGTCATTGTATCTGAGTGACCCACCACCATTGTCTGTCTCCTCAGTGTTTATGAACTTGTGTTTTATAGCCGTTTGCAGGGGGTGGCTATCGCCTTGGGGCAGCACCGGAAGAAGAGTCTGCCTACGTGGCAGGAGAAAGGAGGCGGCATTCCGGCCAGGATGTGAGTGTGCGTCTTCATTCTTTGGGAAGCTCATAGACTGTTCTGCCGTTTTTCAGAGGTGATTGGTCACATGTTATGTGTGCACCAGCAGCCTCTGAAAGGGAAGAGGCCACCTTACTGTGGTCCTTAGATGGAGAGGATTTACCTGACTGGGCGGGGCACTCGTGAGAAGGGCTGAGCAGAGGAGACGGACAAATGAAGACGTTGTCTGAGCATTCCACTGAAGCTTGTGCAGAGGGATCATGATTCTGGGGTTTTCTGGTGCTGCGCTCATGGCTAAAGAACTTAGTCTTCAGTTCATCCAAGGAGGCCTAAGACACAACTTTGAAAAAATGTTCGTTACTATTGTTCAGTCCTTTTTTCTCTGTATAGGATTCCCTCACCAATAAGTGTCTCATACTGTATCGATAATTGTGAGGTTTGTGAATTTAATATTATGTCAGAAGCAAATGTTTGGCCTTGTGACCATTAGTTTCTATTATGTATTTGTTTTTAATCATTTTGGGTTTTATTCCAAAATAAAGTCGAACAAGGAGAAAAATAAAAACTATGCACCTGAGGCAGCAGCTGCTAATATGTTGGTTTGTAGCCTCGACCCTTTCCAATGAATATGTGGGGGGAGTTAACAGAGATTGTAGATAGCATTTGTAATGACTGCAGAATGCCCCATGAGTAAATTTGCCATGGCAGTTTAGTTGAGCACGAGCTACATGCCAAGTGCACTGACAACCGTACAGATAAGCCACAGCTTTGACTTGGTTCACTTGCTCAGAGCCACTTAGCCTAGTGAGGGCGAAACTGAGATGTAGACCCAGGTCTGCTCAAATCAAAGTCCATGCTCTTAACCTGTTGCCAATCACCTTATTTTAGATGAATACTTGGTGGTTGATAGATTTCCTCGTGCATGCGTGTATGTGGTATGTCTGTCTGTGTTTTGATAATGACACAAGAAAATAGTAAGAACCTGCTAATTTACAGGGTCACATTGGTGTGCTTGCCAGTTTCCTGACAATGTATGGACTGCTACCTCCTATTGTCACAGGTTCATGTAGTGTTGAAGCTCTGGAAGAGTGGGTTCAGCCTGGACAATGGTGAACTCAGAAGCTACCAAGACCCATCCAATGCCCAGTTTCTGGAGTCTATTCGCAGAGGGTAAGCAGAGAAGCCTTCCTCTGGGTTCCATGTCAGTGAGTGGAATGGCAGATGGAAAAGAAGAGGCTGATTGAAATGTTTATTATTTAAGAAGTTTAAAAAAAAAAATTAAGATTTATTTATTTTATTTTAAAGCAGGAGAGTGCGGGGGGAGGGGCAGAGGGACAGGGAGAATCTCAAGCAGACTCTGTACTGAGCACGAAGCCTGACGCAGGGCTCCATCCCATGACCCTTAAATCATGACTCAAGCCAAAACCAAGACTTGGATGCTTAACTGGCTGTGCCACCCAGGTGCACTGCCCCCCACCCCCATTTTTTAAAAATTTTATTTATTTATTTTGAGAGAGCACACGTGTGTGCATACGTGAGCATGGGGAGAGGCAGAGGGAGAAGGAGACTCTCAAGCAGGTTCACGCCCAGTGCAGAGCCCGACACAGGATTCAGTCTCAGGACCCTGAGATCATGATCTGAGCCCAAATCAGGAGTTGGATACTCAACTGACTGAGCCACCCAGGCGCCCAAGAAGTAAAAAATTTTAAGCAGATTTAACACAGTTGAAATACAGATTCACAGATCTAAAACCTTGTGTGTCTGTTTTTCCCTTCTGGGCCTGGGACAGAACCAAGTGACCAACTAAGATAGAGGTCTCAACTGTGGCTTTGAGCAGGCGAGAGACAAGTGGGAGGCAGACAGTAGCCACTAAAGTAGCCACTTCCTGTGGAGGCCCAGCAGTTCTCACGTTTGGAACTGGGATGTTTCTCCTCCCTTTGCCCCCATCACTGCCATTCCCATGCTGCTCTGTGTGGACCCCAGCGTTGCCTTTTGTTCTGCAGGGAGGTGCCAGCAGAGCTACGGAGGTTAGCTCACGGTGGGCAGGTGAATTTGGACATGGAAGACCATCGGGATGAGGATTTTGTGAAACCCAAGGGAGCCTTCAAAGCCTTCACTGGCGAGGGTCAGAAATTGGGCAGGTAAGAGCAGTACGGGCGGAAGCGGGACGTGCTGGTACCTCTACCAGACCCGCAGACTCTGTATCTCACTCACTGGACATGTAGCTCTTCAACTGTTACAGAGTACTGCATATTTCATTTGTATAGGAGGAAGAGTGTGGAGAACGTGGGCTTTGGTGTTAAAAGACCTGCGTTTAAAATTTCTTCACTTTCTAGCCATATGACCTTTGACTGCTAAAATGTGACTGATGAGTGCTTCCCTCCTTAGTCACTGTGAGGAGCACAGAGTGCTGCCCCCCAGTGAGCAGTTAGTGTGAGCAGGAAGGGTAATACGTTGCTGCTTAGATTCCGTAATCCAGCATGTTCATGGCAGTAGTAACCTCCTTCATGGCTTATGGCTGAAACAGACACATTTTCCTGGGTCACCTGAAATGGGGGTTTGGAGGGATGAAAAATCCTGGACTCTCTCACCCAACCCAGCCTTAACAGCAGCTTTGTTCGGGATCCAGGGAAGCTCAGGGACATTATTGCCCTGAGCAGGCTGATGCCCCACCATTATGGCGGTGCTTACCTCTTCTCCTTTGGCCCTGCCTGACACTCATTGTCACTTCCTGTGACTTTTTCTGCCTTGTGTCCTTTGCTGCTGCCTCCATCTTGCATTCAGATCCCTGATACGATCTGATTGGTCGAAGTCACTCTTGCCTTTGATAGGCAGAGTTCTCCCACCAGACCTTGGCCAACCCATACTCAGGCTGCCTTCTCTCAGAGGTCCACTTAGCTCTGTCCATGGGGTCACTTGGTCAGTATTCTTCAGGGAGAACTGTGCACAGAAGAGGCACTCAGGGAATTGTGACCCTCCCTGCTGGTACAATAATTTTACAGAAGGAACGCTGAGATTCTGGGACTCTAAGGGTTATGCTTGGGTGCATGACTGGTATGTGGTGGAACCAGGATTGGAACCCAGGCCTTCTGACGCATTTCTTCCCACACCTGCACAGCAAGCACCCTCTCTGACCTAGATCTGGCAGCTCTTGAGCTAGGCACTGCCTCAAGATGCTCACCTCATCACCATCTTTAGGGATCAGAGTGTGGTCTGCCAGCAGCTGTACCCTTTGAGCTTCAGCCGGGCCCTCCTGGAATCCCCGACCTCCCTGTTGGCCATTCATGCCTTATCAGGAGCAAAATAATAGCTCGGGACATTAGAGACCAATAGACTGATTTCCCAGGACCCAGTAGTAAGTCTAGCCTGCTCTCATTTCGTCTACCGCATTGGGCCTGCGGGTTAGTCCCAAGATAGCTGTCCTCAGAGTGGTCCTCTCTGCGGCTTCCCTGCCAGCCGCGGTAAGCTTGTAGAGCTTACTAGAGAAGTCTTTTTAAAGTATTAAAACAAAAACATATTTATCTTTTGATAAATAATAGAAAATACAGATCAAGAATAAAAACAACCTAACATCCAGATATGTCCAGTTAGTAGTATTCTAGTCGTGTGTGTGTGTGTAAACTGTGTATGCTGTTTTATCACTTGCTGTTTTGCTTAATGAAAGTAGTATGGCTGTCTGTACCAGTAAATGTATTTCTTCAACCTCATTTCTAATGCTAACATAGATTTCGATCTTATGTATGTGCTATAGTTTAACCAGTCCCTGCTGTGAACCATTTAGACAGTTGCCAGTATTAAGAACAACATTGCAATGAATATCTCTAATTAAATCTTTGTATACCCCCTAATCTTGGGCTAGAAGTAAAATTATTGGCTCAAAAGGTCTTCATATTTTTAAGATGGTGTCAAATTGTCCTCCAAAAAGGATCTATCCATTTGTACCCACCAGCTATTATAAGGAAGGGCTCAGAACTCAGAACACCATACATTTGGGCTTGTTTGGTTTCATGATACCAATGGGAAATGCTACTACTGGAAAGTCTGTATTATTTGTGCAAAACTCCACATCTCAAAAAATTTTTAAAAAAATAAGATTTGATTTATTTGAGAGAAAGAGAGCACGAGCAGGGTGAGGGGCAGAGGGAGAAGCAGACTCCCTGCTGAGCAGAGAGCCTGATGCGGGGCTCCATCCCGGGACTCCGAGGTCATGACCTTAGCTAGGCAGACACTTAACCGACTGAGCCGCCCAGGCACCCACCCCCAAAAATTAAAATGTTTCTAAGGAAGTCTATTTTAGCAAGACGGGAGTAAATAATTTTATTGTTGTGGAGGATGAATCCAACAAGTTCAGACGGATCTTGTTAATCAGGTGCGTGACAGAGCTTGATTTTGCTGGTTAAATAAATATTCTTTGCCAGTGCCATTTTCATTTTATTCCAGTTTGGCTTTCTATGAAAAATGAGCAAAAGACATGTTTTATACAGATAAATGAAATTTTATAAGCTAAGTAAGGTTTTAGCTTTTCAGTCTAAACCAGATGGACAGCTTTTTCTAGTTTTCCCCATAAATTTTGCAACATTTTCCATTTGTCATCTTGTCAACTAAAATGATCAAGAGCCAAAGGTTTAAGAAAATGTTCTCAGGTTTGCCTCAAAAATCAGTCCTGGGTTTTTTTTCTCCAATTATCTGAATGAGTAAACTGTTATCAGTTCAAAAATTTGAGAAAATTCTTAAGAGTTGTATTAAACTTTGTTGTTACAGGTTTTCCATCTGTTTGGATGGGAACTAATCTGAAGGTCCAGAAAGACTGCATTTATTTGATAATGAGTAGCAAACACCGAGAACGCCCTGGGGGGTGTGGGTTTGCTGCTACCCAGATTGAGTTACGGCCGCTCACCATGCTTTCTGCAGTGGTCATTTTGTGAAGAGATGGCAAGGTGTCAGCACTTAACAGTTGTGACAACAAAGCACCTTAGTGCCGTTAATTCCCGACTACAAAGGAAATGAGCAATTGGGTGATTCAGGCTCTTGATCTGGGTGAGGCTCTGTTGCCCTGTGAGTTGTATGGTGTTTGCAGTGAGATAGTAAAGAAACTTTTGGATGTCTGATCTGACCATTCCCGTCCCTGGGTGAAGTGCCTTCACTGCCTCAGATGACCCAGCCACTCCTTGCGAGGAATGGCTCAAGTGTTAGCTCTCCGGAGACACCAAACCCAAGGCTGAGCTCCCTTGAACCCATGCACGTGGCTGTCGTGCACAACTAGAGCAGTTTGGACCTACTACTTTCTGAGTGTCTTGCTACAAATAAGAACCATAAGATCTGGTATAGACGTTCCTCCTACTCCAGTCCTCACCCTCCTTGAAGGCTGTGTAGGTTGGGAGTACCCCTTAGGTGACCTTCCAGTTGCAGCCCATGGCTAGGCAGTAACATATCCAGCTGATTTGGGTCCAGAATGTAGACAATATAAGTGGGGCAAGGTCCTGAGGAATGATAGTAATCAGCTTTTAGAGTGTTTTTCTGCTGTTAGCGAAGCACTGGAGTAAGCATTTCATATGTGTTATCATCTTTAATCCTGTTTCAATCCCTAGTGTACAAATAAAGACTCTGAGCCTTGAAGAGGTCAGGTCACACCCAAGGTCACACTGCTGGTCAGTGCAGAGATAGGTTCCTTCCAGTCTCTGCTCTTACCTGCCATGTTGCATTGCATCTGGGATGTTCTTACATAGCCACATAGGCATTTGTTTGTGTTCCTAGTATATGCTGGATACGGTGCATTATTTTAAGCTATTATCTCAACCAGAAATTTCATTTAACTCCCATTTTATCAACGAGCAAACTGTGTCTTGGGGGCAGTGTTCCGTAAGTCCAGGTCTAGGTCTGCCTGACTCCAAGGCTTGACGGGAGAGTATGGCAGGTGTTAGAGCACAGGACAAGAGCCAGGCAGCTTGGATTGTGTCCTGACTTCACCTCAGACCAACACTGAGGTCTTGGGTACATTGCTTAATCCCACTGTGCCTCAGGTTCCTCACCTGTAAAGTAGAAATGATGAATTCCTACCTCACACGCCGTTGAGGATTAGATGAACCGCTGTGTGAAATACTCAGCCTGGGGCCCAGCTTGGTGATGGCCGGTCCTGTGCTGTTTCTCCAGCCATCACACTAACTCCTTCATAGGAGTGGCTGCCACGTAGTGGACTGCCTGCACTAAGAGGTATAGAGGTGGGGTAGGGGTAGTATTCCCCTTTTACAGAAAAGGAAATTGAGAAGCCCAGATGTTCACTAACTTGCTGAGGGTCACCCAGCTCATGAGTGAGGGTGTATCAGATTCTCTGGGAGCTGGGAACAAGTTTGAGAAAGGAGTTTTGTTTCTTAAAGTAAACCATAGACTGTGAAGTGAAGCATGGCAAAGTCCTGGCTGGTAGGAACACAGAACATAGAGGGAGAAAGCTTGTTCGTCACGTAAGTTTTTAAAAATTGAGAAACTACCCTACAACATGCACTGCTGTTTTCCCTTCCATAAAATGGAAACCATACCCATCTCAAAGGACGGTTGTGCTGAGTCATGAGGCTGTGGCTTTCACACCCCCCCGAGACAGTGCGTGCGCAAAGTGAACGCCATTCCCGTGTCCCTGCCTTCCCCACCCTTGCCCAAAGGGATACTCTGGGCTGTCTTAGAATAGCTTCTCTCTCATTGTAGGCCTGACTGAAGATGTGAGAGTTCCCTTTCTGGCAGGCAGTAGCTTCACTGAATACCTGTTCCGTCCTTGGAAGTGTTCCATAAACAGTTGAGGGACAGGCCACCTACAGTCTAATTAGACGGTTGACCTAACGCCCATGAAACTCCTAAGCAAAACAGAGTCAGTCTTAGGCATTTACAGACATAACGTTGGACTTTCCACTGTTTCTGAGCCTCTCTTGAAGTCTGTGGTGGTGTGATTTCTCTGTGTGCCCTGGCCCACGTTTGAGTCCCACGAGGGACAGGCCACCTACAGTCTAATTAGACAGTTGACCTAACGCCCATGAAACTCCTGAGCAAAACAGAGTCAGTCTTAGGCATTTACAGGCATAACGTTGGACTTTCCACTGTTTCTGAGCCTCTCTTGAAGTCTGTGGTGGTGTGATTTCTCTGTGTGCCCTGGCCCACATTGAGTCCCACGTGCTGGGAGGCTGATGCGTAGAAGCAGCTCCTCTCACAGCTGGTAAGTGTGGTCAGGCTTCTTTCCTGAACTCTACTTGGTGATTCTCTGAGTCCTCATTTTCACATTTACAGAACAGAATAAGCTAGCTGTGTGTTCTGGGGCAGTATTTCACATGACACACTCTGTGTGCAGGAGGTTTAACAAGTTATCCCATGAAAAACGGATGTGGTGGTTAAATAAGTTTGCCTTAACTGCACAGTCTCTCAAGACGTTTAATATGCAAGTGGCTTCTGATGCTTCCAGTTTGTTATGTGGCATTTCCACAACCTTCCTGGGTTGTAGAGGGACTAGGGTCCCAGAAAACAGACTTGGGAAAGCACTTTCTGTTGGATTTGCTACAGGTACCGTTTTTAGCTTATAAAGATCCAGGGGGAAGGGAGAGGTTTAAGAACTGATGTAATTAGAGGCTTGGGGAAGCAAACAAGCTGGCATCTCATGGCCTTTTCTCTGCATGGGTCTGGGCTCGGGTGTCTGCTAAGAGGAAGGCTGGGAGTGAGATGCACGGGCGTTTACAGGAGAGGAAACCTCCCAACAGTTGGGGAGAACTGGGAGTTTTTGTTTTTGTTTTAAGGTTTTATTTGAGAGCGAGCGTGCACACTAGCAGGGAGGGACAGAGGAGAGGGACGAGCAGACTCCACGCTGAGCACAGAGCCCAACGTGGGGCTCGATCCCAGAACCCTGAGGTATGACCGGAGCAGAAGTCAGGAGTAGGGCACTGAACTGACTGAGCCAGCCAAGGCACCCCGAGAATTGGGGGTTCATTTTGTATATGTCAGTGCTATATGTAGCTCTCTCCTTTATAGCTCTCACAGAAACTGAGTAAGGCACGTAGCCTTAACCCTTGTTCAAGATCCTCGTTACTACTCTTGTTGACACTAAGGTCGTTTGAGTAACTTGCCCAGCACCACAGAGCTAGTGGGTGAATTTAGACCCCGGTCCATCTGATCTAAGATCTGAGCTCTGAACCACTGTTCAGCACTGAGCAGACACCATGTCCTGTTCCTACTGTGTAAACAATCCCTATGGTGCGGGGTACTTGGTTGGCTTGTGGGAAATCTCTGCCCCCTTCTGATAGTTGACACAGGAGAATAAATGTGCACATGAGTAAGGTTGCACTAGGGAGTGCAGGCCTGAAAATTCTGCGACAGGAAAGGAGTCTGGACTGGTCCCTGCATCCCGGCAGTCACCTGCCAGGCTGTGTTGGGCCCTCCTCTGCTGCGGACTTGGACTGCCCTCTCTCGTTGAGGCTAAAACTCAGCCTGGTCTGGTCCCGCTGCAGGCTGCCATGCATACTGCTTTCCTCCCTTTCAGCCTTTGTTCAGGTGAGGACACCCAGGAAGAAGGGGGTGAGTCACTTGCCCCAGGTTGCTCAGGAGTGAGGAAGCTAGCAGCAGCTCAGGGCCTGAGCGCATTCTGCTGGGCCCGTAGGTAGGTGCCACAAGGGCAGGGCTTGTCTCAGTCGCTCCCTGTGGCAGCAGCGGCAGACCCAGTCCCGGACACAGCGAGTGCTCAGGCTGACTCCGAGGCAGGATTGCCCTCCTGCAGGGCCCTTGTTTTTCTGTGCGGCCTGACATGCTCCTCTCTCCTCAGCACGGCCCCCCAGGTGTTGAATACCAGCTCTCCAGCACAGCAGGCAGAAAACGAAGCCAAAGCCAGCTCTTCTGTCTCAATCGACGAGTCCCAGCCCACCACAAACATCCAGATTCGGCTCGCCGACGGCGGGAGGCTGGTGCAGAAGTTTAACCACAGCCACAGGTGCCTTGCGCCATCTGGCCTCGCTTATTCTGGGAGGGCCCCCTAAACACCAGCAGGCACGCCATGCTGTCCCCGAAGGAGGCAGTGGGATGGGAAGGTCTGCAGGTCTGAAGCCTTTGGTTCTAGTCCCTGCTCTTGCATTAAGTGAGGCCAGTCACTGCTCACTTCCCTGCTCTGGGTCTCATTTCTCACCTGTAAAATTGGGATTGGAATTCTCAGGGTCTTTTTAGCACCCACACACAGTATTTGTTCACAGGAAATTTCATGGTAAAGTCCAGGTGCAGAAGAATAAAATCTGAACTGGCGTGGTTGATGGAGGGGGAGGGGGGCACAGTGCCGGCATCCCCTCCAACTGGCTTCCTCCACCCAGCCCCCTCCAGGGGGTCTCTGAAAACCACTGGGCTGTGAAAGTCTCTTCTAGGTCTGCCCTTTGAGAATACTAGAACACCTGCTCTACTGTTTCAGATCATCTAGGCTGGATCAAAGCTAACTGTGCCAACCCCATTTTAAAGATGGGGAAACTGAGGCACGGAGAGATTGAAGAGATTAGGAGGGGAGGACTGTTACCGGTATTATAGGTATTTGGCAACTCCTTTTTCTAGAATAGCGGTATTTAAATTTCATCAGTCACAGGCCAACTAAACTGGAAGCACATGTGGGGCCTAGGGAATGTCTTGACAGTCCTTGAGTGCTGACGGGTGTCATATGGGCTAAGTTGTGAAACGAGTGTGATTAGGATTACAGGAGATGGGTCAGGCAGGGGAGCCCCTAGGAGGAGGGACCCCAGTGTGGGCAGAAAGCCCAGCATGATGAAAATCTAGGAGGAGGAAGATAGAGAACAAGGGGAAGGAGGGTGGTGTCAAAGTAGGTAGGGCTTGGGATCACAGTAAGGCGGTTGGTGTTTATTCCAAGAGATGGCGAGCAGCTGTGAAGGTTTTTAGGCAAGGAAGTGACATGATCTGATGTGCTTCCAAATGAGTGTTTTGGCTGCCCTGTGGAAAAGGATGGCCAGGGGTCGTGGACAGCAGAGAAGGGCCCTGCTTACCCACCTCCCCCCACTCACCCCCACTCCACCAGGATCAGCGACATCCGACTCTTCATCGTGGACGCCCGGCCGGCCATGGCTGCCACCAGCTTTGTCCTCATGACTACCTTCCCGAACAAAGAGCTGGCTGACGAGAGCCAGACCCTGAAGGAAGCCAACCTGCTCAACGCTGTCATCGTGCAGCGGTTAACATAACCGCCTGCCTGGCCGGCAGCCTCATCTCCCTCCTGCGTCTCCCATGGCCAGCTGCCCCGTGGGGACCACCCCTCCCACCCCCTCCCGCACACCCAGCAGTCCAGTGCCACGTCTCCTCCGTAGCTCTGGGTTCTTAGATCTCGGTTGGACGTTTGTTTTCTCCTTAGTTGCATTTCCTGGGTTTTTGTGACGATCAATGGACTTTAAAGAAAAAAATAAAAATAACCAAAAAAATTGAAGGACTATCACCAGCATGTTGTACGGAACCTCTCCCACTGAAGCCGGCTTTGATTGCTTTAAAATCACATTAATTTCCAGGGTGTGTGGGGAGGAACCTCCCTTCCATCATCTCTGCTTAAAACTTGCTTGTGGCCCACAACACCCATCCACTAGTGTCCACCCACCATCCCTGAGATGACTAGTGGAGGGTTTCCCCCTTTGTTGGGAAGGGAGGCAGGCACTTGAAGAAAGAGGCTTTGTAGCCACTTCCTCCCACAAGAACAAACCTCTTGACTGGATCAGACGGCAACAGCAGGAGTGCCTGAAGCGTGAGGTCAGGTCTAGATGCACACGAGCCCTTCAAGTGAAAGTAAATACTTCCCTGTGCTCCTTTCACTCAAACTCTGGGAAATTCGAGCTCCCTGGGCCTGGGCCAGTTGGGATTCTGATGACACCCGCCTGCCCCAGCCCTTTCCTCCTTCATCTGGGCTACTCGCACCCTGATATTCTCAGCCGCTCTGCCATTGCCTTATTTACTCCATGTGCAGAGATCTGTACCTGGGAGACAGACAGGGTGTCTCCTCATTGGGAAGCAGCTCCTGCCAGCCCAAATGAGGGCAGAGTAGGGCATCTTGGCCTAGAAGAGGAGCGGAATTGAGACGTCCCTGAGCTGTCCACTCACTGTGCAGGGCAAACCAAATGGTGAAGGAGAGGTGGGTTCCCTGTGCCACGAGCCGCTTCCACTGTGTGAGCGTTTGCAAGAGGCTCCTGCTGAGTCTGTTTTGAGGGCTAGTACAGTGTCCACAGCTCTAGTGTGCGGGTCCTGTGCGCAGTTCTCTGCCCTGCTGCCTTCCAACTGGCAGCAGCCCCAGCAGGAGCTCCCCCTGATAGAGGCCTCCCCCCAGAAGCGTGCTTCCTGTGCGAGTTTGGCAGAGGAGGATCACAGGGGTGTTGGATAGAAGTCCTTCCACCACCCTATCAGCTGAACCACAGACTCCAAATCAGCACTGACTCAGAGTCTCCTGGTTTTGAATCATAATAATGTGCCTCAGCCCTCTTCCCAGGCACTCCTCACCACACACTTTCTCTTTCGTGCTTCACCCCTGCAGCGAGACAAGAATATTGCGTCCCCCCAGAGCTAGGGAAGGGCTTGGGCTTTCACCCAGTACCCATCCCGAGAAAGGGATGTGGCTTGGTGTGTCTGACCCCCAACTGGCGGGGGCCTGCCAGGGCAGGGTCCACGGCGTGTCTGGCAGGCAGAGGTGACCATGGAAACTAAATGCGGGTCTGGAAAAACTTTGTAAATTGTTGTCACCTTGACCATTAAAAACCAGAATGAGGACAACAGAGTTTTGTACTTTTTAATGGGTTGCTCTGAAGGACTGTAATAACAGTAACTACTACAGCGCAAAACCTAAAGCCCAGGTCACAGCTGGTAAGTGGCAAGGTACTGTCTGCTTCCAAGGCTCGTGCCCTTCACCGCTGTGGCCTGTATCTGTATACACCCCAAGCCCCGGCCCTGTATGAGTACACTCTGCTTGCTTTAATTCTGCTTACATTAATTAGTACATACCCAGATCATGAAAACACCGCGTAGAACCTGCATCATCTGGAAGAATTTACAAAGGGCTCTTCACATTCCCACCTAGCCTGGGGAAGTGGGTGAGGCAGCTAATCTAACTGTTGCAGCCACCACAGTTCAGACGGACTGGGTGTCTAGCCCAAGGTCAGACGGATTGCCAGCCACCAAGCCAGAGATCACGCTGGTCTGGATCCAGGCCAGGCCAGGATGTTTTTAGCCCTAGCTTTCTGTTCTGGGTGGCTCAGATGGAAAGGTCCATCACAGGTTTTTTTTAAAAGATTACAACCACTGCTTCTGGGGCTTCTGAACTCAGGGCAGTTCTCAACTAGACATTCCATTCATCTGGCGGGAGGATTTTGAGTCATCCCCAAAATTGGGTGGTTGGTAAGGGAACCTCCTGGCAATTGCATGGGCCAAGGATATATTGCAAAACATGGGACCTGTCCTGATGGAACGATATTTAAAATTCAGCGCTGAGTGAAAAACACAAGTTAACTGTGATGATGATGCCTCACCAAGTTCAGTTTAAACTGTTCTCTACCGTACAATATGTGTATTGTTTCAGTTTGATCTTGCAAACTCCACCATGCCAAACCCTGTAGGTACTGTTTGGGATACATCTGGTCACTTCCTCAGGAGGTGACCACGAGAGGAAGCAAGCATGTGGGGCGGAAGCCGGGCATAGCTCTATGGCTTTGGATGGCATTGCTAAAGTGCCCTCCAGGGCAGCAGCGTCCCTTTCCATGCCCACCAGGAGCCCCTTAAAGCTGACTTGGAGCTCACTGAGGAAAGCAGCTGGAGCAGAAAGGTGGGTTCACTGCTTTGCACCCTCTGCCCTAGCCGCCAGCATGTTCAGAAGGGACAGCTTCAGGACTTCTCCCTCCCAGGGCCAAATAAAGGGAGGTCTTCTTTAAATGTGTTTTGCTCCTGTTCCTGGACGTTAGCTGTGGCCTCCCTGCCTTCTTTCTGGGTCCACTCTTCTCGGGCCAGGACTGGGAAGCAGAGCAGATACCACACTGTTGACTTCTGCTGTCCAACCTGTTCCCTGGCTGAACAGCTCATGCACCTTTGACCTCTCTCTCTCTCTCCCCCGTCCCCATGGCCCGGAGCCTCACCCCACATCCAGTCCATCAGCAAGTCCTCTGGGCTCAGCTGCACGGGCATCCCAGATCAAGCCATTGTCCCTCCCCTGGGGTCTCCCAGCCCAGCCTCCATCATCTTGCCGGGGACAACTGCACTGACCTCACTGATCCCTGCTTCTGCCCTTGCCCCAGCAGTCTGTTCACAAACAGGCACCACACCCACCGCTTCCTTCAAAGCCCTCATGCGTCGTCCCGTCCTCCCCCGCCCCCCCCCCCCCCCGCCCCACTTACCGCTGGAAACTGCTCACTGAGGCCTGGAGAGCTCTGGCCCCTGCCCGTCACTGATACCCCTGTGTCCTTTATTTTCCTTCTCCTCTGACCTCCCTCTGGTGCATTATGTATTCTATCTATGTGTTTGTTTCCTTCATCCCTCCACTAGATGATAAGCTCCATGAAGGCAGGGCTTTTGTGTTCTTCACTCGTGCACCCTGAGCCCCTGCCACAGTGCCTGACGCATAGCAGGTCCTCAACAAATAACTGGTTGGATGAACCTGGGAGAAAGACCTCCCTCTCTTCAGCTCAAGGGGGACGACTGCGCGGTCCGGCATGCCCCCTGTGGTCGTGCTTCGGTAACTGCAGCCCCTCCCTTCTCCCCAAAGCAGGTTCTCATTCAGCCACAGGGGGGCATCATCCCAAAGGGCACCTGTTGCTTCCAGCAAAGGCAATAAGAAGGTGGAGCTAAAAATGGGTGTATTAGGGAGGGGGAGCAGGGTGTGAAGGGAATGCCCCCTCGCCCTTTCCCTGCACTGCCAGAGCTGGACTAGGACGTATTAAGGGCCAATTACCCTTTATATTGAGCACCTGAGACCATCGATGTCAAGACCGGGTCTTTAGCTATGACTGATGATAAGAGCCGCATCCAATACTTTGTGCCAGGCCCTGCATGTACCTGACCTCACGTAGTCTGACAGCAACCAGAGGCACTATGGTTAGCTCATTTAATGCAGAAAGACCCTGAGTCTTAGCATGGTAAAGGGACTAACCTGAAGTCCCACCCTGAGAAAGAGGCAGAACCAACGTTTGAATCCCAACCACCTGCCCAGAGCCACAGTCCTTGACCACCAAACAATTGCTGTGAAAAAGGCAAGGCCCGAGGACAGAGGCAGCAGAGATGACTGGGGCAGGGGGAGCTCAGGGAGGGCTTCTCAGAAGAGGGCACCCTTGAGCTGGACTATGAAGGATGATCAAGGGTTGGTTCTTTGACAAAGAGGCAAAAAGATTTCCCTTCCTTCAGAGACCAGCCAAAAGGATGTGTGAAGGTGTAGGGCAGGCAGCTCTGGCTGAACTTTGGGCTCTGAGAGGGGGCCAGCGCCAGGGACAGCATCTGGTCCGCTACTTACAAGAGTAAGCCCCCCATCAGGCTTGTGAGATGAGAGCAAACTGATGAAACCCAGATGGACCCCAGAAGCTGGGGCCCAAGCCCTTCCTCCTCAACTCCCCTCTCTCTGCAGTTTTCCCATTTTTAGAGTGGTTTGTCTGCAGAATTAAAGGAATCAGCACACCTAATGCTCTTAGCCCAGTGACCCAAGTTGTCAGTAACAATGTTTCCCAAACCTCTGAGTTCCCGTGTCCCCAGATCAGCCAGTACTGTCGGCTTGGAAACCCACACTCCAGCCTCCAGGGCAGATTTGGGACAACTAACTCCCCACGGGTGATAGGGCTTATCAGAAGATTTCAGACTGATAAGGTGGCTGGTAGCTTGAGTGACCCTTGCACCGTCCCTCCCTGGGTCCAGGGTCTGTCCTTTCTGGCTTGGTTTTTCAGCCAAAAACCTGAAAGTCAAGGTCCCAATCAGCTGAGACGCAAGAGGCTCTGAACAGGTGGCTTATCAATGATCCTCGATCCCGAGAAATGAGACAGCTTCCCCTCCAGGCAGACCAGACAGGTGCCCAAATCCCCGGTGGTGGCCAGATTTCGAGAGAGACTTTGAACTCTGAACACTCTCAACTCTCCAGCCAGATGACAGAGATCTATAGTGGGGGCGGGGGGTGCGGGGGAGTTCCTGGGGCTAAGAGTTGTCACGAAGGCCTGACAATTATCTAGGCTAAGTCCTTGAAGCCCCAAGGGCTCAGGGGGAAGTAACCAAGAGGCAATTTTCCCAGGGCCCTGAGCTGGGCCTGGATTTGAATTTCACCCCACCCCTTAAATGGCTGTGTGTCCTTCGACCAGCCACTCCCTTCTCTGAGCCTTAATGCCCTCATTTCTAAAGGAAGACATGATTGTAACTTCCTCAGATGGTTACTGTGAGAATTTTTTTTTTTTAAGATTTTATTTATTTATTTGAGAGAGAGAGAGAGAGAGAGAATGAGAGATAGAGAGCACGAGAGGGAAGAGGGTCAGAGGGAGAAGCAGACTCCCCACTGAGCGGGGAGCCCGATGCGGGACTCGATCCCGGGACTCCAGGATCATGACCTGAGCCGAAGGCAGTCGCTTAACCAACTGAGCCACCCAGGCGCCCGTTACTGTGAGAATTAAGTGAAATAACCCATAGAGGCTCACACTTGAGCATCCAGTGTTACTTGGCCAGGGCAAGAGGTAGACCAGTGAGCTTGTTAAGAGCCCTCTGTTTTCACAGGGCCAGCTGAGATCTTGAGCACAAGAAAATGCACTTTCTAAAATCCAGGTCTCTCGAAGAGTTAAATATCAAAACAAGTGAGAGGGGGGCGCCTGGGTGGCTCAGTGGGTTAAGCACCTGCCTCCGGCTCTGTCCCCGTGATCTCTGGGTCCTGGGATCGAGCCCCGTGCTGGGCCCCCTGCTTGGCTTCTCCCTCTCATTCTGCTTGCTGCTCCCCCTGCTTGTACTCTCTCTGTCTCTGTCAAATAAATAAATAAAATCTTTTTTAAAAAATTAAAATTTAAAAAAAAATTAAAACAAGTGAGAGAAATGTAGCCCATGGTATCCATCAGGCAACAAGAGTTGGTAAACACCTGCTTGGTGCAAAGCCCCAGGGTTCATGGTGAGCCAAGGCCCCAGGGTTCATGGTGAGCCACCAGGTTCGTCCAGGGTCCCACCCCATGTACAGTCTGCAGAGAAGGGTGGTAGCTAAAGGACGGTGAGGTTGGTGGGGGAGAGACCGACCCCGGGAGCTCCTCACAGATGGATGTGGCCAGTCAGGGGGCCAAGGGAGCCTTCTCCAAGGAGGGGACTTTGGACCCGAGAACTGGATGTTGCACAGATATCTACCAGGTGGTCAGAGAGTAGGTGGAGAATGTTGTGGGAGGAGGGACAGAAGGCACAAAGGCCGGTTGGCTCAAGAAAGTGTGGAGCATTCTGGGAGTGAGACATGCACACATGAATGAATGGATAGCTTTTGATCACTCTTTGTAATATAAGACGTTTCCAAATGAATTTTAAATGTCCATCCACCCAGATGGTTAAGTAAATTCTGGATACAGTCACATAGTAAATACAGCGCAGCCATTCGTAAAGAATGAGTTTCTCCATGCATGAAAATGGGTGTTCTCCAAGATACCTGATAAGTCATTTCCAGGAATAGGGCTCACCATGTGCCAGACACTGTTCTAAGCACTTGATGAAAATTAGCTCGTGATCCTCACACCAGCCCCATTCGGGAGAAAGAAAAGAGAAACATGGAACGTAGGTTACTTGTGCCAAGTCACTCAGCCAGCAGGTGGGGGAGGCAGGATTTGAACTTGGGGCCTGCATCCAGCATCTGTGCTGGACCATTTTCCCTCCCTCCTTCAGAATTGTGTAGTTTGCTTCTGTAGGGGAGACAAAATGTCACCGCTACCCATCTTAGGTTTTCACCTGGGACTCTAACAAAAATTAGATTAACAAGAGAAAACCCTTGTATTAATTCATGCCGTACACATTACTCGGAGAAACCTAATGAAAAGCAACTCAAAATGGCAGCTTAGAATTCCAACCTAGACAGTATCAGTATCTTCTACAAAGAACAACACATTTGCAGAAAAATGACAGGGCAAAGGGAAATGACTTAAGGCTTCTGAGGGCAGCAGACTGGAAAGGTAAGTACATGGGAGGGAATGAGCGGGGGAAGGTTTGTTTGCAAATTCCTCCGATGTCCTCTCTAGATTTATATCTGTCTCCAATAAAAGGAGAATTTATATTCCTGCCTTGAGGCAGAAAAGAGGGAGCTTTTTCTGGGCTTGCTCCTTCTTAATTGCCTTCAGCTCAAAATAATTTCTATGTCAAAGAGGCATATTTTGGGATGACATATTCTGCTTTCCTTCACTTCCATCCATATAAAATAAAATGGTTATAAATACATATTTGATTATATCTATAGAGACCCCTCCACTCTGGAAAGACACACCAAACAGTAATTGTGGGTGCCAGGAACTGGCGCATCTGGGGGGCTGAGGGATGGCGTGGGAGGGGGATTATTTTACACTGCCTTTTTTTTTTTTTTTTTTTTTTTGCTTTTTGCTTTAGAATTTTGTATCATGCATTTTGAATGCCTATTAAAGATCCTGCTGACTGGGGGGAGAGGATGGATTCACAACACGTAGGCTTTGTATGGGAGTGCAACTTGCTAGGACCAACTTGGAAAATGAATTTTCCTAGATGTAAACCCAAGAGAAACGAGTGCCTATATACAAAAGAGGCATTTCAATACAGCCCCAAACGAGAAACAACCGAAGTTCCCAGGAACGGTAGAATATACAAATCAATGTGTCTAGTTACACAATGGACTACCACACCGCAAGGCAAACGAACAGGGGACCACTGCACAAATACACTGATGAATTTCACGGACATAACGTTCATCCAAAGAATCCAGACACAAAAAAAGCACATACCACCTGATTCCATTGATACAAAACGAATCTGTGGTGTCAGAAGTCAGGATCAAGGGTACCATCTGGGAGAGGGGAAAGGAACAAATGGAAGGGCTCAGTGAGACTTCTCGGGGACTGGTCCTTGAATCGGGTGATGGTTTCTCAAGTGTGTTCAGTCCATGAGAAGTCATCAAGATCACACTTTTGACTGTGAATTATCTGTATGTATGTCACCCATGAAGAAAAGGCTTCAAGAATGAAAAAGTAGCCGGGAGGTGTTTGCAACTGTCAAGGTGAGAGATGAGAGAGCCGGGCCCTGCCTGGAGCTACGGTGGGGTGGAGAGGGGGCTGAGGAGAGGGGCAGTGAGGAAGCCTGAGAAGCCAGGAGGGCGCCCTGCTTCTGGGCTGCTGCTTATGGTGCAGCCAGAGAGATCTGGGAGCAGGCACAGGCCTGCGGGAGTATGAGGAGCGTGGCTTTTGTGGTGCCTGGGGATGTGCCGGACAGACGCCATTCCAAGAAATGCTTGGCTGCGTCTGGGTTCAGAGGGAAGATCTAGAATCTCTGATTTTGCAAAGTCCAACTTGGAGCTCCTTCCAGGAGGAATCCTACTCACTGGGAACCTATCTGGTCAGGAAAAATAGCTTTGTTCCCTCTAAGCTTTATCCCCAGAGCCCTGGGGCCTTGATGGAACCTGGCAGGTCTAGAAGCTTGGGGTCCGAGGGGGTGGCCAGGGCTCTGGGGCCAGGTGCTCAGGAAGCTCAGTGAATGAGAAGGGGTGGAGTAGATGTTCCCCGAGGCCTGAGCCTGAGGGGGAGATAGGTCACGGGCTGAGTTAACAGTAAGTCCACTGGCCACTGCCAGGTGGTATGGTCTGTGCCATACTCAAGGCGGCGGACACAAGGAAACTGAAGTTTCACAAAGAAGCTTCATGTAGTCTTATTACAGAGCCTCAAATATGCCCCCTTCTTAGAGAGTCGGAGGATCCCATAACGAGGTGTCCGTTCCCCAGGGGCACGAGATGCAATGCACCTAACCACGTGCCAGACTGCCCGCACCGCCACTCCTCCACCATCTCTCTGCTGCCCTACACCCTGCTGCCCTAGCATCCACTCCTCCACCATCTCTCTGCTGCCCTACACCCTGCTGCCCTAGCATCCACTCCTCCACCTCCTGCCCCTGCGCATGCCCACAGTTACCCGCCCCCTACGTCCGGCCCCTCCACGCCCACCACTGCAGGCTCCACCACCGATTCCAGCAGCATGGGCTTCCTTGCCTCTGCCCCCTCCTCCGCCGCAGTCTCTCCATCTTCTAGGGCCTTCACCCCTGCTTCTTCCAAACTCAAGCTCTCTGAGAAGGCCCACACTACACAGGGAAACATTTTTTTTTTTAAAGGAAAGCTATTACCAGTAATTTTTTCTGGTTATACCCGATGATTTCAAACACCTAAAACAACAAGTTACTGTCCTCCATGGTCCGCCATCACCACCCAAGATAACGACATCACCGAATGCCGAGCCTTGGGGACTTCTCTTCTAGGATGACGGTTAAGACTCATCAAGTGCTTGCTTCCTGCCAGACAGGGTTCCGAGCGCCTCAAGTGAAAACTTTCCACGACAGAATTATAAATGTAATTCTCAAAACAACCTTAGGAAGCGTGTGCCACTTTCCCTCCGTTTTACAGGTGAAGAAACCGAGGCACGGAGAGTAAAATGAGTTGTCCTCCTCCCCCATCTTCCATCCTTGTCCTCACATGGGGCTCCTTGCTGGTCCTCAGGCCTGCCTGGCAGGCCCCACCTCCCCACCTTTGCACACGCTTTTCCATCTACCTGGGACACACTTCCAGATCTTTACATGGCCCAGCCACACACACACACACACACACACACACACACACACACACACACTAAATGCAGGTGTCTGATTAAATGCTCCCCCTGGAAGGCCTCCCCTGATCCCTACCCCCCTCAACCAGCTTTGTTTTGCTTTGTGACGATTTTTACTACCAGCCATATTCATTCACCCACTCAGCACATACTTAGCAAGGCCCTCGGGTGTGCCCGGTACCGTTCTGAGTACTGGGGCTGCAGCAAGGGAAAGAGACGCAAGCTCCACCCTCACGAACTGACATCCTCGGGGAAACAGACTTTTGTCCATTGACTCCGAACAGCTGGCCTATATCCTGGCTCCATTTATGAGCTCTGTGGCTCAGTCCTTAACCTTTCTGAGTCTCGGTCCTCCTCCCATCTGTAAAACTGGGCTGATCATAGAGCCCACCACGCGGACTGTTGCAAAAATGAAATGAGCTAGGGGGTGCCTGGCTGGCTTAGTCGGTAGAGCATCAGACTCTTGATCTCAAGTTCGAGTTTGAGCCCCATGTTGAGTGCAGAGATCCATTAATGAAATGAGCTAACCTAATAGCGACTGTTCAGTAATTATTAGCACTTACTATTAGGGTTGTGATTGTCACCATTAGGCTCCGTAGGGAGGCAGAAGTGGTCACTCTTTCCGCGATGACCCCACGGCCCCAAAGTTTCTCAGAGCAGACAGAGATCAGTGGGAGGCAGAGAAGACCTGAAAGAGGAGGCAGGCCTGGAGCCAGGACTCAAAGAGGGGGTGGGATTTGGAGAGGTGGGAGTTGGGGAGAGAAGGCTCTCCAGGTGGGACTCCCTGCACAGAGGTAGGGAGGTGGGACTGAGCACAGGGTCCTAAGTGTGCTTCTCCGTTTTTGTTCCCTCTCAGAGAGCACGCATGCTGGCTGGGCGCCCTCTGTTGCCAGTTCTGGGGGCCAAGGGACAGCCTGGTAAGGAAGCAGGAAGCACGTAAGGCGGCTAATGGGTTTAAGAGGGTGGGAGTGGTCTCATGCCCCAGGGACTGTAAGCACGAGACTGTGGGGACACCCAAACAAGAAATGTCACCGGAACACTTAAGTGAGGCTCAATCCCACACTGAACTTGGCCACACCCCAGGAGGGTTGGCAGAGTGGAGACCAGCCTGGCCAGAGCCACTTTGCCCTGGTGTGGAGGGAGCAGCCCGGATTGTGACAATTGTTTTTCTCCTGCCTTTTTGCTCTATCAAGGCCACCAACATCTCCACACCGCCAAGGCCAATGGCCACTGCTCTGGCTGCTTGTCTTCCCAGTAGCCTCCATAGAGTGTCCACCGGCCCCTCAGGGCTTACAGAGACCCTGCTCTCACGCACCTGCCCCTCCCAGACTCCTTGGCAGGATCCTGGGTCGGTCAGTTGGTTGGTTGGTCGGTCGGTCGGTCGGTCAGTCGGCCGGCCAGTTGGTTGGTTTTGAGCACTTTCTTACTTCCTATCACTACAAGATGCTTCAGGATCATCTTGTATATTTCCTACCCTGATCCTGGATTGGGTATTTCTTCAAGGAGCCCTGGTTCCTTTTATTGGAGAATGGTATTAGAAACCGAGATCTGGGCACTAAGTGGGCTCCTTGCTCTTTGCATGTCTTTCTTTTAGGCGCTGACAGCCAACAGAGCAAAGAAATATATGTGTGTATACTAATCTGTAATATACACATATCCATAAATATTTCTGTGTGTAGCCATCTGTATCTATATTAAATTTAACATAGTTTTTACTGACGGCTCTTTTTACATCTCTTTTTTATAATGTTTATTTCATTGCTGAGATTATCTATTTTTTTCCTTCATTTCATGGGAATTTGTAATTCATTGTCGAAGCATTTTTATGATGGCTGCTTTCAGACCTCCTTGGATAATTCTAATATCAGATTCATCTCAATGCTGGAGTCAGTTGATTTTTTTTCTCATTCAAGTTGTGATTTTCTTGGGTCTTATTAGGATGGGTGATTTTCAGTTGTATCCGAGCATTTTGTTTATCATGCTTGGAAATGCCAGGTCCTATCTAAGCCCTTTATTTTAGCAGGCAGGCACCCTATTTAGGTCTGACATCCAGGTCCTGGACCATTTTTGTGGGCTGCGATTCCAACGACAGTTTAGTTTTTAGAGCCTTTGCTATATGATTTTGGTCAGTTTGGTTTATCTGGTATTATTGGGTCTCCTGCTGGGTGCTACTCATGCTCCCAGGAGGGTGGACGGGGTTTCCCCAGCCCTGGCTGCCCTGTGTCTCTTGGTAGGGAGGGAAGCATCGGACCTACTATGGTTGCTTGTTTGGCCAGGGTCCATCCTGCCTGTTCCACCTGCTCACCCCCCGGGTCTCCCTGTGGGAAAGGTGAGTGCTCTGCATGCTTACTGTTAGTGCTGTTGGGCTCAGCTGAGGCTCCCTTCAATCCAGGGCTGCCTACCTGAGCCAGACGGACCCGGGCACATTTCTGGTTTTATGTGGTACTCGTTTCCTAAGGCTCTTGTGGCAAATTACCACAGACTTGGTGGCTTAAAACAATAGAATTTATTCTCTCCATTCTGGGGGGACAGAAATCCAAAATCAGTATCTCTTGGGCACACCGAGGTGTCGGCAGGACCACACTCCTTCTGGGGACTCTAGGGGAGAAAATGTTACCTGAGTCTTCCAGCTTCTGGTGTCGGCTGTTTTTCCTTGGTTTGTGGCTACATCACTCTGGTTTTTAACGCCGGCATCTTCAAATGTCTCATCGCTTTCTTTTGGCGGGGGAGGAGGGGGGAGAGGGAGAAGGAGAGAGAGACAGAGAAATCTCCTTCGGCTTTCCTCTTATATACATGCAATTGCATTTAGGGCCCCCTGATAATCCTGGATAATCTCCCCATCTCAAGATCCTTAACTTAATCATATCTGTAAAGGTCCTATATCCATGTAAAGTAACATTTACAGGCCCCAGGGATTAGGACCTGACTTCTTTGGGAGACCATTTTTCAGTCTACCAAGTGTAGCCATAGACAACTTCACGCCACTACACCTCAGCTTTCTTTTCTGTAAAAGGGGGTTAGTAACAGTGATGTTGGGATGAGGATTCGATAAACCACTATATACAAAACACCCATCACTGCATTTCGTATACTCAGGTCAGCCACCTGTTGCCTTGCCAGATGGGTAAAAAGATTCCACCATGGGAGGATGGGGTCACAAAGGATGGGAGGCAGGTGGGTAGGAGTCTCTGTGTTCTGGCTTCCCACTGAGGGCACAAATCCTGCAAAAGGCAGAGTTAGCTAGGATAAGGGGAAAGTCAAAAGTACTGGAGAAGGTCACACCCGAAGGTAAAACCCCACATCTTAGGTGAGGCTTACAAAGTTCCCTGAAGTTCCCCACGCTTCTAGAGTAGGCTGGGGAAGCTGCCAGCGTGGGGCACCTCAGGGCCAGAGGTGATACTCAAAAGAGTTAACAACTAGCAGGACAATGCTGATCACAAGACTGGCCCTAGGTTGGAACAGGTTCCTGGGGGGCCCTGCTGTGCCAGGTTATCAACTCTTCAATTGCTAGGTCACAGAGAGGTCTGAGAAGGCGGTGCCCCAGAGAAGAGTAGGGAGAAAGGCAATAGGGGACAGGGGGCACTGCTATCTAGTAACTGTTTTGGAGGTATTTTAGTATTTTAATAATCACTGAGATCTTTGAGGTGGATTGTATGTCCCAGAAATGGCTATAACAAAGATTCCCATCCCGCCTACTCTTCTCAGTGATGTGACTTTTACCCTCCTCCCACTGAGAAGTGAGGTATAAGTTTCCTTTCCTTTAATCTAGGGTGGGGGTGGGTATGGAATAAGTAATGTGATGTGACTTTCAAGATTAGGTCCTAAAATGTGATAGAGCTTCCACTTGGTTCTCTTGGGACACTCCCTATTGGAATCCAGCCACCACACTGTAAGGAAGCCAAACACCTCTGGACAGGCCACATATAAGTATGAACTAAGCAAATAAGTTCCCAGATTTCTGATTGGAGGACCAAAAAGAGGAGCGCTAGCAAACCAAAAATTTATTGAGGCAATCACAGAGAGGGAAGAGCTCAGGAAAGCAACCTAAAAAGTTGCTTATAAACTTCTGGGCCCACCCCCCTGTTTCATATAGGTAAATTAAACATTAAACAGTTGACATAGACTTTGAGAATTTACTATAAGATTGACTACTGCCCAGGCCCTAGACAGACCACTGAGTGGTGCACACACAGGATGGATTCAAATGGCATGGGAGAGGCTTTGAAAATAGAAATGACCTCGAAGTCATAACCCACAGAAGGCTGGTTGGAACTCACAGCCTGAGCCAATCTGATCAATTGCCTGCTAGAACAAAATGTCAACATTCTCCATAGGATTTTTAAAAGACTCTGAGTATTACAACATGATATTCAGAATGTCCAGATACATTCCAAAATGACCTGACATATGAAGAAACCTGAAAATCTCAACTCACATGGGAGAAGACAATCGACAGATGCCAGTGTTGAGGTGGTACAGCTGTTGGAATTATCTGACAGTCTTTAAAGCAGCTACTATAGGGGCGCCTGGGTGGCTCAGTCAGTTAAACATCTGTCTTCGGCTCAGGTCCTGATCCTGGGTTCCTGGGATCGAGCCCCGTGCCAGGCTCCCTGCTCAGTGGGGAGCCTGCTTCTCCTTCTACCCCTCCCCCAGCTTGTGCTCTCTCTCTCTCTCTCTCTCTCTCTCAAATAAATAAAATCTTTAAAAAAAAATGAAAAATAAAACAGCTACTATAAAAATGCGCCAGCAAATAAGGGCAAGCCATCTAGAAACAAATGGACAGATAGAAATTTTAAGCAAATAAATAGAACATATAAAGAACAAAATGAAAATCTTAGAATTGAAAAATAAAATAAGCAAAAACTTAAAAACTCTTCGGATGGGTGCCTAGCAGAATGGAAATGGCAGAGAAACAAGTCAGTGATCTTGAAGATAGAAAAATAGAAATTATCTAATCTTGGGGGCACCTGGGTGGCTCAGTTGGTTAAGCTTCCTACTCTTGATTCCAGCTCAGATCGTGATCTCAGGGTCATGAGATCAAGCCCCGTGCCAGGCTCCACAATGGGCATGGAGTCTACTTATGATTCTCCCTCTCCCTTTACCTCTGCCCCTCCCTCCAGCTTGTGTGTGCGCACTCTCTCTCTCTCTCAAAAGAAAAAAAGAAATCATCCGATCTGAACAACACAGAGAAAGATTTGGAGGCAATGAACAGAACTTCAGGAACTGGTGGGGACAATTCCAAAAGAATGAATGTTTATGTCATCAGAATCTGGGAAGAACAGGAGAAAACAGTGGTGCAGAAAAAAATATTTGAAAAACTAATGGCTGAAAACTTCCCATATGTGGTGAAAGATACAAACATACACATTCAAGAAGCTGAATGAAACACAAACAGGATAAACCCAAAGAAATCTAAGCCCCATTTTTCAAATTTTGGAGTTGCAAGGAAGGAATCACTTCCCCTGTCATCAGGGATCCTTCTAACTTGAGACTCAAATGACATCATGTGTCCTTTATAAACCATGAAAATAATACACACAGAGAGTAAAAATAAATTCAATCAGTTCAGAAGGATATTAAATGAAAAGTCTAATCTTCCTTTCTCCTTGTCTCATCTCTTAGAGTCACTCACTATTTCTGTTTCAAGTTCTTCTGGTTACTAAAGTTTGATTTTTAAAAGCTTTGAACACTGGGGCACCTGGGTGGTTCAGTTGGTTAAGCATTTGATCCTTTTTTTAAAATTTTTTATTGTTATGTTAATCACCATACATTACATCATTAGTTTTTAAGCATTTGGTTCTTGATTTTGGCTCGGGTCATGATCTCAGGGTCCTGGGATCAAGCCCCATGCTCAGCTTGGCGCTCAGCAGGGAGTTTGCTGGAAATTCTCTCTCTCTCCCTTTCCCTCTGCCCCTCCTTCCAACTCGCTCTAAAATAAATAAATAAATAAATCTTTTTTAAAAATTAAAAAAATAAAAGATTTGAACACAACATTTTTATCAATGAATAATTAGGCTTAAGCTAACAAATTAAGTCTTATGAGAAAATAAATAATAATTTTGTAAAAAAAAATTAATAACTAGGTACATATGAACATAGAACCAAAACCAACTTGGAACTCAACACACACAAAAAAATCTGATTAAAAACAGGCAGATGACATGAATAGACATTTTTCCAAAGAAGACATCCAATAGACACATGAAAAGATGCTCAACATCAGTAGTCATCAGGGAATTGTAAATAAAACCATAATGAGATATCACCTTACACCTGTCAGAATGACTAGAATAAAAAAGACAAGAAATAACAAGTATTGTCAAAAACGTGGAGAAAAAGGAACCAGCTTGTGCTTTTGTTGGGAATGTAAATTGGTGCAGCCACTGTGGAAAACAGTATGGAGGTTCCTCAAAAAATTAAAAATAGAAATACCATACCATCTAGTAATTCCACTACTGGGTATTTTTTAACCCAAAGAAAACCAAAAAACTAACTTGAAAATATGTATGTATCCTTATGTTTACTGCAGCATTATATGCCATAGTCAAGATATAGAAGCAAGTGTCTATGAATAGATGAATGGATAAAGAAGATGCAATATACATATATGGTGGAATATTACTCAGCCATATAAAAGGATGAGATCTTGCCATTTGTGACAACATGGATGGACCTAGAGGGCATTATGCTGAGTGAAGTAAGTCAGATTGAGAAAGACAAATACCGTATGATTTCACTGTGGAATCTAAAAACCAAAACAAATGAATAAACAAAAACAGCGAAAACAGTCCCATACAGAGAACATTCTGATTGTTGCCAGAGGGGAGGCGAGCAGGAGAAAGGGAAAATGGGTGAAGAGGAGTGGGAGGTACAGACTCCCAGTTATGGAATGAACAGGTCATGGGGATGAAAGGTACAGCATAGCGAATATAAACAACAGTATTGTTACAGTGTCGTATGGTGACCGGTGGCAGCTACACCTGTGGTGAGCACAGCATAATGTGGTGGAATCACTATGTTGTACACCTGAAACTCAAGTAACATTGTATGTCAACTATACTTCAATGAAAAAGAAAAAAAAAGCCAGGTTGGAAAGGAACTCTCCCAGTTACTTAAAAAGTCTTACAAATATCTAATAAGTGTCCCTCATGTTATAGAGCACACATCCGTCCTGGGCGCCAATTCATCTCAGGCCTGCCCTACATCTCACTACCGACAGCCAAAATGTAGTCACATGCTTCCATTCCCCAAAGCAGTGAAGAAGAGGGGGTGCAAACCTGAGGTTCTCGGCAAATCCCCTAACGGAAAGGTAAGCAAAATCTTATATCTGTGGATTGGGATGGACGTTGCCTCAAAGACCGGTCTATGTTCTGAACTGATGCCCAGTCCAGAGCCATAAGAGAACCACCAGATCACAGAATGAAAATGAGGGAAGCCACAGGGTGGGCTGGGCCAGGAACTCTGCAGTCTGACTTTCCCCAGGTGGTGGTGGAGGAGGCAGGATGGGGTGGGGCGGCAGTCCTGCCCACTGGGGAGCTCTCCCTTTTTAATTTTGTTTTTGTTTTGTTTTGTTTTGTTTTGTTTTTAAGTAGGTGGAACCCAACACGGGGCTTTAACTCAGGACCTTGAGATCAAGACCTGAGCTGAGATCAAGAGTCGGTGCTTAACCAACTGAGCCACCCAGGTACCCCTAATTTTGTCTCTTAATATCCATTTCCCCTTCTTCTGTAGGCAGAGAACCCCTATTTTTAGTTGGGCACAGGGACATCCCGAATGAAGACTATATATCCCAGCTTCCTGTGCAGTTCAATTTGGTCACACAACTATGTAGCAGCGAATGAGATGTGAGGGGAAGAGATGCATGCAACTTCTAGGTCATGCACTTACAGGGACGGAGATATGCCCTCACCTCCCACCTTTCCCCCTTTCCACTGGTTGGCAATGCAAACATTCTGGAGAGCCAACTTGGGTCATGCACAGGAGAGTAGGATCCTAGGGATGGAGAAGCACAAGTAAAAGGATCAGCCTGTGAAGCTGAACTGCCTGCCCTACCTGCCTCTGGACTGTTTGAAGAGAGAGACAACAACTTCAGTCTCCTTTCAGCCACTGTTACTTTGGTTTCTGTTACAGCCCGTATCCGAAATAATATAAAAATACCAAAGCTGTCACAAGCTTCCTGAGATGATTCTTCTTCTTCTTCTCCTTCTTCTTTTTTTTAAAAGACCTTATTTATCAAAGAGAGAGAGCACACAAGCAGGGGAAGTAGAAGGCGGAGAAGCGGGCTCTGATGCAGGACTCAATCCCACGACGGTGGGATCATGACTTGAGCCAAAGGTAGGCGCTTAACCAACTGAGCCACCCAGGCATCCCTCTTACTGAGATTCTAGGGAAGGGGACATAGATGATGGTAAGAGTGTCCAAGAACTTTGAGGTCATGTTTAAAATATCTCAGGAGCACATATAGGAAGACCCAGAGAAGGATTATGCACATCCGCCTCCCTGCGGTCCTGCGCTGTCACAGTGTTCCCTGGGGCCACAGTACCTCTGTGTGTTCCTTCTATACTGGCATACACACAGCGGGTCAACTCCTTCAGACCTTGGCTAAACCTGGCTACCTCAGGGAAGCGATCCATACACCCCAGACTAAGTTAGGCATCTCTGTTATAGGCGCCTCAGAGCATAACAATATGTATCACTCACAGTACTAACAAATTTGAAACTTTACATTTATTTCTGTGGCAATTTGATGGTCTCTCCCTCACCAGACTCTAAGTTCTGCGAGGTCAGGGACTGAATCTGTCTCCTTCGCTGTTGTCTCCCCAGCGCCCAGCACAGCGCACCGCATATGGGAGGGGCTCAATAAGAACCTTAGTCTAGGGGCGCCTGGGTAGCTCAGTTGGTTGGGCGACTGCCTTCGGCTCAGGTCATGATCCTGGAGTCCCGGGATCGAGTCCCGCATCGGGCCCCCCTGCTCGACAGGGAGTCTGCTTCTCCCTCTGACCCTCTTCCCTCTCGTGCTCTCTATCTCTCATTCTCTCTCTCTCTCAAATAAATAAATAAAATCTTAAAAAAAAAAAAAACCTTAGTCTGTAAGCAACGAATGAGTGAATGAACGAGTGAGTGAATGAGTGAAATCCCGACACGACATGACAGGTTTCAGGCAGGGCAGTGTAAATACCGACTCCTCTTCCAACGAAGAAAAGCAGAGCTCAGAATCTTGAACCATTTGGTGAACGCTAACATGAAAGCACATATGCGCTGACCTCCCACAACCATCCTTCTTGAGCAAGTGTGTACTTCAAAGTGTGAACCTGCTCAAAGTCACCCAGCCGGTAAGCGGCCAGCCCCCAGTCATTACTCCCATTTCCCAGATGCGGAAACTTGGGGAAAGAGACGCCCGCCCAGCCGGGAGCACGGGAAAGGAAGGGTGGGGGAAGCAGGACTGCCCTCCAGACGGCTGCATCCGGAGGCCTCGGGGCCGCCGAGCTTCCGGTCCCCCAGCCCGCGGCCTGGGCTGCGGGGACGTGCGCGCCGTGTGGGGCGCGCACGCAGGGCGGGGCGTGCGGGGGCGCGCGCGTGCGCAGGCGAGGCGCCGAGGGCCGAGGCAGAGCCGGGGAATCGCCGCCAGGTCCGCTGTCGGTCCACGCCGCCCGCCGCGCCGCCCGCCCGCCCGCGCGCCCAGCGTCCCCCGCCGCCGCTGCCGCCGCCGCCGCCGCCGCCGCCGCCGCCATGGGAGTGCAGGTGGAAACCATCTCCCCCGGAGACGGTGAGTAGGCGCGCTCGGCGGGCCCGGAGTGCCCCCGCCGCCGCGCGCATCCGCTCACCGCTCCCGTCTGTCTGTCTGTCTGTCTGTCTGTCTCCCTCCTCAGGGCGCACCTTCCCGAAGCGCGGCCAGACCTGCGTGGTTCACTACACGGGTGAGTCGGCGGGCTCGCGGGGTGGGGGGGGTCTCGGCTCCGGGCGGCTGGCCAAGGCGGCCTGGGGGCAAAGGCCCGGGGCGTGGTGGCGGCGGGGCCCGCGTGGCCCAAGGCGGAGGCCCAGGCGGTGGCAGCAGCCCCGAGGGGGCGACCTCTGGCCTGCCGAACCCGGGACGGTCTGGCCGGCGCTTTCGCGTTTCCAGAGCAAGTCTGTGCCCACTGCACGGATGGGGAAACTGAGGCTTGGGGAGGGAGGTGAAGTTGCTGGCGCAAGGTCACATGCCCCGGAACGGGCAGCGCCCTGGCCAGGGACCATCAGAAAGGATTTGTACCATATCTGTGTCCCGGGTGACACCCTACCTCCCCTTCCGGGCCCTTCCTCGGATGGAGATAAGGGCGAGGTAATTTCCAGTCTTCGGAGCTGCCTCTTCCGAAGTCGGGATTCATCCCTCCGCCACGGCTGGAGAAGCGCCCGGGTTCCTAAGGCGCTGCTTTGGTTCAGCCTGGCCTTGGAGGAGCTCGGTCCGCACAGTCCTTTTCCTCTTTTTACTTTTGAGCCACTTAGAAATCCAAACCTCAGTGGCAGCGACGGGCCAGGCTGACTGAACGTGTAATTTAGCCCGCGACTCCCAGCCCTCCTAGGAGTAGAAACTCTCCCCCCCGCCATTTTAAAGAGAAGGAAACTGAGGCCCAGTTAGAGTAGCAAACAGTAATGTAAGCCAACGGAGATTGTAGACCTTCAGCCAGAATTAGACTCTGCCAGAATTCAGACTTCAGAGTGGATGCCTTGAGACCATCTTTTACTCCATGCCCTTACAAGGTCCTCCTGGGTTGTATTGGGGAGGGGGGTGGAGGCTGAGCAGGCGGAGACTCAATGGCTGTGGGCTGGAGGGGGGGGGAGGAGATTGGTGTAGCCACAGTTGTTGATATGAATAACCTTCCCTCCCCCTCCTCCTTCCCCTTTCTCCCCCTTCCCACCCTTTCCTCTGTTCCTCCTCCCCCTTCCTCTGTTTCTTCTCCTTCCCTCCCTTTTCCTCTTTCTTCTCCTCTTGGGTAGTAGGCTGTAGGCAGTTAGGACTAAGCTGCTGAGGGATGAGCTCTACCCTTCTCTCCCAGATTATGAGGGGAGCCCTCTGTTAAGGGAAATGACTTTCATAGGGAAGGAAGAGAAAGGCACCTAACATCTCTCTTCCCATGCTCTTTTACTTATTTGGCTGCTTTGTTTCTCTGGCCCTTCTCCAAGGGCAGAAATGGGGGCAGGGGGTGGAGGGGGGTTAAGAACTAGAACCTTTTAAAAGGCTACCCAAGGAGGAAGTATTGAAACCCATCTTCATAGGGAACTTTCTCGTGCCTGTGAAATGAAACTGGAAAGTGCTTTTGACATTTTAAATGGCTGTCTTTGTAGGCCATGGTCAGCACCTGAGCCTAGGAGCTCTAATGGAGGAAAGCTTGTCAGTTTGGTTGCTTTTGATCCGTGGGATGAAAAGAGTAAGCATTGCCTTCTGTAGTGCTGGGGTGAGTGGGCAGTTCATTTGGTTCCCACAGCCAACTGGGGCAGACACTGGGACTCAGGTGATGAAGTGACTTCTCCCACCCCCATTTGATAAGTAGCCACATTAGGATAATTGGCTATGTCTGTCTCACTCCCAAGTCTCTGTCCCTCAACCATGGCTTACCCATCTTGTAGTGCTGATGGCAGGACTGGATCCACAGCGTGTAGGCAGAACCATGTTTCACTGTGCCTTTTGGTGAAACGTCCCCACACAGCATGTCTGGAGCCTTTCCTAAGAGAACAGATGGTCGTGGGACCCAGAACACCATCAGGGCTCCCAGTGCCTCTTCTCCACGTCTGTGTTTTCCTTGAGGGTGGCACCCACCCACACGCTCCCAGCACAGCAGCAGGACCCTGGTATGCATTGGTACAAAAGCTTTCTTTTTCATTTCATTTTTGATAAACCCTACAAAGGCGCCTTAGTAAGAAGCCAGCTCTGCCTCTTGCTCACAGAATAGGCTGCTCTTGGGCAGGCAGCTTTGTTCCTGCGGGTCTTTGCCACCAGCCTCCCAGGAAGAACCTGTTTGAGACCTGTGGGGGCGTGGGAGGAATGGGTAGGCGCTTTGAGATTTTCATCTGTAGCAGCAAGGGCTTTCAAGCCTGTGGGAACAGAATTCATCTTGAGGGAACATGATGGAGGTGGGGGAGTACCATAAGGACTTGAGGGTCTTCAAAGGCAGGAAGCCCACTGGGCCTCAAGAAGGGAGAAGAAATTTGCATGATACTCCTAGTTTTCATCCCTGTTTTTCTCTGCCTGGCTGCGTCAGTATTCCCTCGTCAGATTTCTTTTTCTCCGCCTTTCCCAAGTGGGGGATGTTGGAAGTCCCCTGCATGCCCTTCCACCCCCGGGCCCAGTTTCTCACATTGCTTGGCTGTGTGACTCCAGTGATTACAGTTCCTAGGAGGGATACTCTGATTGACCCAGGTTCGGGTCAGGCAAACACTTGCTCCAGCCTTCTCTGGCGTGCGTCTGCTGCTGCTGACTCTGGCGGCAGGTCCAGAGTAACAGCAGTGGAAGGAAGGTGGCCAGACTCCCCTCTCGGCCGCCGGAGATAGGCAGAGCACAGACTGACTTTCACCACATGGACATTCTAAGTGCTGCTGGTGGCTGCCAGTCCTAGCCTTGAGGCCACTCTCAAGGCTCCCTCTGGTGCATTCTGTGGCCTCTAGCAGAGCACAGCACGCACATGGCTTCAAAGAAGAGCCTGCGTCACCTCTTTCTGGTGCCAGAAGGGAAAATGAAAACTCTCCTGTCACCAGCCAAGCACCTCCTAGTGGCATGACAGGCATTGAGGTGGGAGGAAGGAGCTGGAAGGATAACCTGCCAAGGATGTGCCTTGAGGATCAAGTGGATTCTCACAGCGCCCTCCTTGCCTCCGGTAGCTTCGTCATCTTTATTGTTGAGCTTGTCCTGACACACAGCTAGGCTTATGTCCCTTTTGCTCATATCAGCGGGCCACATGCCTGCCATTGTCAGAGCAGCCTCAAGTGGATTGAAGGAATTCTTTTTTTATCCTCCTAAAAACTAGTTGACATCTCACCCTTGGGATTGGGTTTAAGTTGTCAGTAACCTGGCTTTCTAGATGAGAAGAACCGGGGGTCCCTCAGCCCCACCTCCTCAGAAGGTCCACATGGAGGGCAGCTGAGGTGGCCACTCTCCTGCAGCCCCGTCTCCAGCCCGTTGCTTCTCTCTCACCTCTGCCTCCCCCCTCCTCTCTGCTTTCGTCCACCCACCCACCTGCTGGTGTTTCTTGGCTGCTCTGATGCTGGGAGGAAGGCTCACCCCCAGAGGCTCCGCAGGTGGGTCCGGTACCACCCCCACCGCATGGTGTCCTCAGTCAGGCGGGCTGTACTATTCAGGGGGGCTGCAACAGGACCCTTTTGCTTCCTGCAGCCGGTGCTTATCGAGCAGCGGCAGCAAGCCAGGCACTGGGGACGTGGCCAGTGAGCTACATCGGCAAAGACTTGATCTGGTGGGCCTTCCCTGGGGTGACGAGGCCGGTGTGAATGTCAGGTGGCGAGAAGCACTGTGGAGAGATGAAGGCAGAGTGCGGGCTTGGGGAGAGGGTGCTGCTTTTGGTGAGGGTGGATGGCGAAGGCCTCTGACAAAATGACATTTTAGTATTTATCCAAAGGAGATTGGGGAGCTGGCAGAGTGCTGCCCAGGGCTAGAGTCTTCCAGGCAGAGGGCCTGAGGTTGGGCCGTGCTTGCTGTGCTTGGGGGACAGCAGGGAGACCGGTGTGGCTGGACTGGGTGGTGGGAGGAGGAGGTGATGGTGGGGCCTTGTTGGCTTTCTCTCTCTGAGGGAGGCGGCTGCCATCAGAGGGTCATGAGCTGACTTGGATTTTAACAGGCCCACTCCCTTCTGGCCACTGTGTGGACACTGAACTCTTGAGGGCAGGGTCAGAAACAGGGTTCTGGTTGTATCCTGAGCGCCGTGCGCCAGCCTGAGCAGGAGGGAAGAGGTGGTGCCCGGTGGACGATGAGCCCCAAAGGGCATGTGAGTTCCTTTGCTGGGTTTCGGATCTTCCCTCCGCTATGTAACATATTATGAGCGCGTGGGCAAATTGTCCCACTCATGTTAGCTTCCGTGTGCCCACTGTAAATGGGAGCAACAGCCTGCGGGGGGCGAGTACGTTCACGGGGCGCCTGTGTCCCAGGCGCTGGGTGATGTATCCCCGCCGCTCCTTCAGCCAGCCAGCACCACCTGGCATGCCTAGAGTGGGAGAGAGGTGTCAACCCTCAGCTCCTGGAGTGGCCCAGACTCACACAGGACAGGGTTGGGGCCCAGACCCTGGCCTCCACTCCTTTACACGTAGGGAAGTAGGCACTGATAAGAGAGACAGGTCTGAGGGAGGGTTCATGTTCAAACAGACCTACACATTACCTACCAAAGAGAACATACTGGCTAAGAAAGGCGCAGCCGATCTGCTAAGTGTACGTACCGAGGGAGGTTGTTAGCTTTTGTTTCCCTTTCCTTGTTTCCTGGCGGACACGAGAGAGGCAGGGTTGGGCTATACCAGCCTGGCTGTGTAAGTCGAGGTGCCAGTCCTTTCTCTGGGTGAAGGATAGCTGATACACAACGTTTCATTGGTTTCGGGTGTACAACACAGCGGTCCGACAAGTCTGTGCATTACGCTGTGCCCCCCACCAGCATAGCTGCCGTGCGAGGGTGTCCGTTCGTTTTCCCCTCAGATTTCCTGAACGTAATGGGGTTGTAACATTTCGGAAATAGACCTTGCTCTGGAAGCATTATTATCTTTCTTCTAGGGTTGTGATTACCAACATACGCAGTCACGCGGGTGTCCTGTTCTCTCCTTGCACAGGTACGAGCAGAAGGCTCGCTTGTCTTAAGTGAACTGAAGGCCCCGTAGCATACTTGTGTGTATGTGTAACTCTTACTTGTGAAGTTTTCAGACAGAAAAATCAAAATAAATACCCCCGTGCCCACGACCCAGATTCTACGATGGTTGATGTTTCATCATGTTTGCCGTTTCTGTCTTAGAGAACAGACACACATGTATGCGTAATCTGTGGGTTGTTCGTAGTCACTGCAGCTGCACACGGCTCGGCACCTCTGAGTACTCGAGTCTCTAAGGATGAGAATATTCTCCTTATCCTCCTCCCGGCCACATCTAAGAAAACTTAAAATGATTTTATAGTACCTGAAGCCAAATTCCTCTCGAAACCACCCCAGATGTCATTGAAGTGTTTACCTTTTTGAAACCAGAATTCTTTGAAGGTTGGCTCACTGCAGTTGGATATTGTGTCTTGTCTCAACCTAGATGAGTCCTCACACTGGTTTTTTTCCTAATGACCCTGGGTTTTCAGAGAGAGAGAGAGCGGGCTTGTTACCTTCTGAATGCCCTGCGCCGGTCCCCGGTTTGCTCCGGTGTTGTCGGACTCCCGCCCCCGCCTGGGGCCGTCTTCCATCACTTCACACGTGACACCCTGGACTCCATGCTCAGCACCCCGCGGGGCACCCCCCTGCTTGTGCTGCCGAGTTTGAAGGTACATCTTCCCCTTTGCAGGAGGCTGGCAGTCTCTGGGGTTCTCGGGCATCCTCCTGTGCCTGCTTCTCATCCCCCTTCCACCTGTGGCAATGCACCCCTGATCGTTCTTGCTGGAAGACACCATCTCATTGGCATTTATAGAGTGGCAGTTTTAAAATTCCTTTATACGTTCTACATTTATCAGCTGCCGTTCCATAAAATAGGGTAAAGCTTAATTCTTCTCCTTTAATTATCAAATTTTAAAGTGAGGCATTTGTTTTGTCATCTTCCCCAGTGGTGACAGATGACTCTCCCCACCCCCATTGACTTGTTTTTTTGTTGTCATTATACTATGGACTCATAAATTTCCTCGGGGCTTTAAAATCATTGATATTCATTATTCTTTTTGACACTCACATTGTCCCAGATTTGGCCAGTCGGAGCCCCTTGGGCTGCCTCCGGTACCTTTTTGATATGCTCCCCTTATTCTTTAATCACTTCCTTGGTTCCCCTTCTCTGGTCCTGGCCTCAGTCATCTCTCCAGAGAGCTCTGGTTCCTTTTGGTGGGTCTCATAGACTTTTTTTTTTTTTCATTAACAGCTCTATTGGATACAATTTATGTACCATGAAATTTACCCATTCACCCATAGGCTTTTGAACTTGCACGTTTTTGGTGGTCAAAAACTGATTTGGTGGTAGTAGAGCATGTGCCTTGATCTTGGGGTCGGGAGTTCAAGTCCCATGTTGGGTGTGGAGCCTGCTTAAACTGATTCTATGAAGTGTTGATGGGGTCATTGTATCTGTAAACTAGGGATCGCTTGTCTGCCTTGGGATTTTCTCTAAAAATAGTCTTGTCCCCTGCTGTTTCTCATGGAAAAGGCCAGGGGTATTTTGGATAACTTAGGTTTGTACTATCCAGTTCTCCCTTTGGTGCTCATGGTGATGGGTCATTTTTCTCTTTTGCTTCTCCTGTTCTTTTACCTGCTGAAGAACTCAACTGAGTCCTTGTATTCCTTCCCCCAGCTCCCTTGAACTTGAGCCGGATAAATTCTAGCAGTGCAAAGACACTGAGGAGGAGGGGGAGGAGGAGCAGGGAAGGGAGTGGGGTGGGGGGAGGAATAGTCTGCTCCTGGGTGCTGCCATCTCTGCTCTCCCCGCCTTTACCCGTCCCCTCCCAGGAGCTCAGACAACCCTGGCCTGCCCTCAGTTCCTGACCCAGCAAGCCTGTCCCGCCCAGGGAGCTCTCTGGCCCTGCGCTTAGGTGCCACCACACTACCGCCACTCCCCGCCACAGGCAGGCTCTTGTCAGTCACAGCTTACGGGGCACCCCTCACTGAGTCTCCCCTGACTGACCTTGGCTCAAGTGGTTCTTCACCCATGCATACAACATGCGCCTCTGATTCTCCGGCAGAGTGCCCGTCCATTTCCTTTGTGGCCTTGCTCACAGGCAGGCTGTGTACAGTTGCCTCCCCTCTTTCCCCAGTGGCCTGCAGGCCTCAGGAGACCAGACCCACACTGGTGGTGGTCTCCAGGGTCTCTCCCCATCAGTGCCTGGCATGGATTCACGCCGGTCATTTAGGACTCTAGCAGAGGCAGACAAAGCCCACATTCCTGTTATGTTTGGTATAATATTTCTGTTTCCTTTAAGTTAGAATAAGAATGAGAAAATTACGTTTTGGACTTTGCCCCATTCCTGTGGATTAATAAAATTGTGACTACTTCCTCTCACACCTCCTACACACAGGTCAGCACACCAAGCCCTTCCCTCAGTCATTCATCAAACGTGTTAGGAGCTGGGGAAAGCCTCGACCTTGCCCTTGAGGTGCTTACCTTGAGGGAGTGCCTTCCCCTGTGCCTTACTTTTACAAGAGAGGTGACTTAGCAGCCCACACCTGGGGTAGAAGTGCCCCTGGTCTTGGACGTGTATGGCTCAGGCTGGTAGGAGAAAAGAGCTGGCCAAGTGTGTGCAAAGGCCTGGAAGGGGAAAGTACTTTTCTCCAAGTACTTACTGACAAAACAGATGTTTTGTGCAAGGCACTGTTCTTTTTTTCTTTTTTTTAATAATTTTTATTGTTATGTTAATCACCATACATTACATCATTAGTTTTTGATGTAGTGTTCCATGATTCATTGTTTGTGTATAACACCCAGTGCTCCACGCAGAACGTGCCCTCTTTAATACCCATCACCAGGCTAACCCATCCCCCCACCCCCCTCCCCTCTAGAACCCTCAGTTTGTTTTTCAGAGTCCATCGTCTCTAATGGTTCATCTCCCCCTCCGACTTACTCCCCTTCATTCTTCCCCTCCTGCTATCTTCTTCTTCTTCTTTTTTTTAACATATATTGCATTATTTGTTTCAGAAGTACAGATCCGTGATTCATCAGTCTTGTACAATTCACAGTGCTCACCATAGCACATACCCTCCCCAATGTCTATCACCCAGCCACCCAATCCCTCCCACCCCCCACCACTCCAGCAACCCTCAGTTTGTTTCCTGAGATTAAGAATTCCTCATATCAGTGAGGTCATATGATACGTGTCTTTCTCTGATTGACTTATTTCACTCAGCATAACACCCTCCAGTTCCATCCACGTCGTTGCAAATGGCAAGATCTCATTCCTTTTGATGGCTGCATAATATTCCATTGTGTATATATACCACATCTTCTTTATCCATTCATCTGTCAATGGACATCTTGGCTCTCTCCACAGTTTGGCTGTTGTGGACATTGCTGCTATAAACATTGGGGTGCACGTACCCCTTCGGATCCCTACATTTGTATCTTTGGGGTAAATACCCAGTAGTGCAATTGCTGGATCGTAGGGTAGCTCTATTTTCAACTGTTGGAGGAACCTCCATACTGTTTTCCAGAGTGGTTGCACCAGCTTGCATTCCCACCAACAGTGTAGGAGGGTTCCCCTTTCTCCACATCCCCGCCAACATCTGTAATTTCCTGACTTGTTAATTTTAGCCATTCTGATGGGTGTGAGGTGGTATCTCATTGAGGTTTTGATTTGGATTTCCCTGATGGCAAGGCACTGTTCTAAGCACCAAGAATACAGAAATGAAGAAGACATAACACAGTCCCACAGTCCCTGTCCTCATAGGTCTTATGCTGTAGTAGGAAAGACAGATAACAAATATGATTAATAAGCAAAAATATATTGTACATTAGCCAGTAAGCACAAAAGAGGGGACAGGAGAAGTTTGAGATTTTAGCTAGACCTGGGAGGACTTCGATGAGAAAGTAACATTTGAGACAAGACCTGAAGGAGGTAAGGGAGTAATCCATGTGACTGTCCGGTAAGAGCATTTTAGGCAGAGGGAGCAACGGGGACAAAGGCCCTGGGGTGGGAGTATCCCTGGTGTCTAGAGAGAACAGAAGGAACCCATGTGCTTGGAGTGGAAAAGCGTGAGAGTCATCAGAGATGAAGTCAGCAGGATGCCGGCGTGGGATGGCAGCCCTTGCAGGGCTTCTAGGCCATTTTTAGGACTTTGGATTCTATTCTGAGTAAGATGGGGAGCCATGCAAGAGTCTGGAGCAGAGGAGTAATAGGGTCTGCCTTGTATTTTAGAAGAATGTCCTTGTAGCTGCTGTGCCAAGTTTAAACTGTAGGAGAAAGAGGGCAGAAGCAGGGACACCGGGGGGGGGGGGGGGGGATTACTATAAGCATCTGGAGCCAAGCCCCAGAACTCATGCCTTTGCCCATTTTACCCTACGGCTTCCTGCCTCTGTGTTTTCTGGGAAACAGAAAAAAAGAAAAGCTAAAGATCACACATATTTCTACCATTACCAAATAGCCACTGTTAAGTATTGTTTTCCTTCTGTGCGTCTCCCCGCTGCCCGGTCCCAGCCCCATGACATATAATGTGGCAGTCCTTTTATTTGTATTGTGATAAAGTGGGCAATGGAAAGGCATGCCCACAAGGTCACGCATTCTGGTTCGTGTTCTGAGACCCTGTGTGTTCTTCCCATCATGGGACCTCCTTTGAAAATACACTTTTGGTCATAGAATTGAAAAAGATTTAGCAAAAGGTTAGGAGCATTTCCAGATAAGAAATGGGATACGTTCTTGCACTGGGTTTGTGTGATGGGGAGGAAGAAGCTGGCTCCCTCTTTGGGTGGGCACTTGACCTTTGATCGTATCATGCGCGTGGAGTTCTCAGAACCCCCAATTCAGGAAGGTTGCCCAGGGCATGCAACCAGCGAGGCCTGGAAATGGAGCAAAGACATAAGCTTTGGATTCATACCCCTTAGCTGCCACCGGGTGGAGAATCTCTTTTCAGTCATCGTGACGGGGGCAAGTGGGATGGCTGATCGTTAAAGTGACATGGCTTCTCTAAACATTTTATTTCATTTTATTTCAAATCCAAACATAAATCATTTGCTAAAGGCCCACGTCTTTCTTTTAGGATGGCTCATCTGGTAGAGTTTCCCATCAAAGTTCTTGCAAAAGTCTGAATTTTGGATTCTTTTAAAATCAAAACAGTAAGGACTCTTGTGAGGGTGTATCAGTGCCAAACCTTTCTAGATTTTTTTTTCAAGATTTATTTATTTACTTTAGAGCGAGATCGGAGGGAGGGGCAGAGGGAGAGGGAGAGAAAATCCTCAAGTAGACTCCCTGCTGAGCACGGAGCCCGACGTGGGGCTCAATCCCAGGGCTCTAAGAGCCCCTCAACCGATTGAGCCACCCAGGCACCCCAAAAAGCTTTCTAGGTTTTTAAGATTTCTTTCTTCAATCATTCATTAGTCTCATTCACACTCACTTATTCCCTAGCAGTATTTCTTGTGACTTGCCTTTGTTGAGTCTTTCCAAAGGGTCAGCTAGGACCACTCTTTTTTCTTTGCACACTGTTTATGTTTTCTATATTCAGTAAGTGTAACTGACATAAATGAGCCTGAGAGTAGACATAGCTGACCGGCCATTGGTAAGCATAAAACGCACGTTGGGAAGAAGAACGACGGGTGACTAGAGACTGGTGGCTGAAGGCTCCTTTGCTGTGCCGGGGCTGTGCAGGCTGTGGTTTGTAGGAGTCTTTGGCAAGGCAGTTAGGTGAAAGGCAGTTGAGGGAGCTTCTGTGTATAATGGGGAGGAAGGGAAACAGCCCAGCCTGGGTCAGTATGCCCATCTGCACCTGGGTCAGTACATCCATTTGGGAATGTTCCAAAGGGCTTCAGATGCATATCTGCGGAAAAATTGGTGACTTTCACTTTGGTTTCCCCTCCTCCATTCAATCACTGTACTTTTGTACTTAAGAAAATATCTGTTGAGGGCGCCTGGGTGGCTCAGATGGTTAAGTGAAGGCCTTCGGCTTAGGTCATGATCCCGGGGTCTTGGAATCAAGTCCTGAATCAGGCTCCCTGCACTTTGGGGAGCCTGCTTCTCCCTCTGCCTCTCTCTCTCTCTCTCTCTCTCTCTCTGTCTCTCATGAATAAATAAATAAAATCTTAAAAAAAAAATACCTGTTGAGTTGAAAGCAGAAGTCCTTTCTCCCTCTTCCATCTGTAAATGGCAAGAGCTTTATTTTGTTTGGCAAGTTTGGAGTGTGGGATGTTCTGTTTTGTTGTTGTCATCGTTGGACTTAGGTTTCGGCTTTTCGTCTTTAATTTTAAGACTCTCTCTAGTTTGAACCCTGTAAAATGCTGCCTATGAAACCCCCTGCAAAGAGGCCAGCAGCAGCTGAGGACCACATGGTGAGCTGTGAGCCTTAAGTGCTGCGGGTGTGAAGCCCTCCCTTCAGGTCCTTCAGCGGTCCCCCTCCCCACCCTGGCGAGGGCCCAGGGCGCTCTGTCTTCCATGACGCGCTGTTGCATTATTAGTGAAATAATAACCCCGTGGTCCTCTTGAATCTCCAGATCCTGGCCCTGGGTCTTCACCACTGCTTCTGTGACTTGGGCCAAGTACCAGGAGCATAGTCCAAGGGCACTTTGCTCAGCAGCCGCTGGCCAGGTCTGCCTTTGCTGGTTCCTTCTGAGCGAGCACACCCTGAAACAGGCGAGCAGCAGGAACAAGCAGGCTGCTGTGGGGGAGGTGAACTTGGGATTCTTCTCCACATCTTTTTTTTTTTTTTTTTTTTTTTTTAAAGCTCTCCTGCTCCCTCTCCAAGGGTTGGAGTCTGATTCTTCCCCCAAAGAACAGCTGAATCGTTTGGGAGGCAGCTCAGACGGAGGTGACATCAACGGTCTTGCAGCCAGAGGCTGCTTCACGGTCCCTCATGCCACCATAGCTTTTGCTCCTTTCATGGTCCTTGTGCTTTTAGCTAGAGACCCCCAAGTTTTCCCATTTTTTTTCTCACTGATTCGTCATTTAAAGGTGCTAAAAGTAAAAACTGTCATTCTGGGATTACCCCTCAGATTCTTCCTACCACACAGGGAAGAGGTCTAAATATGGATGGAGGCCTTGTGCTTGTCCTGCTGGTTCTTAAAAATTGTGCAGGCAAAGCCAGTCTTATAGTGGGCACGAGTGCTGCCAGCATGGCGGGTGTCAGGGGCTGAGCTGACCCCCATAGGGACGAAGGACTCTGAGGCCTGGTTTGTGACCCCAAGCTGTGTTCAGTCAGGAGAGACAAGTCGTTCTCGAAATGGAGAATACGGAGCTGTCCCAGGCAGTCTGTGGGGTGTGAGGCATAGGTTTGTGTGCAGTCAGAAATGAAATCCGTCAGTGCTGCAAATAGAGGGCCGTGCCAGGGATGGGTTTTGCTAAGAGTGGCCTCTGGAGCTCAGAGTGTCAGCTGTCATGTCTGAACTGTAACCTCAGTTGCCTTCTCTCATCAGAGTGTGCTTTCTCTAGGAAATTATGGCACTAGCTTGGCAGTTGGTTTTGCTGTTCAAGGGCTCCAGGTCCTGGCACACAGATGTCCAGAGTTAAAATGGGAGCAGCGGCGGAGACTTGACGGGCCTCCTGCTTTACTTGCTCCCTCCCTTTACAGAAGAAGTACCTCGCCACCAGCTGCCAAGTTGGCTGTAGGAGGGAAACACATGTAGGATTTTAGTGAATCTCACTTTTTTCCCTTTAAAAAAAAAACAGTTTTGTAGAGGTATAATTGACATCCAGCAGACCGCTCATGTTTAACGGGTACAATTTCATAAGTTTTGATAGGTCTCTTTGTTATGCTTTGAAACCTCCTCTTTCCATCCCCAGCAACCCCCTGGCCTGCTTTTCTGTCAGCAGAGTTTGCATTTTCTAAAATTTTGTATATATGGAATTGTACGGTGTATAGACCAGTGTCTGGCTTCTTTTGCTCAGCATAATTGAGATTATTATGTTGTCCCATGTTATCAGTAGTTCATTCTTTTTTATTGCTGAATAGTTACCTGTTGTAGGGATGTACTTGTTTATCCATTCACCAGTTGGCAGATTGTTTGGGTTGTTCCAGTTTTGGCCTGTTCCAAGTGAGTCTGCTATGAACATCTGTATATGTCTTTTTGTATGGCTGTCGTTTCTCCTGGGTATTTATCCAGGATAAATGGAATGGTCAGACCATATGGGAGGTATATGTTTAACTTAGATGGCCAGCTGTTTTCCAGAGTGGCCGTTCCTTTTTATATTCCCTTCAGCGGTGTGTAAGAATTCCAGTTCCTCCACATCCTTACCCCAGTGTATGATATGATCAGTCTTTTTAGTTGTAGCCATTCTAATAAGTAGTAGTTGTATTTCCTAGTGGTTTTAATATGCATTTTTATAATGACTAATCATGTTGAGCATCTTTTCATGTGCTTACTTGCCACTTGTTTGTTTTTTTTTTTCAGTGAAGTATCTGTTCAAATCTTTTGCCCTTTTTTCATTGAGCTGTTTGTTTTCTTATCGTTGAGTTTTGAGAGCTCTTTATATATTCTGGATACAAAGTTCTTTATCAGATATGTGCTTTGCAAAGATTTTCTCCTAGTCTGTGGTTTGAGTTTTTAATTCTCTTAAAAAAAAGGGCAGAAGTTTTTAGTTTTGATGAAGTTCAGTTTATCCTTTTATGGATTGTGCTTTTTGGCCTCATATCTTAAGAAATCTTTGCCTAACCCACAGTCACAGAGATTATTTCCCTGTGTTTTCTTCTAGAAGTTTTACAGGTTTAGGTTTACGCTTAGGTCTATTATCCATTTGGGGTTGAGATTTGATTCTGATGTGAAGTATAGGTCCAAGGTTTTTCTTTTTGCTTGTGGGTATCCAGTTGTTCCAGCCCAATGTAGTTTTCATGTCTGGACGTTTGGTTTGACTCTTACTGTCCTTACATCTCTTGTCAGTTTCGGGTGGTTTCACTTGATTGATCAATCTCATTGTAGGTCGTGTTTTCCCTCCTGTTTGCATGCTTGGTAATTTTGGATGCTTGACATTGTGAATTTTACCTTTTTGGGGTGTTGGATATTTTTATTCCTGTAAATTTTCTTGAGCTTTTGTACTGGGAAACATTTAAGTTACTTGGAAACAGTTTGATCCTTTTGTGTCTTGCTTTAATGACTTGCTACGTGGGTCTGGAGCAGTGTTCAGTTTGGGGCTGATTATTCCCCACTACTGAGATGAGACTTCTGGGTATCCTACCCAGTGCCTCATAAACCAGGATTTTCTCCAGTCTGCCTAGGGGAATAGTCATTGATCTCACTTCTGTGTAAGCGCTGGGCACTGTTCCTTCCAATTTGGGGTAGTTCTTTTCCTGACCTTAAGTAGTTTCCTCAAACACACGCACTGATTAGAATTCTGCTTAAGACTCAAGCGGGACCCTCTGCAAATCTCTAGGGATTTCACTCTACACCTCTCTCCTTCCTGGTTTGTGTCCTTTGGACTCGGAGCTGCCTTGAGCTCCATCCAGGTTCCTCTCCCTGGAAACGCCCAAGGGTATTAGCTGGGCAGTCCACGGGTTTGCCTTGTTAGTTTCCCCTCAGGGATTACTCTCCTTTATTGCTGTGTCCGGTGTTTTAAAAACCACATTTTAGCTATTGTCTGTGTTGCTTCTCTGTCTCTCGCTCTCTTCTTATGTGGCGGTTTTGTTTTGTGTTTTATTTGGTGCTTTTTTATTTTTTCTTTTTGCCTTTTCTAGAGCCAGGCGCCACTACCCACTGACTCTGACCGTGGGTAGGTTAACTAAGCCTTGGAGCTGGTTTCCTTATTTTTGTTTTAAGCAGGCTCGGGTGGGTGAATGGAAAGGCTTTCTGCCTAGTCAAAGGATTCTGAGACTCCGGACTGCTCATTGCCTACTCTCACCCTTAATGCAGGGTTCAAGTAGGTCAGGTTCAGTGTGTGCAGGAGAGCTCAGAAGGGACAGATTATCGTGAGAGTTCTGGAGGGCGGACATCTCTTTTTCCCCCAGCTGCTCATTTATAGGAAACTACTCAAGTCCTGCCATTTCTCATTTCTTCTGTCAGCCATGATTGTATTCTGGGGAAGAGATGGGTTCCGTGGACACCCCAGCTTGTTAGTTCTGGGGCCCCAGTTCCTGGCCCTGCACTGACTTGGCAGGGGTGGATCCCCACCCTCTCAGTCCTCAGCCTCCAACTCCAGACTTCAGGCGACGGCAGCACCCACTCTGCTCAGGACATCTGTCTGCCTTCCTGCTCTGTTAGGACAGCAGTTCCTGTCCCCGCCATTGCCCATTTCCTATTTTGTCAAAGTTCAGCTAGCCTGGTGGCTCTGATAAAGCTCTCAATTGATCTCTGCTTCCCCATCCCACTTACAAGGGTTGACATTGTTTTTTACATTGGGGTTTATGTTAGGATTTCCCTCCTTCTCTGAAAACATCCGAACACAACAGAATTCTGTGTTTTGCTGGGTCTTTTGAGTGACACTTAGAATGATCATGGGCACCCACCCTCAGCCTCCAATAAAATCTGCCTTGCGTTAGTTGTGGATCAACAGCTGGCTTACCCCTTCCAGTCTGGGATGGTGGTTTGACAGTTGAGGACCTCAGTGATAGCTATCTCATTGGCTGACTCTGGCTTCCAGAGAAACCACTGCGATGGTCCTTTTTGAACGAGGAGTGGCAGGTATCTGTTCCTCTCGTTAGCCTCTCCATCTCTGGAAGTCCCCCTTTTGGTAGAGGCTGCCACTGTGGTTTGTCTGGCTTCTGGGACACCGGAGTAGTTGAATGAACATGGCTTTGGGATTGACTGCTTTGGCAGGTTGCTTCACACTTCCCTCTGCCTCACTTCCTTCCTCTGTGAAATGGGGGCAGTGCTGGGGGAGGATTGAGTAGGTCCATGTATGCTGGAAATTCATGTCGGGAGCGTGGACACTTCCCCATTCGCAGGCCAGGGCAGACACCTGCCTGCCTCTGGTGGTCAGCTTACTGCCTGGGAGTCGGGAAGAACATTCACAGCCCCCAGGGAGAGGGACTATGCCAACTCCGTAGAGGCCCACTGAGGACACAGGAAATCCTCCCTGGACGCCGCGCTTCCTCCTCAGGCCCCTGGCAGCCCCGCCAGGCCCTTCAGCGCCGGTGTCCGGGATGGGCACTCTGCTGCCGGTTTCTGACTCACCTCATGTCATCACTCCTTGTTGCTCATGTTACCACTGCCCTTTTTCACAGGGATGCTTGAAGATGGAAAGAAATTTGATTCCTCCCGGGACAGAAACAAGCCCTTTAAGTTTATGCTAGGCAAGCAGGAGGTGATCCGAGGCTGGGAAGAAGGGGTTGCCCAGGTATGCTCTCGTTTGTTTTGTTTTGTTTCCTAGTGTCTACCTTTTAAATGATGCTTCTGGGTAGGACATTCAGATGGTTCAAAAATAAAAAAAGGTGTGAGTGGAAAATTTATTTCACTTCCATCCCACCCCGTCTTTGCCAGTCCCCTCATCCCCAGCAACTCATGGTATTTTTTTTGGTAGAGTTTCCTTAAGCATTGTACGAAAACATAGTTTTCTTTTTTTTTTTTTTTGCTGTAGACACACACAGTGTTCTGCATTTTGCTTTTTCATTTAATCTTTCACACTGTATATATCCGGACATAAAAGAGGAGGAAGCTCTCTTCCCACATTCCCTTAGGTGGGTGTATTTTATTTATTTGATCAGTACAGTACCCTGTTGATGGTCATTTCCAGTATTGTGCTATTATAAACAATGCTGCAGTGATTAATCTCGTGTGGACTTAATTTTACATTGTGTCAGTGTTGCCACAGGCGGATTCTCAGAAGGAGGGGTGAGTGGTTCACTGGCTTGTGCACTGTATTTTGACGTAGTGCCAAGTTGCCATCCATAGGGATTACACTGAGCCGCCACCAGTGGGCTGGGAGGGGCCTGTCTCCTCCCAGCCCCGCCAGCAGTGTGTCGTTCAGCTTCTGGATTGAGGACAATACAATGAGTGAAAAATGTTATCTTGGTGTGGTTTTAATTTGCGCTGGTCTTACTATTGGCCATGTTGTGTCAGACCCCTTCTGAGAGGTCATACTTACGGAGTCATTTTGTTTGTCTTGAGTCTGTTTCCTCAGCCCTCCCTCCCCATTTGTGTAAACGGCTTTGTTCTGCCGACGCGACAGAATTCCCAGTGGACAGCGGGGGCCCAGGGGCGCCAGGCTTCAGTTGGGTGCTAGCCGTCCTTGAAGCGCAGCAGGTTTTTTTCCCGGCACTAACCAGGTTCCAGCGTCCTGAGACTCAGGGAGCTTTAGAGTCAGCCCTGCATCGTAGGTAGTTCGTCTGTTTCCCTCTCACGGAAGAGAATTGAGATGTAACCAAAGTGGAGAGAAAGATGTCTTTCTCTTTTCCAGAATACACATCGCTCTGCTTCCTCTCTAAACCATCACCGAGTTATCTCCAAGTGAACTGCTCAACTTGCAGAAACTTTAAGCCATCCCACTCCCAAGTGTCTAGATTTCTGTCCTGCAGAGTACAGGGTTGGCAGTGCAAGAATGAATGAGAGGATCTTTGTACTTCACTTCCCTTCGGAAACCTCTGTCCCTGCTGCCCGCGTCTGGCTGGCTCTGGGTCTGTAGCCCATCCCCCATGACCGTGCCAACCATTGTCCACACGACAGCCATCTTCTGTGGCTCTTCCGGCACTGGAACAATAACTGTGTTGTGTTCCAAGAGCCATGGCTGCCACGGAGATAGTGTTATCAGCCTACTTGACATTCCAAGCTTGGCGAGGCCTGACTGGGTGTTGGGGAGGTGCCCAGTCTCCTCCTGGACCCACTGTGCTTGGGGGTAAGTCATAGGCCCGTCACTTCTGAGAAGTCTGGGTGGTCTGAGACCTGCACAGAGCATCTTTGAAACTCCACAGGATATTTCTTTGAGTTAAAAGCACAGGAAGAAGGGGGGGTCGTCTCATGCCCCTTTTCCCTTTCTTTTGATATTGTTGTTTTGCTCTTACGTGTTGACGAGTACGCGGGCCTGCCACAGGTACTGTTTGGGCAGCTTGCTTGTTTCCCCTCCGTGTCTTCGCCATCTTTCCCTGCTCTTAAGGCCACTGTGTTCTTTCTAGTGGCTGACCCCTGGTGCGGATGGGCCTGTGAAACCGCCCCCCTTCAAATGGGCATTTGGGTTGTTAGCAGAAGATTCTGGAAGTGAAATTGCTCGGTAAAAGGACATGACTGTTTTGAATTTCATTAGATGAAGCCATATGCTTTTAACTGCCCTTACCACCCTGGTCCAGCATGTCCCGGTTTCCCAAAGGAGATGTGAGGAGCATGGGTTCTGAGTCACATTCGAGTCTGAGCGCAGCCTGCGGCTTCATCTTAGTCGCTGTCACTGGGGCTGGGTCAGAGAGCCAGGAGCCCCAGCCAGGAGGCTGAGCAAAGAGTGCTGAAAGGATGGACGTACAGCAGAGAGCCTGCTCACCGTTCAGAAAATATATATTGAAACTTACTTATATATTTGATTAGGAAATGAAAAAGTAGAAACGTATTTTAAAAAGTGAAAAATTTCCCTCCACCCTGACCACTGTGCTCTGTTCTCCCCATGGAAAAATGCTGGTATTATTTGTGTCCTTCCAAAGATGTTTTCTGTTCATGTAGGTAAGGTGCAAATATACAAATATTTCCCTCTTTTGCCTACTATACATACTACTTTGTAAAATGTCTTTTTTAAAGTTTTTCTGTATGAGTTTAAGTATAAAATACAGAAAGTACGGAAAAGCAGACCACCCCAGATATTACTTTCCGTGTACGTGTTTTCTTCTAAAGCAGAGTTTTGGTCAAAGTACTCCTTTTTTAGGAGCATAGATGCCACTCACCATGTGAAGGCCCAGGTGGCAGCCCTGGCACAGTGCTGGCTGCCAGAGTCAGGTCATCGAGCCCTGCGCAGAAAGGTGCACGTCATCTGTATTGGGCCCCTCAGCCAGATGCGGGGATCATGCACCCTGATGGCCAACCTCCAGGTTCTGCACCAGGAGGTGCCCGGCCCCCGGGCAGCCACATGGTCCCTGGTGTGTCCGAGTCCCGTGATACTAGCTAAGGGACACCCGAATAAACAGCCCTGCTGCTAACAGAGACAGTTGGGGAGTGTGTCCGCTTGAGTCTGTCTTTTTGTTCTTTTCACAGATGAGTGTGGGTCAGAGAGCCAAACTAACCATCTCCCCAGACTATGCCTACGGTGCCACCGGGCACCCAGGCATCATCCCACCAAATGCCACTCTCGTCTTTGACGTGGAGCTTCTGAAGCTGGAATGACAGGAATGGCCTCCTCCCTGAGCTCCCCATTCTTGGGTAAGGACGTGAGTGCCGAAGGGTCTTTTCCTACCTTTGTACCTCCCGTGTTACACTCAGTGCTTGGTGGGTAGCAGAACCAAAAATGCCACGGGTTTTTTTTTTCCCCCTGCATTCTTGCTCTGTTGGGTAGCATTTCAGTTTTAGTTATTAGTATACACCTTGAATGCAAAAGTTTGTCACCCTGTGCCATATGCTGTCCAGCAAACTCATTGGGATGGGGCAGCTGATAGTAGCTGTTTAAATGAAGGATGTTTTTCTATTCAACTTAGAAACTAAAACTGAGTTGGGAACCAGAAATGTGGCCAAATTTATAATGCCAGCCTTTGAGTTCTTTAGAAGGAAGACTGTTGAGGACTGCTTACTGCGTCCTAGTGTGTGCAGCCCCCTCGCCATGTAGAGCGAGGCCACTGCCTGTGAGGGGGTGTGAGAGGGGCACTGTCCCCCTGGGCCAGCTGCCTCGGGGCCAGGCCCGGGATACCGGAGCACACAGGCCCGCTTACTTTCTGTGGCTGGAAAGGTGAGGCCAAGGGGTGGTTGTGAAGCACAGAGGGGCTCTCAGTCCTAAGAAGGGATCTGAGGAGTTGATCAGCCTTCCTGTGTAACAGGTGAAGGAACTGAGGTCCAGAGAGAAAGACTTTACTCAAGGTCACTTCCAGGCAGTGGCAGACTAGGACCGGAACCCCTCTCCTGCTTCCCCTTCCTGGACTTGTTTTCCTTCCATTTACCCTCGTCTCTAGGAAACCAAACTCAGTGTCTTAATGGCTCATAACTTTTCATGTGGGTAAGAATCATAAAACACATGAATGCTGCCATCTTCTTTCCACTTGGCCCCAGAGCTCTAGGTTTGCCCTTCTCCTGGCCCTGGAACCAGAGGACCACAGCCAGGAGCTGGGTGAGACTGCTTTTGTTCAAAAGCTGTCACAGGTGGCTGCCAGCCTGTCTCTTACGGTCTAACCTTGTCCTGTTGCGGACTTCTTTAAGTACAAGGGCTTTTTAAATTCTTAGCTATTTGCTCTCTGTGTGGTTTGAGCCCTACATACCTGGGTCAGGTTTGGTGACCCTCGCTTCTCTACTTGTCATTCTCACCAGGAAGGAACTCATAACATTTTACAGAGCCTCTGTCTGCCCAAAGGTCTACACTTAGTCCAAACCCTCTTTCCTGTTCTTTGAGAGCTGAACCCTCTGGACATAAAAGTATTTGAAGGGAGCCTTGGAATTACACTGATTTGGGTACAGGCATTCTGTCAATCTGGTAGGATGAAGGGGAGAGAGGGCTACGAGTCACCCTGGCCTAAGCCTCCCCCCACGCCACCAAAGAACATCTTTGAGCTCTTGCACAGGTCTTAAAGGAAAGCCCAAGGGCACACCTAGGAAGTTGTAGGTTTGAGTAAATGAATCAAGACCACAGACACTTCCTAAATCTCTTCAACCTGAGGGATGTACCAACTTAGTGCTGCACACATGAAAGTCACATAGGAAGCCTAATAGAAGACTCTTCTGATGCCCAGGCCACACCTTGGACCAGTTAACCACAATTACTGGGAGTGGGAGCCAAGCATGACAAGTTTTTAAAGCCCCCAAGTGATTCCTATGTGCAGCCAAGTTGGGAGACCCAGTGATAATGGGGAACTGTCCTGGCTCTCCTCAGCAAGGTAGATGTCACCTTATTTTTAAAAAAACACTACCAATTTAGGCAGGAAGGAGACTGCTCACCTGGGAAGCCAGGCCAAGCCCAGCAGGCTCTCCCCAGCTGGAGCAGAAGTGGCTGGTTCCAGGTGAGACCTTGCAGCTCCTGGGGAAGGGACTTGATATGGCAGACAGCCCGTGTCTCCCCACCGCACACACAGAGCACCATGTTGCTGGAACTGACAGATTTTCTGTTCCCAACAGATGTGCCGTGGAGGGATGTGGCGCCTCCAGACACACACACGCGAATCCGTACGGAGCTATTCCTGATGTTCCACTACACTCTTTGTATAAACATCGACCCCGACTGAATGTGTTCTGTCACCCGGCTTTGCTCTTTCCCTTTCTCCTCGTATGTGTGTTGACCTAAACTATATGCCATAAACCTCAAGTTACTCATTTTATTTCGTTTTTGTTTTGGGGTGAAGGTTCAGTTTCAGTCTTTTGGATCTAGGTTTCCACTTAAGTATTAGTCAAGTATTAACAGCACAAGTAATGGGTTAACTTTAGAATAGGATTTGGTGTGGGGGGGGGTGGGATGCAAGAATCTTTATTTTATTTTTTTTTTGGATGAAATTTTTATCTATTATATATAAAACATTCTTGCTGCTGCGCTGCAAAGCCATAGCAGATTTGAGGCGCTGTCAAGGGCCGAATTACTCTCCCAGTTGAGAGATGTCCTTGGGTTGAATTAAAAGCCCTACCTAAAACTGAAGCGGGGAGGGGGGAGAGCCTTTGCCTGCACTGCCCCGCCCCAGCCTCCCCTTAAACCCTCTGCCTTTTGAAAGCAGATGCTCTCACTGCGATGTTGGACACTACAGGTATCTGTCCCCAGGCCAACAGGGACCTCTGAAGCCTTCTTCGCGGCCTGGCTTTTTTTTTTTTCCCATCCTGTGGTTTTTCTAACGGATATTCAGGACTTTTGTAATCGCATAGCTATCCAAGCTCCACTTCCCAAATTTTAAGAATTTTAATCGAAAGTTTAAATTGAAGGTGCTGTTTGTAGACACTTAACACCCGATGAAAGCCCAGCCATCATGACAAACCCTTGAGTGTTGTCTTGAGAAAATGATGCTGGTCATCACAGCTTCAGCATCTCCTGGTTTTTGATGTTCGGCTCCCCCTGCTCTTATCAGAGTTTCCTGGCTTTTTCTCCTCCCCCTCTCACCCCTTTGCTGTCCTGTGTAGTGATTTGGTGAGAGAAATTTTTGCTGCCTACCCCCCACCCCCACCTCCCCGCACTACGTATGAGTTTCAAGTTTTATTATTGCAATAAAAGTGCTTTATGCTGGCTTTTCTCAGCTCCGTGTGATGGTGATTACTTTCAGGTGCCTCCTGGGCCATTTGGTACAAGGGCGTGGGGTAGGGGCCCTGCCGGTGGGGATGTCGTGTTGGGGATTGTGGCTTGGCAAAAGAACTGTAGCAGGAACATCCTTCCCTGTTGGCCCCTCTGGGGGGTGGGGGGGGTTGTAGGTTTGCATCTTCACTGGTGGAAGAACTGTCAAGGAGCCCCCCTGCCCCCCCGCCACCCCATCATCAGATGTTTCTTTAAATATGTATTCTGGGTAGAGCGTTCTGCTGGGTTCTCCGGAGTTACCAAGAAGTGGGAAATGCAACCGGCTCTCAAGAAATGATCCACCGCTCAGCTGGAGATGTGCGGCAGCAAATTGATGGAAGGTTACGAAGGGAAGATTGGGGTTTTAAATCAGCATTCCTTGGTGACATTGGTGTAGAAATTCTTTGTCATGTGGTCAGGCTAGTTGGTTCCAGTAGCTTCTCTGGCCCCCACCCTGTGTGTGCTAGTAATACTCCCCTCCTCCCTTGTGATGGAGACCATCAGTGATACTCCCGCACCTGTCGAAACACAGTCCATCCCTTTATTAATTTAAGTCACTGGAGCGATATTTCAGGGTCATGACTTGTTTTTTTGCAAAATTCCCTTATAAAAATTGTCAAACAACGATTGAAAGATTTTTATAGTGAACACTTGTATACCCACCACCTAGATTCTACCATAAACATGTTACTGTACCTATTTATCACATATTTATCCATCCCTCTATTAATCCATCCTATTATATCACATTTCAGAATGGCAGACATCACTACAATTCCCTCTAAATACATACTAGAATTTCGTATTTGTTTATACCTTTGTACCCTACAACACTGTCAAGATACAGACTATGACCACCATCTCAGAAAATTCCTTTATGCCCTTTCTCAGTCCCCACTCTACCCCCAGAAGCAACATTTGTTTTATTTTCCTACTCTAGTATTGCCTGTTACTTCTGAATTAAATTTAAATGAGATCCTGTACTAGGTGCTCTTGCATTCAGCACTCGGTATAATGATACCTTCACTCAGAAACACAGGGATGCTGTTAGTTCACACCGAACTTAAAGTGAGGCAGGACTGTGACTAGTTACAAGGGGAAAGGGACTTTGCAGATGTGATTATGCTATGAACCCTGAGGTAGGGTGATTATCGTGGTTTGTGTGGGTGGGTCCAGTATAATCAACAAGAGTCCTTAGGAGTCCGAGGAAAAACATCTGAAGATGCCTTGCTTGCTGGCTTTGAGGATGGAAGAAGAGACTAGAAGCCAAGAACTGTGGTGGCCTCACAAAGCTGCAAACACAAGGAAACTTTTCTCCCCTGGGGCCTCTGGAAGGAACCAGCCTGGCTAACACTTTGGTTTTAGCCCGATGAGACCCATTTTGGACTTCTAATCAATCCCCAGAACTACGATGATAAATGGGTATCATTTTTAAGCCACTAACTTTGTGGTAATTTGTTACAGCAACAAGAGGAAACTAATATGGAGCCTTTGTTTCTCTTTAACTTTTTTTTTTTTTTTAAGATTTTTAAGGGACACCTGGGTGGCTCAGTTGGTTAAGCATCTGACTCTTGATTTCAGCTCAGGTCATGATCTTAGGACCCTGGGATTGAGCCCCACATTGGGCTCTGTGCTCAGCTTGGAGCGTGCTTAAGATTCTCCCTCTCCCCCTGCCCCTCCCCCTGCTCGTTCATGCTCCCTCTCTGTCACTCAAATAAATAAAATCTTAAAAAAGATTTTTAGTTAATCTTTACATCCATCATGGGCCTCTAACTCACAACCATGAGATCAAGAGTTGCATGCTGTACCTACTCAGCCAGCCAGGTGCCCCTCTCTCAATTTTAACATGTAACAGTTTTTTGTTTGTTTATTTGTTTTAAGATTTATTTATTTATTCTAGAGAGAGCACAAGCAGGAGGGGCAGAGGGAGAGGGAGAGAGAATCTCTAGCAGATTCCACACTGAGCGCGGGGCTCAGCGCAGGGCTTGATCCCACAACCCTGAGATCACAACCTGAGCCAAAACGAAGAATCCAACACTTAACCAACTGCACCACCCAGGCACCCTGCTATATGTTCTTTATATCTATTTTGAAGAGGGCTGTAGGTAAGATCAAATGAATGTACTAAATTAACCACCTTGCTAAAGGATAATTTTTGTTTTTAGAAAGTAAAGTCATGACTCAAATACAAAATGAACACGTTAAGGATTTTATTTAACTTGTTCATTAATGAGAGAACAAGTAAGGTATTTTAATTGGTTCGAAGGAGAATCCAAGGAATAAAAATATAATTAGCCCAGTAGGAATGCTGAAAAATTTGCTTAGTAGGATATACAACTGGCAGAATTGGCCAATATCTGCAGAGTAATAATCAGTTACACTTAGGACTTTACAGGGTGCAGTTCGCATATGTATGGACAAAAATCACCGGCGTGATCTGTTTCCTTCAATCTACATCATTATAAAGTAGCTTAAAGAGTATGTGGGCTATAGATAAAACACTCAGGTGTGGGCGGGTTGGGGGGGACCTGTTTCAAAGTCTTTCACAGTGTTTCCTGATGCCCTGTTGTTGGGGATTTCCAATTCTTTGCTTTTATTAGAACAAAAAGCCAATACGTCTTTGCATGTGTTAATTTTTTTCTTTCCTAAATACATTGATTCTGTAGGAAAACATACTAGAAGGGGGATTGTAGGGTCAAAAGAGATTTTGCCTTTCAATTTACATTGCCAAGTTGTATGAACCTTTTCCCCACATACGGAAAACAAACCCCACCCATGTCCCACTGCAGAAAATACCACTTCTATGGGCTCTTAAAAAAACACCCTCAAACTTGCTTTTCCAGATGCCCTCCCCTCTCCCACCCGCCCACCCACCCAACCCACTTTTCCCTTATGTTCACTAGCAAGAATGAAATCTGTGGAGACTAGACCAGTTGAGGACTCTCTTCCCAGTACTGGGGAGGGGCTTAGGCTCCTCTGAAGCCCAGAGCCCCAAGCCCCATAACAGACAGGGTCAGGGGTCTGTTAAAGAAGCAGGGGTATCCTTAGGCGTGGCTAGAACTGGTTTATGTTTCTACGGACTATTTTCATTGTTTTCCTTCTTGTTTTATTTTTGAGAAGCATGGTGGTTATATACACAGTCCTAGGATTCAGGAAAACTGATTCTGCTTCTGACCATTTTTAACTAAGGCTCAAACACCGAATTACCCTGTTTCTGAGGTTTTCCATTCATTGAATGGACTCGGGGTGGGGACCATGGGTGGTGGGTCAAAATTCAACTCTAAAATTATAATTATTTTAAATTGAGTGATCATATGAGAAACTTCCTACAGGAAAGCAGCCACCCCCCACCCCCAATAACCATGATGACAGTTTGACTACAAGTAAATATCCTGTCGACCCCCGCTTGCTCCAGGAAATGGCTGGCCACAGAAAACTCTCCGCCCTTTCCTCTTTCGAAATGTCCCCAAACTGCTTACTTGCCCCCTTGCAGCTAACCAAGGATGGCCAAATGTATTGGAACACCCGTGAGTCTCCCTCACACCACTGATCCTACCCTTGTAGAATGGTTTTCACTGAAACAGCATTTCCTTTTGACTCGATGAAATATACTCCCTGACACCTTTGAACCCCTGCTGAAACAAGGGTGGTGGCAGAAGGGTTCTCTTGCTGCAAGTTTATGAATAAACAAGCTTTGTTAATATTGTTTTGGACCTAGATTTCTCTTTGACCCGTGGGATGCGTGTCTGTAAACATACTGCCCTTAACGCGAGCCAGCTTCCTGGGTGTATGTGGGTTCACTTTGATTGACAGTGTTGGACTACAGTGGTCTCTTAGATGCCATAGTTTAGGGGTTCTCATTCAACCCTCTAATTAAATTCAGTGAGTTAATGAGGGACAGCTGACACCAAAATGGATTAAAATGAAAATACCGAGGGCAGCACTCCCCTGGCTTCTGCCCAGAGTGTGGCCTGATGAGTTCCTCTGAGTTCCCTGAGTCCCGTGCATGCACGGGACAGATTGAAGACCGACCCATCAGAGGCTGGGCTTGCTGCAGCAGCTCTCCCGCAAGGCACCCAGGAAAGCAGCTGTCAGCTTTATTAGGAAGGTAGAAATATTTGCCAGTGGGTATGTAGCATGGGCACACGATTGGATCTGTGTGCTAATTACCGCTGTAGTTCACCTATTTTAAAATTAATGCATACATTTCTGAAGGCAGTACCTGCCCAAGATGTAGGGAAATAAATTCAGTTAACCACAGGGTATATTTGTGGTATGCCAGCCCCGTGATTAATGCTTTTCTAGGTGTCAGGAGTAAATAACAGGATAGGACCAAGAAAGGCACTACCGGCAAGGACCTTAAATTCTAGTGGAGACCCAAAACGTGAATAAATAAATAATGTCAGGTATCCAAAGTATGAGGTGAAGTAGCCAAGTGCGGCTTGGGGGAAAACTGTTCCAGGTTGATGGAACAGGAAGTACAAAGGTTCAGGGTGGTGAGTTAAGGGTGCTGGGAAGATGGTAAGGACCAATATAGGGAGAGCAGAAGTATGAAGTACAGGATTGGGCAGGAGCCAGGTAAGGCAGGGCATTAAATGTGACAGTACAGTGAGCATGATCATATCATTGGTGGATTTCAGCAGAGAGTGATGTCTATTTGTTTTTAAAAGATGTCTCTGGAGGGGCTCCTGGATGGCTCAGTTGGTTGGGTTTCTGACTCGTGGTTTTGGCTTAGGTCCTGATCTCATGGGTCATGGGATCAAGCCCTGTGTCGGGCTCCATGCTCTGAGAGGAGTCTGCTTAAGATTCTCTCTCTCTGTCCCTCCCCTTTCAAACACACACGCACACTCTCTCTCATTCTCCCTCTCTCAAATAAATCTTTAAAAAAAAAAAAAAAGATGTCTCTGGAAAGTGGAAAATAGACTGAAGGAGATCATGGCCATCCAAAGATGGCCCCCAGCGATTCCTCCACTCCCCTTAAGTCTGGGCTGGCCTTATGGCTGCTTTGACCTGTAGAAGACAGTAGAAGGAATGTTCTGGGATTTCCAAGCTCAGGCCTTAAGAGAATTCCCTCCCTCTTGGGACACAAGCCCTTGGGTCCAGGCTACACAGAGAGGCCACATGGAAGAGAATTGAAACCCACAGCCCAGAGTCCCAGCTGAGGACTCAGCAAAGATGAGAGGGCACTTGGACATTCTGCCCACAAATGCCCACAGCCCCAGCAACATCACATGAATAGAGGAACCACCTCCCTCAGCTCAGGAAAACCAAAGAATTATGAGATTTAATAAATTGGTCTTTAGGTGGTTTATTTCCTAGCAATGGATAACTGAAATGGGGGCCAGCGTGGAAGCAGGACACCAGTGAGCCAGCTGTTGGGGTCATTTAGGGCAGAGATGATAGAGGCCTTGACCAGACTGGTAGAAGCGAGGATAGTAAGTAGATTCAGGGTACACTTTATCAATGTAACTTTTAGCCTGGACTGTGAGGGAAAAGTCAGTAGAAAAGCGGCAGCTCCTTGCCTGGCTTTCTTAACTCCAGACCACTCCTTAGAAACAACTATCTAAAACTCTTAAGTTCTCTCTTTGACAGTGACCGTCATTTTGCACCAATAGCTTATACTGGTTTGATGGTGGTGGTGAGGATTAAGAAACAAAATAAAGAGGCGCCCGGGTGGCTCAGTTGGTTAAGCATCTGACTCTTAGTTTTGGCTCAGGTCATGGTCTCATGGGTTGTGGGATCGAACCCTGTGTCAGGGTCTGTGCTCAGTGGGGAGTCTGCTCAGAGTCTCTCCCTCTGCCCCTCCTCCCACTCTCTCTTACCCTCTGTCTCTCTAAACTAAATAAATCTTAAAAAGAAAGAAAAGAAAAGAAGGGGGCACCTGTGTGGCTCTGTATGTTAAGCGTCAGACTGTTTGATTTCAGCTTAGGTATGGTCTCGGGGTCCTGGGATCGAGTCCTGTATCAGGCTCCATGCTCAGTGGGGAGTCTGCATGAGGATTCTCTCCCTCTCCCTCTGCCTCTCCCCACCCCATCCCCGTCAAATAAATAAATCTTTTTTAAAAATCTCAAAGATGGGGCACCTGGGTGCCTCAGTCGGTTAAGCATCTGCCTTTAGCTCAGGTCATGATCCCAGGGTCCTGGGATCGAGCCCCTCATCGGGCTCCCCGCTCTGCAGAGAGACTGCTTCTCCCCCTCCCTCTGCCTGCTGCTCCCCCTGCTTGTGCTCTCTTTAAAAAAAAAAAAAAAAAAAATCCAAAGACATAAAGACAAAAGAAACGATTAATAGATGTGACCATAAAAAAACAAAACTGTATGCGGAAAGACAGCATAATGAAAAAATAAGCCATAATGAAGAGAAAATGTTTGCAAAATTTAAAAATCTCGTACCCTAAATATATAATAATATATAAACAATTATAAAAATACAAAAGAAATACATACAATAATATATAAACAATTCTAAAGAAAATGACATCTAATAGGAGACACCATTAAGCTGCTCTAAGAATTTCACATTAGATTGCTTTGTCTTGATGCCTCATTTTTAGCTATCTTCTCATGTGGCCTCATTCTCCAGTAGATGCGCCCCACCTTCACAGCTTGGTGTCAGTTCCATAGAAGATGAGGGGAGATACTTCAAGGCTTCTTTAAAGCCTTGGCTGTGGAACTCACACAGTATCATTTCTGCCGTGTTCTGTTGGTTAAAACAAGTCACTCAGCCAGCCCAGACTCAAGGGGATGAAGAAATAGACTCCTCTCCCTGGGAGGAACGCTGAAGTCACATCCCAAAGGGGTATAGTAGAAGGGAGCTGTGATTCACTGGGGACCATTACTATAATACTCTACCACGTGATATCCAAAAATGTCTTTCATCTACCCTCACAACTGAGTGATAGTTTAGTTGAGAATATTATTGTAGATTGCTAAGTGTTTTCCCTAAGAATGAAGGCATTGCTGCATTGTCTTCTAGTTTCTGGTGTTGTTGAGAAGGGTGATGCCATTTTGATTTGTTGCTTTATACGTGATTGCTTTTATTCCTCTGAAATCTTCCAGGATCCTCTGCTTATCCATGGTATGATGAAATTTCATAATATGGCATTGTGTGGGTCTTCTTTTTTTTTCTTTTCTTCATCTCCGGTTTTGCATTTACAATACTGGGCATTTAGAAGGTCACTTTAATCGGGAAATGTGTTCTTTAGTCTGAAAGTTTTTCTTGTATTATTTTTTTGATAGCTAAATTTTCCACAAATATATTTTCTCACAAAACATATTAAGAGAGTAGCATTAGGGCGCCTGGGTGGCTCCGTCAGTTAAGTGTCCGACTCTTGATTTCAGCTCAGGTCATGATCTCAGGGTCATGAGATGGAGCCCTGTATCAGGCTCAGCACTGAGCATGGAACCTACTTACGATTCTCTCTCTCCCTCTGTCCCTCCCCCGATGCTCTCTCTCTCGCCACTCTTTAAAAAAATAAAAAAGAAAAGAGTGTCATTATTTTATGTTTTTTTGCAAATCTCTTTAATGCCTGGCTTAATAGAAGACAGCTGAATTCTCACATCTACTTCTGTATTCCATCTGTCGCAATATGTTGGGGTTTTTTTTGCAGTATATGAAGAAATTCTGACTAGGCACGTTTTAAAAGGAGCTTGTGTCTGAACAGATAGATAGTACAGACACCAATATAACTAGAAACCTGGCAACCATCTATTTACCTTAAGACTAAATGGGAAATATTCAGTCATCTTTTTTAAAAGAATATACCCAAACTTGCACTGGTAGAAAACAAAACTGGTTTTTCTGTATAAAAACCACTTAGCACTTCATTTGTGAGTATGAATGCAGAATTTTGTGAAGGCAGCAGTCAGAGAAATCATGTATCCATTTTGTAAACGTAACTAGCCAGGAGAGAATCTACAGGTTCAGGTCACCCCTTAGCTAGTGTGTCACTTACCATCACAAAGTGAATCAGCTGCCTAGAGTACCAAATTTCTTCCACTGGGGATATGAGTGTATGGGTTGGACAGAAAACAGAGAAACTGAGGATGTAGATAAGAGTGTTTGGTGAGGTACCCAATTCATCACAAGCCACCAGGAATTCAACATGGAGGGATGGTGTTAGTCATGCTACACAGCGATCTGATAGTTATGCTTGCATAAAATGAAGAGCATGTCCACACCTCTATTACTAATTCAGAGGGCACAGCAATATAAGACCAAAGTTACAAGCCCATAAAACTCCCTGCCAAGAGAATGACTGTTTTCATATACTTTGGTCTGAACATGGGATTAGTAAGTATATGACAGAGCAGATCAATGCAGGTAAATCCAGAAGAAACCATCTTTTTATTCTGAAACTGTATCCTACCCATGCCTTGAAGCAAGTACTAAGTGATGCATCAAGCTTTTCCTCCCTTGGATCAAAGAGGAGGAGCTCTGAGAGCAGAAGCACAGCAGTGGTTGTGGCAGGAGCTACTGTGGTCCGTTCGCTCTTGGGATTTGCCAGGTAAGAGCAGAGGATGGCGACAATCCAAACAAAAGCATACATAAAAATATAATGGAATCCTACTTAGCGATGAAAAGGAATGAACTGCTGATACACCTGGTGATACGGATGAATCTCACAGACACACTGAACAAAAGAAGGCAGACTTTTATAAAAAAAAAAAAAATACATTCTGGGGTGCCTGGGTGGCTCAGTCAGTTAAGCGTCTGCCTTCGGCTCAGGTCATGATCCCAGGGTCCTGGGATCAAGCCCTGCATCGGACTCCCCGCTCAGCGGGAAGCCTGCTTCTCCCTCTCCCACTCCCCCTGCTTGTGTTCCCTCTCTTGCTACCTCTGTCGTTCTTTCTCAAATAAACAAAATCTTTAAAAAAAAAAAATACATTCTGTGTGATTTTATCTGAAACTCTGTAGAAAAGACAAGTCTAATCCATAGTGACATAGATCAGCACTTGTCTGAGGCCTGGGATGGTGGGGGGAATTGCTTGGGAAGGGGCACAAGGGAACCTTTTTGGGAGATGGGAATGTTCTATATTTTGACCGTGGTTACATGGGTATATACCTTTGTTGAAACTCATGGAAATGTACACTTTAAATGGGTATGTTTTATTGCATGTAAATTCTACCTCAAAAAGTTGACTTTAAAAAACACACGGGGCTTCCATTTCCAGACAAGATGAGTAAGTGGATCTCACCCTATTCCTTCCACTTACTACAACCAAAAACTTGACAAAAATATATGAAGCAACAATCAGACTCCTCTGATGGTGGAAAAAAGGTGAACTGGCTAGACCACTCGGGTCTCAAGGGATGATATAGCTGGAAGTCCTCACAGGCTTTCCTGCTTACTAGATCCCAGCCTGGGCACCAGAGAAGCCCAAACCCAAAACCATCCCCAAAGCACAAAGTCCCAACGAAAGCCCACCTTCTGGGGTCAAAGGGCAGGGAGGGACAGCAATGAAAGATAGACCTTTTGACAATGGTTGCTCTTCTCCGGGCAAACACCATGAAATAAGCCACAACCCTCCCTCTCCAGCAGGTTTTGGGGAGACTGTGGTGTGGAGACTGTCCACCATCCCTGCTATGCACTACCATCTGGGTAGTCCTCTCTCTCCTTACCAGTGATGACTGTGATGTGGAGCTCTGTCAGTCAGCCCCACTCTGCACAAATGTGATCAGCAAGAATCCCCCTCCCTCTCCCATCCTCATGGAGTGTGTGACAGCAAGGTAGAACCCTGTTGCTACCCTTGCACTGCACTAAGCAAAGGTAACAAAGAGGCAGCACCCACCCTCTCACAGCCTGAGTGTGTGGGGAGGATTACAGAGAAGAGAGAACTGCAAAAAGAGATTGCTTCAATTTGTGTGTGAAGTCCAGGGCACACCCACCCACAAGTGACCTATGTGTGAAATGCACCAGAATTAACATAGTAAAAGCTTTGAGAACCGAACTATGAAGTGGAATACTGTACTGTTTCAGATTGGCCTCGGCGTAGCACACAGCAGGGCAGACCAAAATCGTACTTATTTAAAACTAAACTGACATTCAAGCTCACAGACCACAAAAGTGAGCCATGATGTTCATTCTGAAGTTGAACAAGTTGAATACATACTAACATAGTTTTAAAAAGGAACTAGTGATTCATAATATAATACCCAAAAAGTCCAGATTAAAATCAAATATTATGTGTCATACCAAAAGCCAGAAGAAGGCTGAACTGGAATGAGAAAGGGCAATCAACAGATGGCTAACATCTGGTGCCTGGCTGGCTCAGTCAGTACAGTGAGTGACTCTTGATCTCAGGGCCATGAATTCGAGCCTCACATTGGGCATAGAGCTTACCTTAATTTAAAAAAAAACCAACACCCCCCCCAAAAAACTGATGCTAACATCAAGATGGTACAGATGTTGGGATTATCTGAGAAAGATTTTAAAGTAGCTATACCCAGAAAAGAAGAAAGAAAGGAAGAAAAAGAAAAGCTTCAGCTAGCAACCATGCATGAATAGTCCTGAAACAGAAAAATAGATAATTTCAGCAAAGAAAAAGAAGATACAAAGAAAAACCAGATGGAAATTTTAAACCTGAAAAATACAGTAACGACAAACTTACTGGGTGGGTAGTGGCCCATCAGAGATGACAGAGGAAAAGCAGTGACCTTGAAGATAAACCACTAAAAATCCTACAACTTGAACAAAGAAACAACAAATGAACAAAATGAACAGAACTTCAGGGGTCTATGGGAAAATACCAAAATAGATGTATGTCACTGGAATCCCACAAGAAGAAGAGGAGTGCAGTGCAGAAAAATATACTTAAATAATAGCTGAAACCTTCCCAAATTTGGCAAAAGACATAAAAGCCATTGCTCTAAAAGCCATTGACTGGGTAGCTTTTGGGGAGATCATACCCCAAAACCAGAAGGCCATTGCTAACTCCTGGAATTCTGGAATGAGACCCTTACGTCCATGTGGGCTACTCTCCCTGGACTTAAAAAGCCAGAGAAGCCAGAGAGCTCTCCCTGCTTGTGCTCTCTTTCTCTCAAATAGATAAATAAAATCTTTTAAAAAATAATAATTATATAGTAAAAAAAAGTGTAACGTACACAAGACAGGAAAACTAGAAGGAGAAGAAAGAGAAAGCAGAAGTAATGGTAATGGCAATTTTCCAAAATTAATGATAGACACCAGACCACAAATTCAGGAAGCTCAGAAAATACCAAGGAGAGCAAATACCAAAAATCTACACCTAAGCGTATCATATTCAAATTACAGGAAAATAGGGGTGCCTAGCTGGCTCAGTCAGAAGAGCACGCAACTCTTGATCTCAGGGTCGTGAGTTGAAGCTCCATGTTGGGTGTAGAGATTACTAAATAAAGTAAATAAACTTAAAAAAAAAGAAAGAAAGAAAAGTCAAATTGCAGGAAAACAAAGACAAAGAGAAAATCTTGAAAGAAGCCAAAGGGGAACAAAACGCACCTTACCTATTGAGGAACAAGGATGAGAATTACATGAGACTTCTCATTAGAAACCATGCAAGCAAGAAGAGAGTGGAGTGAAATATTTAAAGTGTCGAAAGAAAAACACCAGCCTGGAATTCTGTATCCAGCAAAATTATCATTCAAAAGTGTAGGAGAAATAGTCTTAGACAAAAACTGAAGAAATTTGTGGCCAGTAGACCTGCTTTGCAAGAAATATTAAAAGTTCTTCACAGAGAAGTAAAATGGTAATAGGTTGGAAACTCAGATTTACATAAATGAAGGTAAAATAAAATCTTTGTTGTTTGGGGGTGCCTGGCTGGCTCAGTCGATAGAGCATGTGACTCTTGATCTCAGGGTCCTGAGTTTAAGCCCCATGTTGGGCATGGAGCCTAAGTAAAAAAAAAAAAAAAAAAAAAAAATCTTTGTTGTTTGTACACCTACCTAATCTTATAGATAACCTAGGTCTAAGTAAGGATAGCAACAACAAACCGGGTGATTATAGCATATGGGTAAGTGAAGGAAGTGGCAGCAATGTTACAAGGGATGGGAGGGAGGAATTGGGACTACCCTGTTACAAGACACCTGCATTACGCAGGAAGTGGTATAGTGTTATTTGAAGTGTGCTTACATGCAGATAATCAAATCATTATGTTACATACCTGAAACTAATATGTCAATTATACATCAATTTTTAAAAAGTGGACTTAGATTAGTTGTAAGCATACATTGCACACTTTAGGGAAACCACTAACCATTTTTTAAAGAAGTGATTGATATGCTAAAAGGAGAGAAAATGGTAACATATAAAATGAAAACTTGTCAGAGGGGAAGTTTTAAAAAAAATCAAAGAACAAAGAAAAATTGGAATGAATACAAAACAGTTACAGACATAGAAATTAAATGAGTCCAATTATATCAATAATTACTTTAGGGTTTTTTTTTAAGATTTTATTTATTTATTTGACAAAGAGAGCCACAGCGAGAGAGGGAACACAAGCGGGGGGAGTGGGAGAGGGAGAAGCAAGCTTCCCGCGGAGCGGGGAGCCCAGGATCATGACCTGAGCCAAGGCAGGAGCTTACTGAGCCACCCCAGCGCCCCTCAATCATTACTTTAAATGTGAATGATCTAAATACACCAATTAAAGGATCAATTGAAATCCCTTGTCACAGTGGATAAAAACAAGACTCAATGACATATTGGCTACAAGAAGCCCGCTTTAAGTATAAAGACACAAATAGATACAAAGTGAAGGACTGGAGAAGGCTATACCATTGATAACCTTAATCAAAGTAAAGCTGGAGTAGCTCCATTGATTTCAGACAAAGCAGATTTCAGAGCAAGGAAAATTATCAGGGGTTAAGAGGGGCACCACTTAATAATAAAAGATGAAAATGAAAATCCTTGATTTGTAAGTGCTTAACAGCAGAGTGACAAAATATGCAAGGCAAAGGCTGCTAGAACTGCAAGGAGAAATAGATGAATTCACTATTATCAACACCTCTCAATCGGTGATTCACAGATCCAGCAGGCAGAACATCAGTAAGGACAGAGTTAAACTGAATAGCACCAAAGATCAATTAGATCTAATGGACATTTATGGAATACTTGACAGCCGCAGAATAGACATTCTTAGAAAGTTCATGTGGAGCATTCATCAAAATAGACCACATTCTGGGCCATAAAACACACCTGAACAAGAATGGAAATCACACAAGGTTTGCTCTTAGACCACAGTGGAAATCAGTAACAGAAAGATAGCTGGAAAATCTCAACATATTTGGAGATTTAGCAACATTCTTTTAAATAATGCATGGATCAGAAAAGAAGTCTCAAGAAATTTACAAATATTTTGAGTTAAATGAATATGAAATACAACATATTAAAATATATATCATATATATTATATATATCAGAAAAGAAGGTCTGAAAGCAATAATCTAAGTTTCCACCTTAAGAAACTAGAGATGTCCATCAACTGATGGATGGCTAAAGAAGATGTGGTATATACATATACAATAGACTATTACTCGGCGATCAAAAAGAATAAAATCTTGCCATTTGCAACAACATGGATGGAACTAGAGGATATCATGCTAAGCAAAAATAAGAATAAGAGAAAGAAAAATATCATATGATTTTACTCATACGTGGAATTTAAGAAACAAAACAGATGAACATAGGGGAATGGAAGGAAGAATAAAATAAGATGGAAACAGAGAGGGAGGCAAACCATAAGAGACTCTTAACTCTAGAGAACAAACTGAGGGTTGCTGGAGGAGAGGTGGGCGGGGGATGGGCTAGATGGGGGGATGGGCATTAAGAAGGGCACTTGTGATGAACACTGGGTACTATATATAAGTGATGAATCACTAAATTCTACTCCGGAAACCAATACTACACTATATGTTAACTAACTTGAATTTAAATAAAAAATAAATAAAATAGAGACGGAAGAGCAATATAAGCAGAAGAAAAGAAGAAATAAAAAATCAAATCAGAAATCAATGAAATTGAAAACAGATCAATAGAGATCAACAAAACTGAAACTTGTTCTTTGGGGGAAGCAATCATTAAAATTCGTAAGCCTCCCAAGCTAACCAAGAAAAAAAAGAAAACACAAATTACAAGTATTGGACATGGAGGAGGGGTCATTGAGAGGATAACAAAGGAATATTATGAACAGCTTTATGCCCATAAATTTGTTAACTTAGATGAAGTGGGCCAGTTGCTTGAAAGACACAAACAACCAAAACTCACAAAAGGAGAAATAGATAATTTGAATAGGCCTATATTTATTAAAGAAATAGAGAAAAACCAGATTAAGACATTTATAAGAAAGGAATATTGCAGACCAATATCTTTCATGAACGTAGGTGCAAAAATACTCAAAAAATATTAGAAAATCAAATCCAACAATGTATAAAAAGACTTATACACCATGACCAAATAAGACTTCCTCTAGGTATGGAAATCTGATTCAACATTCAAAAACCAGTTAATATAATCCATCATATTAACAGGCTGAAGGAGAAAAATCATGATCATATCAGTAGATGCAGAAAAAGCATTTGACAAAATCCAACACTCATTCACGATAAAAATTCTCAACAACTTAGGAATAATAGGAACATTCTCAAACTTACTGATAAAGGGTGTTTACCATAATCCTATGGTTAGCATCATACTTAATGGAGAGACACTGGATACTTTCCCCCTTAAATTAGGGACATGCGAAGGTACCCCTCTCACCGCTCCTATTCAACATTGGACTAGAAGTCCTAGCTAATGCGATAAGAAAAGGAAAGATACACACATTGGGGTGGGGATAAATAAAGCTGTCTTTGCATAGAGGACGTGACTGTCTATGTATAAAATCCCAAAGACTTGACCAAAAAAACTCTGGGAACTAATAAGTGATTATAGGAAGGTCACAGGATATAAAGTTAGTATGTAAAAATCAATTGCTTTCTATTGCCAGCAATGAATAGTTGGAAACACAATACCATTTACATTAGAAGCAAAAATAATGAAATATGGAGGCATAAGTCCAACAAAATAGGTATAGGCTTTATATGAAGAAAATTATAAAACTCCAATGAAAAGAATCAAAGAAGATATAAATAAATGGAGAGAGAGTTCATGTGCATGGACAGGAAGACTAAATATTTTTAAGATATCAATTCTCCCTAATTCCATCTATAAATTCAACAAAATCCCAATCAAAGCCCAGCAAGTTTTTTTTTAATATTAACAAATTGACTTTATAAATGAAAAGGCAAAAGGCGCAGAATGGCCAACACAATGCTGAAGAAGAATGAAGTCAGAGGATTCACACTCCCTGACTTTAAGACTTACTATAGATCTACAGTTATTCAAGACAGTGTGGCATTGGTGAAGGAACACACAGGTTGATCAGTGGAACAGAATAAAAAGCCCAGAAATAGACCCACACAAATGTAGTCAACTGATCTTTGACAAAAGAGCAAAGGCGATTCAACAGAGAAAGGATAATCTTTTCAACAAACGATGCTAGAACAATTGGGCATCCATGTATAAAACAGTGCAGCTAGATTCAGCCCTATACTTATTACAAAAGTAAACTCAAAATGGATCTTAGATTTAAATGTAAAACGTAAAACTATAAAACTCGTAGAAGCTAACATAAGAGCAAATCTGAGTGACCTTGGGTTTGGCAATGAATTTTTTAACTTGACACTAAGAGCACAATCCATAGAAGAAAAAAATGATTCCATTGGACTTTATTAGAAGTAAAAACTTCAGCTTTGTGAAAAAATGTTAGATTGAAAAGATAAGCCACTTCTCCAGACTGAGGATATCTGCAAAACATATCTGATAAAGGACTGGTATCCCAAAATATACAAAGAGTATTTAAAAACCAACAATAAGAAAACAAACAACCTAATTCAAAAGTGGGCAAAAGATCTGGACACCTCACCAAAGAAAATATACGGGTTGCAAATAAGCATATCAATGATGCTCAACATCATATGTAATTAGGGGATGGCAAATTAAAATGAGATATCATTTCATACCTTTCAGAATGGCTAATATCCACAAAACTGCTAATATCAAACAATGGCAAGGATAAAAAACAACAGAAATTCTCATTCATTACTGATGAGAATGCAAAATAGTACAGCCACCTGGGAAGACAATTTGGTAGTTTTTACAAAAGTAAACATTCTTACCATGTAATCCGGCAATTGTGCTCCTATGTACCCAATTGCATTGAAAAGTTATGTTTAGGGGCGCCTGGGTGGCTCAGGGGGTTAAGTGTCCAACTTTTGATTTTGGCTTAGGTCATGATCTCAGGGTCGTGAGATCGAGCCCCGTGTCAGGCTCCGTGCTCTGTGCGGAGTCTGCTCAGGATTCCCTGTCTCCCTCTGCCCCTCCCTCTGTGCGATCTTAAAAAAAGAAAAGTTACATCTACATGAAAAACATGTGAATCTTTATACGTGCCTTATTCATAATCTCTAAAACCTGGAAACAACCAAAATGTTCTTCAGTTGGTGAGTGGGTACACAAACTTCGTTATATCCAGATAATGGAGTATTATTCAGCCATGAAAAGAAATAAGATATCAAGCCACAAAAAGACGTGGAGGATCCCTCAATGCCAGTGAGCTTGGGGAGACAGTTATGTAGGTCACTGGAGGGCTGGAAATGGAGGTACTGAAGCCTCAGCAACCAGGTAATTCAACCTTGGTAAACATTCTTTTTGAGGACCTGCCTACATTGTTATGGATGCTCTCCTGGAGTATAATAGGATGAAACCCGAGTATAAAAGACCTGATGGCATAGCAAGAAATCACTCAGCCTCTTTCTCTGCCCTGGACGGAGCTACCTCCTCAGAGAAAGTAGCAACGACTGTGAGTATAAAAGACTTGATGGCATAGCAAGAACTCGAGTATAAAAGACTTGATGGCATAGCAAGAACTCAGCCTCTTTCTCTGCCCTGGATGGAGCTACCTCCTCAGAGAAAGTAGCAACGACTGTGAGGTCCCACAGAGAAGCTGAAGGACACGGAGAAGCTGGGCCACCACCTGCCACATCTGCTCTTGCCCCATGGCCACCTTGCTCCCATGAGCTCTACCCCTGGCTAACTCGATGTGACATGGGGGGTGTATGTTTGAGTATTCTCTTTCAGGCAGTCTGGTGTCCCCACGGCCCCGCAGCAGGTCAGGGAGCCATCAGATGAAAAGTGGGAAGGGAGCAGAGGTTCCAGGTAGGGAATGAGGCTGCTTTCCAGCCAAGCTCTTCTGTAGCTCTGCCCGCCGGAAAGGAGAGGGCTGAGTGACAGGATTGAGAGATGTCGCCTGGGGCCCCAGCCTGGGGCGGAGGGGCCTCTGCAACAGCTGGACACTAGGAAGGCCTTTCTTACAGGCTGGAAATGGGGTGGCCGCGGGGGCAACTACAAGGTACCTCCAATGACAGAGGTCACCGGGAGCTGGGGGCGGGCAGAGCCCTGGAGCTGAGGGGCCACTACGGAGAAGTCACGGCCTAAGGACAGCCAGGCAGCTGGGGCAGGAGGTGGGCCTGGCCCAGCACTAGCTTCGGTTTGACTCCGAAAGAGGTGCCCAGGGTTAGAGCCAGGCATGCATTTGTTGCATGCTTCTGTCCCTGCAGCTGACATCTCTATCGTCCGGGCTGAGGGAAGCTGGGGAAGGATGCCCCATCCCATCTGAAGCCCAGAGAGGGGGTGACTTCCCTAAGACACACAGCATGTTATAACGGAGTTAGACCCAGGACTCAGAAGCCACGGCTCCCTGTTCCGGGCTGCCTCCCTCCCTCCCTCCTTCACTCCTTCCTGGGGATACGCCGTGGTTAAATCATGTTATGATCATGGAAACGACACCATGAGATGAGCACAGTGGAGGCCGGAGGCCGGAGCAGAGAGTGCAAGCAATGAGGGCGGTGGCGTCTGCACGGAGTTTAAAAGCAATAATGAAACCTCTAAAAGTCGCTCTGCTTTTTATTATCACTCTGCACTGGCAGTTCTCACCGAAGCTGACAATGAAATTACTCCTCCCAGTCAAAATCCTTCAGCAGTCCACGTTCTAAACAATCACTGCGGTTACCGTTAGGCTTGATATGAGATTAGCACATGTAAGAGGACATTAACTATGATAAACACTGGGTTCGACGTGGAAGTTAGTCCAGAAAACTTCATTGTATGCTTGGCTCCCAACACACCCAGACTCAACTACTACAAGTTCGGTAACCGTTTGGAAGGGTTAAACTCAACTTCGGTCACTGGTGCTCCAGCCGGTGCTCCCCATACCCCTGCATTTGACAGCAGGTGCAAGACAAGCAGCTCCAGCTGGGTGACCCCCCCAGAGAGCCAGAAGCCGGGCTCGAGGAGCCTCACGCCGGCTTGTGTGCATCACACATTCCGAACATCCTGGGTCCACTCTTCTGCAAGTGTTTCTTAATGTGCTCTTTTTCCTTTTACAATAACAATAATAATAATGATAATGATAATAATAATGTGACTTAAAAGTATTAATTCATTACTGTTTCCTTTTCCTATTTACGAAAGTATAATTTTGTATTATTTAGTTTGTTAGTTTTCACTGCCACGATTATATATGTGTATGTAGTTCAATAAAAAAACTTTCACTATCTGCTTTTCTTTTCTGCCCATTATCCTTATTATTCATTTTATTTAGGATTATTCATGTTGGTAGTTATGCTGCTTAGAGGAGGGGAGGGAGGGAATAGCTGCTGCACGCAGGCTCTGTGCCAGGTTGTACTCAGCCCTGACCTCCCCCGAAACTTGATGCTGACCCTAGGAGATGGGCTTTTGTAGTCCATTTTACAGGTGAGGCCACCAAGGCTCAGCAACAAGGAAAATGAACCCAGGCTTACACAGTTAATAAGTGGTAGAAGGAGGATTCAAACCGAAGGTCAGCTGGACTCCAAAGTGCATGTTTGAAATGCCAGTGAACACTGGGATGCTGCAAGGAGCAAGGCACGGGGGCATGGGCCGTAGCGGTCAGGGAGAGCTTCTCGGAGGAGGGGGTGCTGGGATAGATGCCCACAGGGGAGGGCAGTGAAGCAGAAGGATATGTGAGGCGTCGGGGAAAGGTGAGTTTCCAGCCTGAGCTCTGTCACTCCCTGGCTGTATGGCCTTGGACAAGTCCCATCTCTGCTGAGGCCATGGTGTTGTCTCTCTCTAGAGTTTTCTTTCTTTCTTTCTTTCTTTTTTTAAAGATTTTATTTATTTATTTGAGAGAGCAAGAGAGCACAGAGGGAGAGTGAGAGGAAGAAGCAGACTCCCCGCTGACAGAGAGCCCTCCGCGGGGCTCGATCCCAGGACCCTGAGATCATGACCTGAGCTGAAGGCAGATGCTTAACCGACTGAGCCACCCAGGTGCCCCTCTCTCTGGAATTTTCAAAGGCCTAGGGTTCCACATATCGGGATGAAGACAGTGGTCTGGGCAGTGAGCTTGGCTGGTGAGTGAGTCTGACTTTCTCAGCTCCATGTCTAAGAACTGGACCTCAAGGTCCCCTGGCCCACCCCAGCTACACCCTTGGAGGTCCATGTGGCATGATGGTTAAGAACATAGGCCTGGGTACTGGACAGGCCTGGCTTTGAGTCCCAGATCCACCATCTCCTTTCCCAATGAGTGACCTGGGACAAGTCCCTTCTTGTCTCTGATCTCAGGGTCCTAAACCACAAAGTAGGATCATCCTATTGACCTCCAAGGGTAGTTGTGAGAATTAAAACAGCAATAACTGATATGTATTGGCTATCCTTATATGCCAATGCTGTCCTAAGAGTATTATACTGATTTGTTCATTAAAGCTTCCCAACACCTCCGTGAAGCTATTCTTTTCATTTGCAGATGGGGTAACACAGAAACAGAGTGCTGATGTTACGTGCCCAAGGTCCTAACTCTGTTCTGCTTAGCTTGGCGCCTGTCCTGCAGGAAATGGTAACTCCTCCCGATCTAATTCTGACACACTGCCCCACGCGGGTATCTTACCATTTCTGGAATGAGGATGTGCCCCAATTGATGTCCAAGAAACATGCCAGTCAGCGGGCAGAGGGTGATTAGGTGTCCTCACTGTCTACTATCCGGTTTCTCAGGTGGCTGCAGTCGAGCCTGATGGAATTTTACCAGACCGGATCCCTAATTATCACTTAGAAAGACTTCTAAAATGACGCCACATGGAAACATAAGGCTAAGTGTACAGAAGGCCATTGCCAGCCAGGCAATGCAATTAGAAGTACAAATTGCCAAATTCATCCAAAGAAAGTTTAGACTCTGAATGTGAAGAACTTTGATCAAATTCCCAAAGGAGACAATTTTATATATAAAAACATACTATTGTCAGTCTTTTAAAGGCATACCTGATCTGCTTCTTTTTTTCATCAAAAAAGCTGTTATTTAACTGGATATAATATTTTCCTTTAAAAAATTATTTTACTATCGATGGTGTCGTAGAAACAAGTAAATCAGTCACTATTCTTCCTGTTGTAAGCAACAGAAAACCCACTTCAAACCGGCTATAAGTGACAAAGGTGTGTATTGGCTCCTGGACCTGAAAAGCCGAGGGTGGTTGGCTTCAGGCACAGCTCCACTGGAGGGATTGAGCTACATCAGCAGGCGGATCTCCCCGCCCCCAAGCTCTGCCTTCTCTGTCACAGCTCCATTCCCAACGGAGGCAGGATGGCTGCCAGTAAGTCCAGCCGCCAACCCTCCCGCGTTTTATGCTTCCAGATTTCTCAGCATTTGAGACAGATCCTGAACCTGACTGCTGTGGACTGGAGTTGGGTCACATGACTACCCTGGTCAGCTCAGGGAATGGAATGCAGGCATTTCCCTGTCTGGTCACCTTCCTCCCCATGGAGTCAAGGATGGAGTCAGTTCCATTCACTGCACCTGGCTGAGGTGGAGGAGGGAGGTTCCACCCAAGGAAACTAAGGGGAACCCCAAGTAGCAGCCATACTTGGAAGACTAATTGCTGGTGATTGGAAGTTTCAGAGAGGTGACTCCTACTGGATCATCCACCTGACAGGTCAGGGGATCCCAGAGAGAAAAAGCACCACTGCTGGACCACCTGTCAGAGTGAGAAGAGTCCTTGGAGGTCCCTGGTGTGGCAGGAATGGGAAGCTAGAGGCCCATAGAGGGGGAATGACTGGTTCAACCTATAGGTGGGAATGAAACCAGAACACGAATCTCCTGTATCTTGGTTCTCCATCCAGTGCTCCCAACTGGCCTGTGAGGGCCAAAGTGGGCTCTGGAAGGGGGCCTCCAGCTGCTTCATTACTCTTGAATGAGAAGCCCCTCCACTTCTCCTGGGACTTTCTCCCAGCAGCCTTGGTGGAGTGTCTTTGACAAGTCTCCTGACACCTGCTCTCTGGTCCCCACTGCACTGGGGTCTCCCCGTCTGCCTCAGAGGGAAGGGAGACGGGTGAGAAGTGCCCTAGATTCCCACAGGCATTCCCAGTCGTGGATGGCATCCATCTAAGGCCTTGATCTTACATAAAATGCAGTAAGCGCAGCCCCAGGTTGGTCCCTCTACCAGCTCCAGCTGCCCCATCCTTTCTGGAGATTCCGGAGCCACCACCATCCAGCCAGGCTGGGCCTGTCCGGTTTTTCCATGGCCCTGGGCTCCAAATCTTCACTGGATCCGATTCTAAGAAACGTGCAGTGTCTTCACATCTTGTGTTCAAAGCAGGAAACCTGTAGAGCCTGAACCTACCAGCCAGGCTGTCTGCGAACTTCTCTGTGGGAGGGGCTTGGGGGCTGCAATCTGATTGGATGCAGGAGGGGGCCTGTCTTTAAGCTCCGTGTGCATAAGCACGTTTTATCTAGAGAGTGCGATTTGGCTAGGAGAAGGGCCTCTGATCGAGATTAGGAGGGGTTTAAGCACCCATCGGCCCACCGGATTGTCATCATCAATTTAAATTAGAGGAAGCCGACTTAACTCAATGACCGGGCTCCAGGGTCGGGATCCAGGCCCCTGAGCTGGTGGGGAAGACCGGGTGGGGCGGGGCGCACGGACATGATCTTCCCAGCATGGCAGGACTTTACACGGGGATAACCGTGGGCTGTATTTATGACGTAGAAAGCTGTCAAGGATATAAGTGAAAAGGAAAAAAATATGAGAAAGTATATACAGCGTGCGTGTGTGTGTGCCTGTGTGTGTATGCGCGGGTGTGTGTGTGTGTGTGTGTGTGTGCAACAATGGTGGTTAAGAGCTCAGGATCTGGAGCCAGATTGCCTAGGATCAAATCTCGCTTTCACTTCTTCCTTACCTTGGGCATTTTACTTAAGCTCTCTGCCTCCATTGCTTCATCTGTAAAAAGGGCTAAATAATAGGGTGAGGTGAGGATCCTAGGAGATAAGCCACGGAAGGCGGTGAGGCAGGTCCCGGCAGACAGTAAGGGCCCCAACGGTGGCAGCCGTTAATCTCGTTGGTCCCCGGCGCAGGGGCCTCGTTCGCACGGTGTTGGTGGCGGGGCGGGCCGCACCCTGCCTCCGGAACCCGGGTCCCCGCTGCTGCCGGCTGCCCATTGTTGCGCCTTCCTGCTCTGGCCCGCCTGGGAATCCGCCGGGGCAGCTCCGGCCCAGGCGGGGAGGGCATCCGGGCCGCGGGCGCCCTCCCCCACCGTTCTGGGCGCCCCGCCACGCCCCTCCCGCCGCGAGGGCCCGCCCCGGGACGTGAGCACTGGACTGCGAGTCCCGGGACCTCAGTCCTACTCGGCCCAGTGTCCTCTCTGGCCACACGGAAGCCAGCGGAGAAGCCCACCCCCCTATGGGCCGCATAAGGGTTAAGTGAGATCACGTGCGCACCAGGCCGAGCTCCGCACCTTGAGCCCGTCTGTCCTCAGGTCCTGTCTTGCTCAGGTGGGCTTTCAGAATGCTGCTCGCCGCCGGGGGCCCAAGGGGTCCCATGCATCCCCTGGTGTCTGGGCCTGGTTGGATTTCTCAGATCGTGCCGCCTCCGCTACCCCGCGCAATGTTTCCCCAGCACAAGGCAAAAAGTGGGTGAAAGGGCTGGGCAGCTTTCCCAGGCTGGCAGCCGCCAGAGCCAGGATCTAGAGTGCTTGCATCCCGGCTCTGCTGCTGAACTGCTGTGTGACCTTGAGCAAGGCCTTCCTCCTCTGAGCCCCCAGCCTCCCTCCTCCAGTGGCAGGGAAGGCAGCTGTGGTCCCTCGCTCTGGCTGCCCCCTGGCTGGCTGGCTGGGGTACCATGAAAGGTGTTTGATCCCCTGGGCTCAGTTTATCTTATCTGCAAAACTGTTCCGCGGGCATAGATTCAGCAGATAACGCCTGGTCTTGGGAGGCTTCTTTCTTGTCTTTCTGCCACCTCTGCCCTATTTCTCTGCTCCGAAGGGGAAGTATGCCACCGGGGCTGGCTACTTGAGTCTTCCAAGGAGGAATTCAGCCTCAGCATTGTCCCTCCACACTGGGCAGGACCAGGACCCGCTTTTGATACTGGTTCTCCCCACCTCCACCCCGGGAAAGAGAGAGACCTTTGCAGCCGTAGGTTGGCTTTGAGTGGCCCTGGTGCAGGAGGGAGCCTCCTGCCAACAGAGGGAGTTTACTCAAGATTTAAGGAGTGGAAAGGAATTGGATCTTACAAAACCTAGCCCTATTCTTAGAATCCCGCGCTCTGCCCTCCAGGCATGTGGCGGGATGACACTTTTCTGTCGCTTTGAGATTGGGCGGGGTCATGTGACCAGCCATGGCCAAGGAAGTGTGCGAAGTGACATCCGTCACCTCAGGTGGGAGCACTATTACCGGGTGGAGACCCTCTCCCTCCTCCGTGAAGTGGCTGCCGCTCCACGGCCCTGGGCCCTGGAGGGAGAAGGGGTAGAGAGCCCTCCAGCCCTGTAGGGATGGGCCACCTGCCTGAGAAATGACTTTGTGTCAGTAGCCGCCAGGATTGGGCGTTGTTTGTTACCGCAGCGTGACCCAGCCACCCTTTGACTAGCACACACCTCCAGAAAGCAAAACCGGGCTGGAGGTGAGCGACGGCATGCACGACGTCTGTCTCTGAAGACCTGTTTCGTGTTCTTTCATGAGATGGTCAGTCTGGGGCAGCCACAGAGGAGCGTGGATTTAAGTCATCTCTACACCCAGGGTGAACCTCGAAGTCACCACCCTGAGATCAAGAGTCGCATGGTCTACTGACTGAGCCGGCCAGGCGCCCAGAGGGGAGTTTCTTATACTCAAGGCTCCTAGAGACCCTTTCCTCATGGAAAAGCACTGGGGTAGTCGGGAGGCAGAAGATGGGGGGGTGCTTGGGCCATGCCTTTATTGGGGTTTCCATGGGAAAGTCAAGACAGGGTAAGGTGGGCAGTTTGGGATTGCCTAGTTTGAATGATTTCAGTGGGCTCTGGGCTCTACGGGTGGTCTCTAGTTGCCTGATAGCTGGCCGTGGGTTGATTAAGGAGAGGAATATTGCTTCCTGGGCCTCATGGGCCTGATAGAGGAGGTCTGGCCCTGGATCTAGAATACCAAATGCCCAAACCAACAGTCTGTGGTGCCTCGGGACCAGCACGGCCCTGGACGACGCTGGGTTGGCCCTTTGTTGGATCTTAGCACGTTTGACCTGAGCGGCTGAGACTGCTTGTTGCCCACCCAATATCTACGTTCCCTTGGTTCCTTCATAACAGAACCCCAATATTACCTGGCAGCCCAGTCAACAGACTGCATTTCCCGGATCCCCATGCAGCTGTGTGGCTATGCAATTAAGTCTTTGCCACCTGACTAAGTAGGTGGGCTTCCTGTAGGAGGCCAACGCAGCTGGAGATATGGTGTGTGTTCTGCTCCCTCCTTCCTGCTGCCTGGACGGTAGCTGGCATATCTGCAGGGCCGACAGCCATCTTGGGTGGTACAGGGAGTACACAGTGAGTGTGAAAACTCTGAGCAGTGGGAGGATGTCGCATATAATGAATGCCTCATAAAGTATCCTGTAATAAATGGACTCTCCATCAAGGATGTGCCATGGGTCTCATGTGGTTTTGTGCCTGGCCAGAGAAGCCCCGCAGTATCAGCTAAGTCACAGGGACCCTGAAAGAGGGTGTCTCTGGGTAGGTTGAGGGGACTGGAGACATTTTCTCCAGCCACAAAGGAGAGCAACTAGGCACATGGGGAAGTGGGGCTCTGAACATACATTCTAGGGCTTTCTTCACCTTCATTCTGCCCCAGTCCCGTGGAACCCACGTACCCCCACCCTACAGCCTTCGCTGGGGCTACCTCTCTGCCAGGCAAATGTAATTAGAGGGAGGGGTTTTCCCACCTGGCTTTCCATTCAGCCTTCGAAAGGGTGGCCAGGATGTGGGGCAGAGAGGGAGAGAAGCCCAGTGGGGAGAGACCCCCGACTGCACTGTGAGCCAGACAGGCACCCCAACCACACTAGGGTTTCCCATCTATAAAATGGGGCAATAACACCAGCCCTACTCCCCTCTCAGGGTGCCGAGGGCTTATCCTCCTCTGAGCGAGGAGGCCTGCAGGAGGCAGGGGACAGACAAGCTTGCAATCTGGCTTTGTGGGCTTGTCTCAGTCACCGGAAGCACAAAGCAATGACAGAGGTCCTGGCGATCAGGAGGCCTGGCTCACGTGTCTGATGGACTTGGGCTCAATGGTGCAGCCCCCGCACTCAAAGGAGCCTGAGCTTTTTCATTTGTAAACTGTAGATAGGGATTGAAGCTGAAGGATGTGAACCACTTAATGCTGAGCTCTCAAGAACCGCTGGGTCTTCCCCGTCCCTGGTCTGCGTGGGCCTCTGCCATTTTCATTGGCTGCCCTGTGTTCAAACCCCTTTCCCATGTCAGGTGAACCTCTCCACCTAATGGGATGCTTCCAGTAGAGGAGCCCCAATGTACCAGCATGCTTTGCAGTGAGGCTCTCCCAGTCACAAACCCCTCACAGACCTTTGAAGGAATCCATGACCCAAGGAGGCGGGGGCACCCAGCCCCATTCTGGTGGTGCCTACCTCCAGTTTTGGGAGTCATCAGGGACAGAGAGGTCTGCAGGGACTGACCAAGTGTCAGCAGGACAGGTTGCCATGTCAGTTTCCCACGCAGAAGCTGAAGCCAAGAGAACTCCCAGCTGGGTTCTCTGACTCATAGAGCCCATCGGCTCCCCAGGGGTGTTCAGTAAGTTCCTCTCCTGCTTGCGTAACCCACAGTCAGTTTCTGTTGACTGCAACCACAAACCCCAGCTGACTCCCCTCCCCAGGCCCAAATGCTGACCCTCCCTTTCAGGCTATTCTCTGAACCACTAACCTCCCTTTCGGGCTATTCTCTGAACCGCTACCCCAAGTTGCTTGTGTGTTTAGTTGCTTTTTCTGTGCCCTTGGACAAAAAGCAGGGCTTGAGTGACCAGCTTTTGCTAGGAAATTACAAAATTAGACCCAGGCCCAGACGCAGGGTGGTACATTTACGAGAGTACACATTTGCAAGGGGAAAGCAAGGAGTTCTGGGTTCAAATCCCTGTCCTATGACTTACCGCATGTGTGACCTTGGGCCCACAGCATACCTCTGGGCCTCAGTTTCCTTTTCTATTACAACACTGCAGCAGTTGTTTTTTGATATGTTTTGGGGTTTCAGGGAGATCAGGGATGGGAAGCCCCATGATGTGTGCCCCATACCTAGCACATTGTTGGCATTGGATTGAGAAGAAACTGGGTCAAGAAGAAGGACCAAAGCAGTAATGCTCATGTAGTTTATGTCAGAATCGCCTGAGACGTACATCAAATGCAGATCCCCGGGCCCCTCTCCTAAAGTTGGATGTACCAAGGCTGAAGGGTCCCTGGGATCTGTATTTTTTAATATTTTATTTTATTTTTTAAGATTTTTTTTATTTATTTGACAGAGAGACAGCGAGAGAGGGAACACAAGTAGTGGGAGAGGGAGAAGCAGGCTTCCCACGGAGCAGGGAGCCCGATGCGGGGCTCGCCTGAGCCAAAGGCAGACGCTTAATGACTGAGCCACCCAAGTGCCCCTATATTTTATTTTTTAAAGTAATCTTTATACCCAACGTGGGGCTCAAACTCACGACGCCAAGATTAAGAGCTGCCCCCTCCACTGACTGAGCCAGCCAGGTGACCCTCTGATTTGTATTTTTAACACGCATGCCCACTAGAGGTCTGTGCTGTAGATGGCTGGGACCACCACTCTCGGAAAAATATAGGATCCAATGGGGAGCAGAATGGAGGTGGTGAGGGCCCAGATGGCTGGGCCGACACAGTAGTGGGGTGTGGGGTCCCTGACATTAGCTTCACTCTCACTAGAAGCTTCTACAGTAACCATGTCGGGGATAGTCCAACCTGGATTTATGTTCCAGAAAGGATGCAGCTAATTTATGTATGTTTGATCTTTGACCACATTTACAACAATAATGGATACATTTTTTCTCACTTGGATAAGGCAATAATCCAGTAACGTGGATATTGTAAGTCCAAATTTAGTTAGCACTTCCCATGAATCAGGCATTATGCAAGTACTTTTGTCTGTGCTAATAAATACAAAGTGAAATTATTTTCCCAGCTCTCAGGTGGGAAACTGAAGCCCAGAGAGATAAAGTCACTTTGCACGAGGCCACACGGCCCAAGTAGGGATTTGAGGGCAGGCAGGCTGGGATTCCACAGCCCATACAAGAAGCGGTGCCCCTTCAAGATATCACCATGGGGTATTGTGAGGGAGTTAGTGGCTGGGGCCTCAGGCAGGTGCTGAGCTCCCAGGAATGGGGCTGAAGTGTTGAGTGGGACCGAGTGGGGGTGTGAGGAGTGTGGGACGTCAGCCGCCCAGATCTCTGACTCACTAGGGCCACTGGCTACTACCTGGAAGATCTCTGACTCAGCTGCTCGGGGATGGCAATGACTCTGAGCCCAGGCAGCTTTGTTCAGTTCACGGCCAAGGCCTGGCCTTATCACTCAGGCTGTGTGGCCTTGGGCAAGGTGCTTCGCTCTCTAAACCTGGGGCCCGCTGGGAAGAATGTGAGATCGGATTATGCCCTGCGCCCAGCATGCAGAGAGAGCTCGGCGAACAGCCCAGCGGTCCTCATACAGTGAGTGGTAGGGGTGCAGCCGTGGCCACCTCACCTGGCTTGCACTGCACCCCCGGGGTCCATGCCGAGTATGAGCACACAGCTGGTGCTTCTTTCTGCCTGGCAACCATTCCCCCCTTCTTCCAGAAAGAGTGCTTGTGTTTTCGCTTGAACCAGATGACTTGTGTTTCTGTAACTTGCAGCCAGACGGACTCCATGAGGAAGTCAGAACCCGGCATTTGCTGCATGTGAGCTGTGTCCTGGGCTCTGTCCATGCTTCCTTCATCTTACCCTCAGGACAAGCCTGCAAAGCGGGTACCACGACTCCCACCTGTGGGTGGGGAAACGGAAGCTCAGAGAGGTGTACAACTCGTGCTATGTCACAGACCTAGGCCCCGGATCCGATGCCCCAGAGCAGCCCATCTTTTATTTATTTATTTTTTTAAAAGATTTTATTTATTTGACAGAGAGCACACACAAGCAGGGGGAGTGGAAGAGGGAGAAGCAGGCTTCCCAATGCAGGGCCCAATCCCAGGACCCTGGGATCATGACCTGAGCCAAAGGCAGACACCTAACCGACTGAGCCACCCAGGCGCCCTGAGCAGCCCATCTTTTAAATAAGACTGAGCCACTACGTTTGTAAATGACCCACTTTACTAGGAGGGGCATTCATTCATTAAGCAAGCACGGCATCCTACTGTGGGCCAGACATGGTGCTAGGCCCTAGGGATAAAGACCCTGCAGCCGAGCCCCTGCCCTCAGGGAGTGTCCATTCCAGATGGCACAGAGGTGTCCCCCCACGGGCCAAATCCAGGTGGCAGTAGCTGTCGGCGACATTATCATGAGAGGATCCTGAGCCATCTGTGGGTTCACCAGGAAGTGTGGTAGTGGCTGACTACTCAGGGCCACTGGGGCGCTCCTAGGGAGTTTGAGTGTGCACTGCCTGGTGGACACCTGTGTCTTAAGACTTCTGAAGATTCATATGAACGTAGAACACAGCGGAATATAACCTGGTCCGAGCTCAAGCTCCAATTTTTATTTTGAAAACAGCTGCTGTCCATCTAAAAACTAGGCCTTGTCCTCTTGGAGCTTCAGGTCTAACCAGGAGCCTGACCTACACAGGACAGTCCGATCCGGAAGTCAGAGGCGGGGGAAGCCAGACGGATGGGGATGACCAGGGGGCCTTCCTGGAAGAGGAGCTCAGGGGTCTGGCAGGGGCAAGGGAGGCATTCCAGAAGTAGCGGGCAGGCATGGGGATGGAAGGGTGACCCAGGTGTGAGGTGGGGATAGAGCCTCTGCCTGAAAAGGCAGTAATGGGGGTGGCCCCTTGTCGGGCCTGGAAGCTTAGTCGTGAGCCTTCCGTAGGGAGCCACTGAGGACTGTGAGCAGGGGCATGCCCACGAAGACCCTCCTGGGTGGCCGGGATGCAGGGGGGAAAGTGAGAGAGGGGAGGTGCCGGAACACCATGGAACGGAAGGAAGCCCCTGCATGTAGATGGGGGCTCGGGGCCCGGACCTTGAGCCCCAGCTCTGTGCTGACATGCCGTGTGACCACAGCCAGGTCCCTTACCCTCCTGAGCCTGTCTGCTCCTCCACCTCCTCTCAAAGGCCCTTTCAGACCAAGTGAACTGAGGTGTGTGTGACTGTGTGTGTAGCGGAGGGGGGGGGGGGGGTGTCACGTGGTTCCATTAGCATCACTATTTTCTACTTTTCTCTGGCCTTGAAGACCTGGCCTAGGATGGGTCTGTCACCCATGGCTTACCTCCTGCTTCAGGCCCGTATGGCTCAGCCCTCCGGTGTATCTATACCTCAGCTTCCAGTGGCATTTGTCTCATGGCCTTGGAGCTGCTTTCCAGCTGTGACTTGAGCACTTAGCAGGGAGGATATGGACCACTGAGATGAGGCGTTGAAAGCACAATTGGTGGCCACTGCCTTCCTCGCTGTTGGTCCTGTGAGGTTTCCTGGGTAGGACTCCTGGGGAGGCTGGTGGTGTCTCCTCCGTGGGGCTGCAGTCAGGATGGGATGCCCAAGGCTGGTGCAGCTCTGCCCGGGCTTGTCACGGGGACCGTGACAGCGACCTGCCTGGCCCGTGAGCAGTCCTGATACTCACCCCGCCCTGGGTGGGTGCCCTGCGTCACTCCTCCTGGGACTGCCTGGCACACAGGTCCCCAGTCCCACCTCAGGCACCAAGTGTGACAGGCACCTCTGCCCAACCAAACCCACGGGACCTAAACGAAATCCCCCTCACCTTTTCTGTTTACTTTTGATTATTTTGGGGGAGAGGTAATACATTCAAAATTTAAGAGGTACCAAAAACTGTACTTTAACCAAATCCCCTCCGGCCCAGAACCACAGCCCCTTATTCCTCTTCCTGGAGACAACCAACCTGAACTTTTTTAAAACAAACTTAATTTGCTCCCCCCTTAGAACAACTGTAAGCACTCAAAGCAAAAACTAACTTCAAACCGAACCCAACCCAGCCCCCACCACCGTGGAACACACATCCAGACTTTCAGCATTTTATTTATTTTTTTGAGGGGGGGAGGGGCAGAGGGAGAGAGAATCTTGAGGTTGCACGCCCACTGCGGAGCCCAACACGGGGCTCAATCTCATGACCCTGAGATGACAACCTGAGCCAAAATCAAGTAGGACACTTAGCTGACGGAGCCACCCAGGCGCCCCCAGACTTCCAGTGCTTTAGTAGATGTCCTCAGACTTTGCAACACATATCCACTTTCCAAAAAATGAAAGCCAAACAGAAGATCAGAATCACAATATTGATTTTTCAATCTTTTTTTGTTTTAAAGATTTTATTTCTTTATTTGACAGAGAGAGACAGCACAAGAGAGGGAACACAAGCAGGGGGAGTGGGAGAGGGAGAAGCAGGCTCCCCGCTGAGCAGGGAGCCCGATGCAGGACTTGATCCCAGGACCCTGGGATCATGACCTGAGCCAAAGGCAGACTCTTAATGACTGAGCCACCCAGGCGCCCTGATTTTTCAGTATCTTGCCAACGTCTTGGGAAGTTGTCCTCGTGATTTTTCCTTCAACGACATTAATAGCTTTGTGATCTTCCACAAATATGGATTTGTTTAGCCAGACCCCAGAGATGGGCACTGGGGATTTCTAAGTTCCCTATTATGGGCTCTGGGACTTCAATGTCTATTTGTTTACCGTAATAAATTACTAGAAGGGAAATGCTAGGTCACAAGTTATGGCCATTTTTTAAGGCCCTGGATGCCCCTCAAACTGTCCTCAAGTTCAGCAGGACTGGATGTCCAATCCAAATCCTCAAGGTCAAGAAATCTTGGTTCCCACCCCTCTCACCAGCGGCTGCAAGCCCCTAACCCCACCTCCACATCTTGACTAAGGCCTGAGGCCTCCTCTGGGCCCAGTGACTTGCTTTGTTTATACACTCACAGGGCACTTACCTAGGTCCATCCGGGTGAGTCAGCTGACTGGGGAGCGGGCACCACCCTTCCCAGAGCAGGAACCTGGCTGGGACAAGGGCCACCCACTTCCAGACTCTCTCGGCAGTGACTGGTGGAGGACGCTCGGCAGCACCCAGCTGGCAGGTAAGAGCTGGGGCCCACATTACCCGAAATCAGGTTAGTGAGGCTGGGTCTTATGCCGTCTGGCCGGTCCTGACCCTTCTGGGGCCTCCCAGGCAGTTTTCTTTCAAGGTGCCTCCCTCTAGGGGCACAGTGTGAACAGGGGTCTCCTTCTCTGACCCCTGCCCTGGGTCAGGTTTGAGGGCTGAGCGATCTTTATCCAGACATCATGGGGGCCGCAGGCTCCTTGTTACCTCCTGTGGCAGCGCTCAAGAGATGCGGCCCACACCCTGCTCCTTGAAGGGGACCTTTGGAAGGCCATGCAGAGTGGATTTCCACAGGGAATGGAGAGTATATGCCTCAGTTTCTGTTACGTCTCTGCCCGCAGCGGTTTCCACCCACTACCCTAAGTACACGAGAAAAAAAATCTGCTGGGGAATGTGGCCGGTGGCTTGACCTCTCTCAGAACCGGTTGCCTCGTGTGGACACTGGAAACATCCCACACAGTCGGGAGCGCTGACTGAGCCAATGGAACTAAGGGGGACAGTCTGTGCCCCTGCACACTGCAGAAAATGGAGCTTCAGGCGAAGCTGCTCTGCGGGGGAAGATGCTGGACTGGCTAGTTACGTAGGGGGCGCCGAACTAACGAAAACAATTGTTTTTGTTTTTAAAGAGTTTTTCTTTGTTTTACATTTCCGATTTCCAAACTAATAACAATTCTCATACCACCATCACCATCACTGCTCCCCGGGGCTCCCTGTGTCCACCCTTGCCCCTCTGGTCTGTTCTCCCAGTGTTAGCCAAAGGGGAGGGGCTGTTAAAATGTAAGCTGGACCATGTCACTCTGCTGCTCAACGTTCTCCAGTAGCTCCCATCTCGGCAGAGTAAATGCCGAATGCTGGCCATGGCCCCCTGGAGACCTGGCCCCCACACATCCTATCCCACCTCCTCACCACTACTCCCCCTCTGAACAAGACTCCAGTCTCATCAGCCAGATGGTCTCTAAACAAGAGGCAGCCCCACCTCAGGGCCGCCGCAGTGGCCATGCCCTCAGCCCTGATGCTCTTCTCTACCCCTCTAGGCTTTTACACAAGCCACTCGTCACTCCTGACCCGCAGTGAGGCCCTTCTGGACCTCTCAACACTCTACCCTCCTTCCTGCTTTATCTTTCTCCCGATGACTTCCTACCACCTAACACAGCAAACACACTTCTCTAACCAGCTAGAAAGAAACCCTCACGGACAGACTTTCCTCTTGCTCACTGCCTCAGTACCTAGAACAGCACAGGGGCTTAGGCGCTCAGTAAATGTCCTGAATGAACAGCTAACGATGACTGCAGGCTCTTTAAGTGGTAGGTACTGTGCTAAGTGAGCTCCATATATATCTTCTCTCTTTTTAAGGATCTTTAAATCTTCATGATAACTCTGGGATGCAAGTACTGTTACCCATATCACAAAGGAAGAGATGACACTCAAAAGGGACTTGTCCATGCTTGCTTTCACAAATTAGAGGCAGCAGTCTGAACCCAGTCCTGCCTGCCTACCAAGTTTTGCTCCTACTTTGCCCCTCTAGGGGCCTGCATTCGGGAGCATCTGCATTCCCCACAGAAGCTCCCAGCTTTTCTCCAGCAGGCAGTACAGCCCTGAAGAGAAGGGGGTATATGCTGGTGGCCTAGCAACAGCCTCTTCCTTTCTAACTCACCACATCACATCCCTGGGCTAATCTGGCCTTCCAGGAGCTATTCCTCTGACACTCTAACCCACGCTTCCCTCCCGCACACACTGTCTTCTGAAGGATGGATGAGTTGTCCACAGGAACAAGTAGGAGTCCCACAGTTTCAGCTCTTTGGAACAAGGTGTTCCAAAGGAGTGTTCTCATTCCAAAACCCACAGATGGGAGCTGATGACCCCTTTCAGCCCTGCTGATCTCCAAGGACCTGACTGCTGGATTGCTGTGGGTGGTGTTACTGCTTTTATCAAAAAATACAGAGAAGTTCAGAGATGGAAATTCTGTAAAGTGCAGGGGAAAGGAAAATTCCTTTGAGAGAGATGGGTTATTTTCCTTTCACAGGAGCCAATTAATTGCAGGAAGCCAGCACTGAGCTGAGGGAACTCTTTCATTGTCAGATTGTAGGAAGCAGCCTTTTAATCTACCTCATTAGGGCAGTGGGGGTTTTTCCCCCTTTCTAGGCCCAGAGTTTCTCTTCAAAGGACTTTTTTTGGGGCTTTCTCTTCCTTCTGTGTCTTGCTTTCCCATTCCTTTAAGAAAGAGTAACTGGATTCCTGCCCTGTGCCAGACACTGGCCTCAGCACTGGGGAGGGAAACAGGCAAACAAAAACACAGAGGAAATTCAATCCTAGGGAATGCAGAAGACCTGGCTCACAAAAAGTGTATAATAAACATGAGTGGAATGAAGGATGAATAGGTGAATATGAGGTTCTGGGGTCTAGAGAAGGGAGGTCAGCCTAATTCTGTGAGTGTGTGTGAGTGTGGGGATTTGGGGGAAAGCTCAGAATTGGGGGAACAGGAGTTCACCAGATGAATGAGAGGGAGGGAGAAGGCGTGAATGTCATTCAAGACAGAGGGACAGGCACCTGAAAAGGCAGGGAGGCATGAACTAGGAGTGTTGAGTTCTAGTGTCAGCAGGCAGTCTGGAATGAATGAAATGTAGGGTGAGTGTGGAAAAGTGAGGTGTTGACTGCAGATGGTGCCAGGAATCGGGTCAGGGAGATCTGAATGCCAAGCTGAAGTTTAGAGATTTATCCTGAGGGCAAGAGCTGGGCAGGGCTTCAAGAGCAGAAGCTGAGGTTAACTCCTAGATTTCTGGCTCAGACCAGGGGGTGGGCTTGGTAGGGCAGCTGTAGAGGGGCAGCAATGCTAGGAAAAAAGGAGTTCAGTATGAATAACCTGGGAGGTGTTAAAGATCCGGAAGACAGCTGGACTCTTGGGTCCGGGCCTCCCTATCCCTGTAGTAGCACATTCCACACCCACTCTCCTGAACCCTCCTTCCTCCCTTCCTCCCTTCCTCCCTCCCTCCCTCCCTTCCTCCCTTCCTTCCAGAAGGCTTTCCTGGTCACCCTAGCCTTTTGTCCTGCACTCCGTAAGCCTAACTGCCTGAATCCCCCATAAAGAGCAGTGGGTCCAATTCTGTTTTGGGAAGTGATCTGCCTGGCCAGGCACAAAACCCCTACTCTGGGTAGCGGGGCTCAATCACTCAGCTACTCTCGGGTGGGATCCCCGGGTGAACCCGCGTAGAGTGGGGGCGGGGCACTTGCAGCTAAGCACCTGGTCAGAAGTCGGGGCCAGACAAAAAGAAAACAAACAAACAAACAAACAAAAACAAAACCTAGTGGGAGGGTCAGTGATGTCACAATGGGTAGGAACTGAAAGCGCTCCGGAAAGCTTACCGGGCGAAGGGGCTTCTATTCCAGCAACAGGCATTGGGGAGCGCAGGCGTGTCTATACCCTCCTTCCCTCCCACGGCTGCCTTAGAAACAGAATCTTATCAGCCAGCAGGGAGCGGATCACCCGTACCCTCCCTCCTCTGGAAGCCGTAAATGGTCCTCTAGGGTCGGGGGCGTGGGGGGATACTCGCCGCTTTAAAGCTCGATTTGTTCCGCGCGGCCTCCAGTCCAGTAAAGAGGGGACAAGGGGCCCGATCGAGCCTTCCTATCCCTTACTCTGCTGCTTTACCTGACTTCTTTTTGTGGGTGACAGCGCCAGCCAGGGGCACCTGGAGAAAGCGAGAGGCCTGGTGGAGTCTAGCAATCCAGCCAGCTACCAACCCGCCCGACGAGAAGGTCGCCATGTTTCACCCTGCTGCCGCGGAGCAACCTGGGAACCATCCGTAGCGGCGCGCAGGCCTGGGTGGGTGGGACGCATGCGTTTTAGACGCCGCAGCGCGCCCTAGCGGCCTGGCGGGGACTCTGCGCAGGTGCTGTAGCCCGGAGCGACCGGGAGACGTCACTTCCGGCCGAGTTCCGAGCGAAGGGTGTGTCGGAGTGGGAGTAGTTTGGCGATTTTTGAGCGGTGCGACAGGAAGGGAAACTGAGTCCTGGGGTGAAGAACAGGCTCTACGACCCGTGGGGCATTCCGCGGTCCCCGCATTCATGGACTTTGTGCCTGGTTGCGCAAAGCGAGAAAACAGACTGAGGGAGGGGGCGGGTTCGTCCCGAACGTTGGTGTCGGGTGGGTGAACCAACATGATGCCCTGTCGTTATTATACAGGCAAAACACGGGCAAGGAAAGTAATTTATAGTAGAAGAATATGCCTTTCACTTTGCAAAAGCTGAAAGAGGATTACACCAGATCGTGTTTGTACCTAACTCAAACCGAGTAAGTTTGGATTTAAGAGAAGACGGTATTCAACTGAATTTTGCCACAGTTTGTATTTGACGTTTCCAATCAAAGGCTAAGTATTTGTGTACAGGTGTGGAATTAGTACGACAGCCACAGTGCAGGCACAGATGGGCGTGTTCTGGTGACTCACCTGTGGTGAGAAGGATTGACACTGATTTTCCAAAATGGTGAACAAAACAAAGTATAACCTCCCTTGATTAACCTGATATATGCGTGTTTGGATAACATATTGCATATTAAAACCAGGAAGTACTGTATTTGTATATGAAACAGGTTACAAGCAGACTTTATGCCCACGTGAAGGTTTGGGAGGACAGTTTGTTGTGGTGAACGTTCTGCGTGTTCCAAGAAGTACAGATATCTGTTCGCTGCTTCCTAAATGTTAGTAATGTCCCCTCAGTCTTATGACACCCAGAAATGTCCGCAGAAATTTCCAGTCTGTTCTTGGAAAACTACTGTTTATTCAAATAACAATTTTTGCCACCGTGCACGTTTGCCGTTGCTGTGGTGGGGAGGTGTAGTGTGTGGTCAACGGGATACGGCCCCTGCCTGCCCTTGTGAGGCGGGGTCCGGTGTGAGAAAATACCCAGATGTCAATCATGTAATATGATAAATAGCTTGACAGTAGAGAGCACAAGTCAGGGTTAGGAACACAAGAAGACCCAACCAACTAGCAGGGGGTCCTACAGCCTGAAAAAGGCAACCCAAGAAATAGATTTTGAGCTAAACCTTCAAAGAGCACCACGCAGGGAAGGGTGGTGTGCCAAGCAGATGGCCCAGGATGACTAAAATAGGTCCAGGGTCCCTCGTGCACGGTACATACTCATGCTGAGTGGATAGACAGGTGATTGAATGAGGCACAGCCTATTTGCTGGCTGGGAGCCATTCTCCGCTAGACCATACATGTTAAAAGGCAGGGGAATACCTGTTTCCTCATTCCGCCCAGAGCCCGAAACTGAGTTGGGACTCACCGAAGGTGGAGGTGGTGAAGGTCCCAGATACAGAGGAAGTGTTGTGTGGTCCTGGCCTGGGAGTGATTTCTAGGAAGTGGATCTCTGGTTCTGCTCTCCCAGGGGGCAGCCACTAAAAATATAACTGCTGTGCTGCTTCAGTGTTAGAAAAAGCAGGGCAGGGGTGGCCTCTCATTTTCACATAAGCTCTTCATGCATGATCCTGGTAACAGGGCTTGTTCTTGGTGAATGGTACCTGCTGAGGACTGTCCCAAGAGAAAAATCTCCCAGAGTGTGTGCACAGTGGGGGAGGCCACAGGCAAAGGGGTTTATTACCCCAGCTGGTCTAAAGGAGGTCAGAACCAGTCTTCCTCTCCTCCATGGGACAATCTCTGTCCTCTTTGGATGATCATTTCTGCCGCAAAGACCAGACTAGGGCAAGGATCTGGAGCTGCCTGCCTCCAGGGCCAAGCAGGGGATGTAAATCGCTGGCCAGGTACTTTGGGAACCAAGAAAGCACAGGCGGCCTCATCTAAGAGGCTGGCTGCAACTCAGCCTGGACTGGGTGTTGCTGTGCATGACTCCTGGTCTTGCATTGCCAAATATTTTGACTTTTTTAAATACAAATTAGAAGAGAAGAATTTTTTTTATTCCCAGACTTTAAAATCTTGACACTAATTCAAATTTGAAAAAATAAGAAACAAGACTGAGAGGTGAATGAAATACATTCGGGACCTCTGGTGCTCGTTTCCATCCTAGGAAGGTGGGAGGCTATCACAGCAGGGGTACACAATAAAGGGGTGCCTGGAGTGGTCACAGGGAACTGAGTGGGCTGCGCCAGGGGTGATGGGACTTCAGCCCTGCCCAGGTCCAGATCCTCTGGGCATCTCCCCTGAGTGACCCACAGGTGCTAAGGTCATCCTCATCCATCATTGCTCCTTCTCCTTCCTCTGCACCTGCTGCCTTCACATCCCTCCCCCACCACATACACACCATTCCTTCTAACTTGCCATCAAATCCCTTCTCTCTCACATCCCACCCGTAACCCCCAAGCTGTGTGCAGACCGCCATCATCTTCCAGCCCCTCCGCAGGTGCCACAAAATCCTCCAATGGTTCTTGCCTCCTCTTGTGTTCTCCAGATGGCAGGCAGTAGGCCCTTCTGCATGAGCCTGGGATGTCTTCCCCCTGCTTAGAGCCCCCTAGTGGCTCCCCACTGCTCTCAGTATCTAGCCCACATTCCCTAAAGTGGGCCACACAGACCTCTGATTCCTCCAGAGATTGGAACTGGTGGCTCGCAGGCCAGATGCAAACAGGTTTAATTTGACCTTGCAGAGTACTTCATACATTCAAACTAGTGGCCTAAATGCAAAACCTAAGACACATTTTTTTAAATTTTTTATTGTTATGTTAATCACCATATATTACATCATTTTTTTTGATGTAGTGTTCCATGATTCATTGTTTATTCATAACACCCAGTGCTCCATGCAGAATGTGCCCTCTTTAATACCCATCACCAGGCTAACCCATCCCCCTACCCTCCTCCCCTCCAGAACCCTTTTCAGAGTCCATCATCTCTCATGGTTCGTCTCCCCCTCTGACTTACTTCCCTTCATTCTTCCTCTTCTGCTATCTTCTACTTTTTCTTTTTTCTGAAAATATGTTGCATTATTTGTTTCAGAAGTACAGATGTGTGATTCAATTGTCTTGCACAATTCACAGCGCTCACCATAGCACATACCCTCCCCACTGTTTATCACCCAGCCACCCCATCCCTCCCACCCCCAACCACTCCAGTAACACTCAGTTTGTTCCTGAGATTAAGAATTCCTCATATCAGTGAGATAATATGACACATGTCTTTCTCTGATTGACTTATTTCACTCAGCATAACACCCTCCAGTTCCATCCAAGTCCTTGCAAATGGCAAGATCTCATTCCTTTTGATGGCTGCATAATATTCCATTGTGTATATATACCACATCTTCTTTATCCATTCATCTGTCGATGGGCATCTTGGCTCTTTCCACAGTTTGGCTGTTGTGGACATTGCTGCTATAAACATTGGGGTGCACGTACCCCTTCGGGTCCCTCCATTTGTATCTTTGGGGTAAATACCCAGTAGTGCAATTGCTGGATCGAATGGGAGCTCTAATTGCAACTGTTTGAGGAACCTCCGTACTGTTTTCCAGAGTGGTTGCACCAGCTTGCATTCCCACCAACAGTGTAGGAGGGTTCCCCTTTCTCCACATCCCCGCCAACATCTGTCATTCCCTGACTTGTTAATTTTAGCCATTCTGACGGGTGTGAGGTGGTATCTCATTGAGGTTTGGGTTTGGATTTCCCTGATGCCGAGCGATGTTGAGCACTTTTTCATGTGTCTGTTGGCCATTTGGATGTCTTCTTTGGAGAAATGTCTGTTCATGTCTTCTGCCCATTTCTTGATTGGATTATTTGTTCTTTGGGTGTTGAGTTTGATAAGTTCTTTTTTTTTTTTTTTAAGATTTTATTTATTTATTTGACAGAGAGAGACAGCGAGAGCAGGAACACAAGCAGGGGGAGTGGGAGAGGGAGAAGCAGGCTTCCCGCTGAGCAGGGAGCCCGACGTGGGGCTCGATCCTAGGACCCTGGGATCATGACCTGAGCCGAAGGCAGACGCTTAACGACTGAGCCACCCAGGCGCCCGAGTTTGATAAGTTCTTTATAGATTTTGGATACTAGCCCTTTATCTGATATGTCATTTGCAAATATTTTCTCCCATTCTGTCAGTTGTCTTTTGGTTTTGTGGACTGTTTCTTTTGCTGTGCAAAAGCTTTTTATCTTGATGAAATCCCAATAGTTCATTTTTGCCCTGGCTTCCCGTGCCTTTGGCGATGTTTCTAGGAAGAAGTTGCTGCGGCTGAGGTCGAAGAGGTCGCTACCTGTGCTCTCCTTTAGGATTTTGATGGACTCCTGTCTCACGTTTAGGTCTTTCAACCATTTGGAGTCTATTTTTGTGTGTGGTGTAAGGAAATGGTCCAGTTTCATTCTTCTGCAGGTGGCTGTCCAATTTTCCCAACACCATTTGTTGAAGAGACTGTCTTTTTTCCATTGGACATTCTTTCCTGCTTTGTCAAAGATGAGTTGACCATAGAGTTGAGGGTCCATTTCTGGGCTCTCGATTCTGTTCCATGGATCTATGTGTCTGTTTTTGTGCCAGGACCATACTGTCTTGATGATGACAGCTTTGTCATAGAGCTGGAAGTCCAGAATTGTGATGCCGCCAGCTTTGCTTTTCTTTCTCAATATTCCTCTGGCTATTCGGGGTCTCTTCTGGTTCCATACAAATTTTAGGATTATTTGTTCCATTTCTTTGAAAAAGGTGGATGGTATTTTGATGGGGATTGCATTGAATGTGTAGATTGCTCTAGGTAGCATTGACATCTTCACAATGTTGGTTCTCCCAATCCATGAGCATGGAACGTTTTTCCATTTCTTTGTGTCTTCTTCAATTTCTTTCATGAGTATTTTATAGTTTTCTGAGTACAGATCCTTTGCCTCTTTGGTTAAATTTATTCCTAGGTATCTTATGGTTTTGGGTGCAATTGTGAATGGGATCGACTCCTTGATTTGTCTCTCTTCTGTCTTGTTGTTGGTGTATAGGAATGCCACTGATTTCTGTGCATTGATTTTATAGCCTGCTACTTGACTGGATTCCTGTATGAGTTCTAGCAGTTTTGGGGTGGAGTCTTTTGGGTTTTCCACATACAGTATCATATCATCTGCAAAGAGTGAGAGTTTGACTTCCTCTTTGCCGATTTGGATGCCTTTGATTTCTTTTTGTTGTCTGATTGCTGTGGCTAGGACTTCTAATACTATGTTGAATAGCAGTGGTGAGAGTGGACATCCCTGCCGCATTCCTGACCTTAGGGGAAAAGCTCTCAGCTTTTCCCCATTGAGAATGATATTTGCTGTAGGTTTTTCGTAGATGGCTTTTATGATATTGAGGTATGTACCCTCTATCCCTATACTCTGAAGGGTTTTGATCAAGAAAGGATGTGTACTTTGTCAAATGCTTTTTCTGCATCTATTGAGAGGATCATATGATTCTTGTTCTTTCTTTTGTTAATGTATTGTATCACATTGATTGATTTGCGGATGTCGAACCAGCCTTGCAGCCCAGGGATAAATCCCACTTGGTCGTGGTGAATAATCCTTTTAATGTACTGTTGGATCCTATTGGCTAGTATTTTGGTGAGAATTTTTGCATCCATGTTCATCAAGGATATTGGTCTGTAATTCTCCTTTTTGATGGGATCTTTGTCTGGTTTTGGGATCAAGGTAATGCTGGCCTCATAAAATGAGTTCGGAAGTTTTCCTTCCATTTCTATTTTTTGGAACAGTTTCAGGAGAATAGGTATTAATTCTTCTTTAAATGTCTGATAGAATTCCCCTGGGAAGCCATCTGGCCCTGGGCTTTTGTTTCTTGGGAGATTTTTGATGACTGCTTCAATTGCCTTAGTGGTTATAGGTCTGTTCAGGTTTTCTATTTCTTCCTGGTTCAATTTTGGTAGTTGATACATCTCTAGGAATGCACCCATTTCTTCCAGGTTATCTAATTTGCTGGCAGAGAGTTGCTCATAATATGTTCTTAGAATTGTTTGTATTTCTTTGGTGTTGGTTGTGATCTCTCCTCTTTCATTCATGATTTTGTTGATTTGGGTCATTTCTCTTTTCTTTTTGATCAGTCTGGCCAGGGGTTTATCAATCTTGTTAATTCTTTCAAAGAACCAGCTCCTAGTTTCATTGATCTGTTCTACTGTTAAACCTAAGACACATTTAATAAGATCAGAACTTTACAAGGAGAAGAGTGGAAGCCTAGGCTAAGATCAAGGCTGGAAATGGGTGGTATACAGTAGGAGCTCAAATACCCAGAGGTGAACAGGGGTGTGAGGGGTTGGGGAGAGATTCTAAATGCCCTGCTGCCTTTCTGTTGTAATTAAAACCCCACCTACTTAACACTGGACGGAATTCTGTGTAGTTGGGGGATGATGCTGTACACACCCCTAACAATACCTTCCTGATTTCTTTCTCATCCTGAGAGTCCTGAGTGGCACACATGAACGGGAGGTAGACATCCATGCTTCCTCTCACCCCTCACCCCTCCTCACCCTCTGTGCCTGTAGGGTGTTCCAAGGAGCAGCTATGTCCACCCTATACCCATCCCTGGAGGACCTGAAGATGGACCAAGCCATTCAGGTAAGCCGCTAGGCATGTGTTAGCCTAGGCCACCTCGAAGGGCCTTTGTGATTGCCCCCGGGTAAGTAAGGGAGGCTTGTCTTGGAAGGTGATGGGTGTTGGATCCCTGGGCATGCAGGTCACTACTGCAGGACCTGCTAGTGGACAGGTGTCCAGAGGTTAAGGCAGTGGAGTTACAGCAGGAATGGAAAAGCCCAAACAGCAGACAGGCCTCTCTTGTGCCTCCTAGCACTTCTATCCCAGTTCAGGTAGACTCCACTGTAGACAGGCTTCCAGAGTAAACCCCATGGGCATGGCCTTTGGCCTGCTCATCCGCAGAAGCCCCCTTTTCCTTCCATTCATCTGTGGTTCCAGTGGGTTTTGAGAATTTGGGACTTCTCGACTGAGAATTTCACTGGGAGGTGGGCCTCAATGTTCTGGCTGCCTCAGGTAGTAAGCAGGTCATGACGTTTGGCGGGTTGCAGGCTACGGGGAGAACCTTCCCCAGAAACATGGACATGTGCAGAGGACACATTTACACACCTCCAAGGTTCATGGATACCCCACCTTAGGCCCGCCAGCATAACTAATGCCCTGATCCCCAGGGAGCCCCAGGCTCCAAGGGTTCTGGGGGTCCTGGCGGTCCTGGCCACAGCTGACCAGTGCTCCTCACCTCTCCCAGGCCCAGGCCAGAGCTGCACCCAGAATGCCTGCCCTGCCAGTCTCCCAGTCTTCAGGTGAGTGAGCCAGTCAGGGTGGGGTGCTCCTGACTGACAGTGACCTCTTGTGGCCACTTCCAGCACAGCCTCTTTCCTGCCCCTGTGCTGTGGGCTTCCTGAACATTTTATCCCCACCAGAGCTCTTTGACGGGGACCCCGAGGAAACTGTGGCTTAGTGAGAGCATTAACTCCCTGATTTGGGGCTACCTTCTGTGGCTGAGTGAGGAGACCAAGGTGTTTGTGGTGGCCCCTTGAGTTGTTGGTGGCAGTCTTGATTCAGGTCCTGTGGCAGCTAACTTGACCTCAGGCCCACTCTTTCCCTGCAGTTTCCTGGGAGCTGCCCTGGGGTCAGATGCCTGCCTCCTACAGCCCCTGCAGCTCCTGCAGCCCCTGTGTCCCAGGCTGCTCCTGGGGAGACCCCTGCCCCTCAGCCCTTCTGAGGAGAGAACCCACATCACCAGCGAGTGTTCCCTTGCATTCTCGGGGATAAACAACATCCCCAGGCCCTGTTTCTTAATACAAATGAGTGACCACGGGAGCCAGGCAGGTGTGGCCAAGTTCACGCCCCTGAGTAACACATTTCCTCTTCCTTCCGTTCCCTTCCCGTCAGTTTTGTACCCAAGCCTGGCAGAATTGGAAAATTATATGGGTCTTTCCCTCTCCAGCCAAGAAGTCCAGCAGAACCTGCTTCAGATTCCGGAAGGTGCTAGTGTAGGTATTTGTCTCTTGCCTACTGTGGGCACAGAATGTGCCAACTCTCCCTCCTTCTTGGTCTTGCCATTCGAACAGACTGGAATCTCCTCTTCCTTGGCAGGCCTGGGCTCTGTTTCTTCATGGTACTTTTCATTCTGAGCCATTGTTAAAAGTGCTGTGGGGTTTCCTGCAGACCTGGACACTGGAGGACCATTGCCTGCCCTTGGACCCCTGGCTTCAGGCTGCTGGATGAGAAGGGAAGGCATTAAACCCAGCCTGAGCCTGGAGGCTTCTTTTTTTTTTTTTTTTGACTATTTTATTTTTTTATTATGTTATGTTAATCACCATACATTACATCATTAGTTTTTGATGTAGTGTTCCATGATTCATTGTTTGCGTATAACACCCGGTGCTCCATGCAGAGCATGCCCTCTTTAATACCCACCACCAGGCTAACCCGTCCCCCCACCCCCCTCCCCTCTAGAACCCTCAGTTTGTTTCTCAGAGTCCATCGTCTCTCATGGTTCCTCTCCCCCTACGACTTACTCCCCTTCATTCTTCCCCTCCTGCTATCTTCTTCTTTTTCTTTTTTTTTTTTAACATATAATGTATTATGTGTTTCAGAGGTACAGGTCTGTGATTCAACAGTCTTGCACAATTCACAGCGCTCACCATAGCACATACCCTCCCCAGTGTCTATCACCCAGCCACCCCATCCCTCCCACCCCCCACCACTCCAGCAACCCTCAGTTTGTTTCCTGAGATTAAGAATTCCTCATATCAGTGAGGTCATATGATACTTGTCTTTCTCTGATTGACTTATTTTGCTCAGCATAACACCCTCCAGTTCCATCCACGTCGTTGCAAATGGCAAGATTTTATTCCTTTTGATGGCTGCATAATATTCCGTTGTGTGTGTGTGTGTGTGTGTGTGTGTGTGTGTGTGTGTGTGTGTATGACATCTTCTTTATCCATTCATCTGCTGATGGACATTTGAGCCTGGAGGCCTCTAATGAAGGAGCTGCCTGTGCCTTGAGAGCTTTGCATGGATGGCAGAGCCGAGACAGGGAGCAGCTTGTCACCCAGCTCTGGTCCCCAGATGAAGCGGCAATGCTTGCTTGATTCCTGTTTTCCATGGTTTTGGGGTGCAAGGGAAATCATGACACAGAAATGTTCCATCCTCAAAATATTTTCATTTAGAGACCAGTCCCCACTCAAACCCCCCGCCAGTGGGCTCCAGCATCCCTGTGGGCCGTTGGTCGGGGGCTTGTCTGCCATCCTGTCCCCACGTGGGTGAAAATTGGTGGCAGGGCCCAGCTGCAGGTCTTGCTGAGGCTGCAGGGTCTTGTGAAGTGAGGGGGGTGAGGATGAGAACTGCCTTAGCCACTGGCAAATGAGGGTCTCACAGGAGAAAGTTGGCCAGGATGGGGATGCGTGGGGCCCTGGGGTGCTGTTCCACATTGCCCCCCGCCATAGTCATGCTGTGAAATACAAACAAGAAGCCAAGAAAGGCATGTGGTATGTACCTCACTTGTAAGCCCTTGACTGAATTCCTCTTTGTTCCAATAGTGAGGACATGAGTGCATTTCACCTCAACATTGATAAAAATATGACAGATGAATTCATTTTTATAATTAAAAATTTTTATGTTTAGCTTTTTATTTTTAAATGATCATAGATTGCTGGGAAGTCCCAAAGATAGTACAGAGAAGGGTACAGAAGATTGTACCCTCCACCCAGTTTTCCCAGTTGTTCTATGGGCGGTGGCTGCATAACTGTAGGGTAAGGAAAGCAAGCATTTTGCCTTGGTCCGGTGAGCGTCTGTAGTTCCGTGTCACTTTGTCACCTGTATAGATAGACCCATGTAGGTACCAGTGTAACCAAGGCACGGACGAGTTCATCACCACAGAGGTCTCCCTCAGGCTGGCCCTTCGCCATCATGCCCACCCTCTCCCCCTGACCTTCCCTAACCCCCTGGCCACCACTAGTCTGTTTTCTGCCTCGATAATTTTGTTTCAGAATGTTATCTACGTGTTTTCAGATTGGCTTTTTCCACTCAGCATAATGCCCTTGAAATTTTTCCAGGTTGTTCACTCTATTAATAGCTCGTCCCATTTTATTTATTTATTTGTTTGTTTGTTTTTATTTCATTTTATTTTAATTCCACTATAGTTAACCTACAGTGTTGTATCAGTTCAGTACAATATAGTGATTCAGCAGTTCTATACATCACCTGGTGCTCGTCGCAACAAGTGTATGCTTAATCCCCACCCCATTACCCCCACCTCCCCCCCCCCAGTTCATGCCGTTGTGTTGCTGTGCAGTATTCCACGGTACGGATGTACCGAGGTTTGTTCAACCCACTGAGGGTCGTTTTCGTTGTTTCCCGTTTGGGGCTATTACAGACTAAGTTATTATGGATATTTGTGCACAGTTTTTTGTACAGACATAAGTTTTCATTTCTCTGGGATAAATGTCCAGGAGTGCAGTTGCTAGGTTGTATGATAAATGCATGTTTAAATTTTTAAAAGATACTGCCAAACTATTTTAACAGTGGCTCTACCATTTTATTTTCCTGCCGGCAACACGTGCCGCTCCAGTTTCTTCCCATCTTCACCAGCTTCTCACTGATGTTAGCCGTCATGATAAGTGTGTAGTCATGTCTCTTCACAGTCTCAGTTTGCATTTCCCCACTGGCTAGTGATGTTCAGTGTCTTGTCATGTGTTATTTACCAGCTGTAAATTCTTTTCAGTAAAATGCTCTTCATATGTTTTGTTCATTTTCTCAATGGATAGTTTGTTTTTTTAAGTCAAGTTTTGAGAGTTCTTTATGCTAGAGTCCTTTGTCAGGTCTTTTGTAAAAATTTTCTCCCAAGTGTAGCTTCTTTTTTCAACTTATTAAAAGGATCTCTGGCAGAGCAAAAGTTTTTAATTTTGATGAGGTTCCAATTTATGGATCTTTTTTCTTTTTCTTTTTTTTCTATTTTTTGTGGATCAGGCTTGGCTGGCCTGTCTGAAGACATTTACACCAAGCCCGAAATCCTGAAGGTTTTCTCCCTTATTTTTATCTAAAACCTATGTTTTACATTTTTAAAAAAGATTGTATTTATTTATTTGAGAGAGAGAGCATGCGCAGGCAGGGGGAGGAGCCTAGGGAGAGGGAGATAATTTCCAGCTGTGAGCGCGGAGCCCATTGTGGGGCTCGATCCCAGGACCCTAAGATCATGACATGAGCTGAAACCAAGAGTCAGATACTTAACTGACTGAGCCACCTAGGCGCCCCATGTTTTACATTTAAATTATGATGAAATTTGAGTTAATTTTTGTATAAGGTGTGAAACTTAGGTCAAAGTTCATATTTTTGTCTATGGTTGTTCAACTGCTCCTTTCGCCTTTGTTGAAAAGACTATTTCTCGTCCATTGAACTGCTCTGGCACCTCTGTTAAAAAGCAGTTGGCCCTACTTATGTGAGGCTATTTTTCAAGTCTTTGTCCTGTTTCATTGATCCATGTGTCTGTCTCTCCACTGTTACCAAACTGTAGCTAAATAATAAGTCTTGACATTTGGTGGAGTGATTCCTCCTGCTTTATTCTTTTTGTCAAAATAGGTTTAGCTACCCTACTTCCTTTGTCTTTTCATATAGAGTTTAGTTTAACCTTGCCTATATCTACAAAACATCTTGTAAAGATTTTGATAGAAATTGCATTAAATCTTTATATCAATTTGGGGACAATTGACAGCTTTACTATGTTCTTCTAATCCATGAATAGAAAATACCTTTCCATTTTTTTAAAAAAAGATTTTATTTATTTATTTGACAAAGAGAGACACAGCGAGAGAGGGAACACAAGTAGGGGGAGTGGGAGAGGAAGAAGCAGGCTTCCCGCTGAGCAGGGAGCCCAATGCGGGGCTAGATCCCAGGACCCTGGGATCATGACCTGAGCCGAAGGCAGACGTGTAACGACTGAGCCACCCAGGCGCCCCTCTTTCCATTTATTTAGATCTCCTTTGATACCTTTTTATCAGTCATTTTTTGTTTTTGTTTTCAGTATATAATTCCTGCATATGTTTTGTTAGCTCTACTCCTATTTCTTATTTTTGAGTGATGATAGTTGGTAGTGTACTTTTAATTTCAGTTTCCAGGTGCATGTTGTTCATGTATAAAAAGTACAGTTGATTTTTGTGTGTTGATCCTGTATCCTGTGACCTTGCTGAACTCCCTTATAGTTTTAGGAGTTTATTTGTAGATTCCCGGGAATTTCCTAGTAGATCATCATATCATTGGCAAATATTTCTTTTCCAGTCTGTATGCCTCTTCTTTTCTCTTCTCCCCTCCCCTCCCCTCCCCTCCCCTCTCTCCTCTCCTCTTTTCTTGCCTTATTGCTCTGGCTAGTTATTCCAGTACCATATTTAATAGTAGTGGTGAGAGTGACATCCTAACTTGTTCTGGGCTTTAGGGGGAAAGCATTCATTTTTATACTTTTTGCTTACATTCTTTTCAAGACAAAAATTAAATCAAGTCCTTTTCCCCCCTAATTGCTCCCTATTTGCTGCAAAATTTTATTTTTAGTTGGATTTCAAAGGGTCTTCTCCCGATACCAATGTGCCTTGCAAAATGAGGGTCCCTTTTCTGTATACCCATACTCTCTCTTGTCTCTCCTCATACTCTTAGCTGTTTTTCAGGGACGTAGACTTTGATGCCCCCCCAGTGGCTTCAGGGAGCCATGTCCCCTAGCAGCCCCTGCAGAGAAGAGTGTGGTCTGTGGATGGGATAGGGCCCAGGGACCACTGCATCCTTCTTTCTTCATCCTTACGAGGCCCCAGGGGCCAGCTGACCCCACCCTGGTGTCTGCAGATGGTGGGCTCTGGCTCCTCGCCAGGCCAGCTGGTGGCACCACTGTCTGGGAACAGCCTTGGCACACGGCGTGCGGAGATCAAGCCTGGGGTGCGTGAGATCCACCTGTGCAAGGATGAGCATGGCAAGACTGGGCTGCAGCTAAAGGCCATTGACCAGGTAGGGCTGGGGGCTGGGCAGGAGAGTAGGGGGCATTTCCCACACACATCTCCCACCAGCCTGGGAGGGGGCAGTGCAGGCCCTGTCCACAGTAAGGAAGGTGCAGAGCAGGCAGGTGAGCCAAGGCCTACCCCATCTCAAGCCCAGGCTCTTCCTCTCAATCTCCCTCCCCCAGGTCCTCAGGGCTGGTGCTGGGTTCCAGCAATAGGGACCATCCACTTACCCTTCCCGGGCTCCAACTACTCAGAGCCTCCCTTCCCTCCTCCCCTCCATCAGAGGGATCTGGCTTCCAGGCAGCTGTCTGTAGACAGTGGAAGCCAGGGGCGCCAATGCCATTGTAAGAAGCCAGGCAGTCTGGAGGCTGGGGTGCAGCCTCCAGCCAGGGTTGAAAGCCTGACTCAGCTGCCCCCGGCTATGTGGCCTGGAGTGTTTCCTCCCCAGGAAAATGGGGTAACCGCTGTCCTGCCCACACAGAGCTATAGCTCCTAGATGATCAGGAGCACAGCCACAGGAGGGACCTGGGCTCAGAGTGGGCTGTGGAGCTGATGGCAGGGCCCTTCCTTCTCCAGGGGCTCTTCGTGCAGCTGGTGAAGGCCAACAGCCCTGCGTCTCTCGTGGGGCTGCGCTTCGGGGATCAGATCCTGCAGATTGACGGGCGTGACTGTGCCGGGTGGAGCACAGACAGAGCCCACCGGGTGCTGAAGAGAGCATCGGTGGAGAAGATCGTCATGGTCGCTCGGGACAGGTGGGTAGCCAGGCCCCCAGAGCCTCCCTGTCTGGCCCCAGCCACGTCCCAGGCCCAGCTCACTGTCTTTCCCCGCCAGGCCCTTCCAGCGGACCGTCACCATGCACAAGGACAGCATGGGCCACATTGGCTTTGTCATCAAGAAGGGGAAGGTTATCTCTGTGGTCAAAGGGAGTTCTGCGGCCCGCAACGGGCTCCTCACCAACCACGCCGTGTGCGAGGTGAACGGGCAGAACGTCATCGGGCTGAAGGTAGGCCAGCAGCTGTGCCCTGGCCCCAGGGGCTGCAGCGGCTGAGAGCTGGCTGGGTGGACAGAAGGTTCATGTCTGCGGGCGAGCTACTGTCCCCACCCAAGCCTCAGGTCCCTCATCCTCCAGTTGCTGTGGGGGCGCAATAAGATGAGGTAGGTAGAGCTCTGAGCACAGTGCCAAAGCCCGTGGTAAGTGCTCAGTAAATATGAGCTACTGTCACCAACGTGTGGAAGCCAGACGAGAGGCAAGGAGGGGGTGAGGGTGGGCGGCAGGACAGAGCGCCAGGGAAGGGGCAGCTGACTGCGTGGACGCCTCCCTCCTCAGCACGGCGCTTCTGTCTGCATGGTGGCTCACAGTCCGTAATGGAGTATTTTGGAAAATTCCTGCTCAGAAACACACTTCTGACCTCTGTTCATCTTCTGAGGGTGTGTGTGTGTGTGTGTGTGAGTGTGTGTGTGTGTGTGTGTGTGTGTGTGTGTGGCGTTTTATTTTTAAAAAGCAAGAGAGGGGCGCCTGGGTGGCTCAGTTGGTTAAGCGACTGCCTTCGGCTCAGGTCACGATCCTGGAGTCCCAGGATCGAGTCCCGCATCGGGCTCCCTGCTCAGCGGGGAGTCTGCTTCTCCCTCTGACCTTCTTCCCTCTCATGCTCTCTCTCTACCATTCTCTCTCTCTCTCAATAAATAAATAAAAATCTTTAAAAAAAAAAAAAAAACAAGAGAGAACAAGGGGTCCAGGAGTATTTTGGAAAATTCCTGCTCAGAAACACACTTCTGACCTCTGTTCATCTTCTGAGGGTGTGTGTGTGTGTGTGTGTGTGTGTGTGTGTGTGTGTGTGTGTGTGGCGTTTTATTTTTAAAAAGCAAGAGAGAACAAGGGGTCCAGGGTCTAGTGGACGCTGACCGAGGGGTGGGCGCTTTCAGGCACCAGGGATGATGAGTCATGTGGCTTTTGGTCCCTGAACAGGTGAAAGTGGTTTGATCCTGACTTGCTGCCGCCAGGACTGAGAACAGGGCTCCCCTGACCGACGCGGCCTGGTCAGTGGCATCTCGAAGCCAGCACAGGCTTCGAAGCCACTTCTCCACCCCTCTTGAGGGCCATCACCAGGCCATTCCTGCCCCGTATCTGCTTCCCGTGCTCAGCAGTCTCCCCACCTTCGTTGGAAGCTTGCTCTGGGGGCTCATGAGCATTGTGATCAGGAAGTTCTTCCTGATGGGTGTCTAAGGTCCCTCCCACGGGTGTTTCTCCCCCGATCCAGGGCTCAGGCATGACCAGCCAAAGGGAGCCCTTTATCCCTAAACAGTTGACTCCGCCAGTACGGATTCTGAGTCACTGTCTCTCTCTGGATACTAGCAAATCCACTCCTTTCAAAGCATTCCAGTTCTTTGATCTTAACTCTTCCAGAGAGCAGTTGTGCTACAATGTGCTGCAGATTCTCTCTTCCTCCCCGAAGGCTTGGGGCCTCGTGATGAACTTGTCCGTTATCCTGGCAAACCGTGGTGCTCCGAGGCTCTGAGGACAGGGGCTCTCCCTTTCCTGAATGGCCCCGCGTAGCTGTGCTTTTTGAGATGGTCTGTCTCCTGAAAGCGGACCCGTTTCCACCCTGCGGCTGTCACTAGGCCCATCTAGCATGTCTTTGCCGCTTGTCCTGCAACAACTGAGTGCTTAAGCAGGTTAGATATACGTGACCAGTCCTAGTCTCTGAGTAAGGGCCAGAAGCTCTTGTGTGGCCATGCCTCAGAGTTTGGTCTATTTGGCCCAGTTTGCGTAGAGCCTTGACCTTTCTTGTTCTCCCCCTGGTCTGAGTGGCGTCCACAGACCTTCCTTTCTTTACTGGGCAGCAAGGTGTAAGAGGAAGAGGGCCCAGGAGGGCCCTGCTGGGCTGGCGGCCAGCAGGAGCACAGTGGGTGGGTGGCTGCACCTCATGGCCCCCACTGCATGGTAATTTTCCCTGTGCTTTGGGGCCAGAGCCTGAGGGTGACTGACTCCCACAGACAGGCCTTCAGGGGTAGGGTGGGGAGGGGCGTGCTCGCTTTTACTGCAGAGATCCTCAGGTCAGGGGACTTATGCTCTTGCTCAAGCAAGGCTGCACCCGGGTTTCTGCCTGAGACCCCCACCTGATGGCAGCAGGGTCCTCTAGCAGGGGGCCATGCTGAGCGCCGCCCCCCCCGCAAAGGTGCCTCAGAGTCGCCCCTGGCCCCAGGGTGACCCCTCACTCACCTCCTCTCCAGGACAAAGAAGTCACAGAGATTCTGGCCATGGCCGGGAACGTTGTCACCTTGACCGTCATCCCCACTGTGATCTACGAGCACATGGTCAAAAAGTAAGGCTGCCCCTCTCCTGCCTTCCCCCTCACCTCCCCGCCTCCCACCACACCAGCCTCCTCCCTCCCCTGCCCTCCCTTCCCAGGGCCCAGTGGCTGGTGGCTCCCAGTGGGGGCCCTGAAAGTCTTAGAAGTGGACATGAAGGCCCCCTGGGGCTGTGCCGGCTGGTAGGGAGGAGAACCTGCTGCCAGTTTTGGCGACTGTCCTGGTTCCTGTATCTAGGTTGTCCTCGACCCTGCTCCACCACGCCATGGACCACTCGATCCCAGATGTATGAAGCCAGAGGAGGGCCGCTCAGCCGGCCCACTCTCCCACCCTCCTGCAGGAAAGGGCAGAGTCATCGGAGGACAGGTGTGGGGGGAGGCCGGCTGCCTGGGGCGGGGCTGTCCTGAGGGGCGCACGCAGACCTCCTCGGAGCCTCAGACTCGGAGATGCGCTAGGGCCCACAGGCAGTGACTCTCTGTGCGGTTGAAATGGGTTGAAATGCGGGGCACGTAGGCAAGCCGGCCAAATGCTTCTTAAAGTTGCAGCTGGGTCCCTTGCAAGATTTTTGCTGCCTCTACCAGAAAAACAGTTTCACGTTTTGAAAGAACACGACCTCGTTCTTTGTGAGAATTTTTTCTTTTCCCCTTGCGGGCTGTGTGTCACAAACTGTACATAGTTACAATCCTTCACTTCTTTTGAATAAAGATTTGCTTTTAAATACAAGCCCTTCTTCAAAAGTAATTGAAAATTCCAGAATCCTTGGTCCCATGACATGCCAGTCCTGGTTTTCTTCTAAGCAGTGGTGACACATGGTCTCTGAGAGCAGAGATTTGGCTCTGCCACCATCACGTGCTGCCTGCCGGGGTGACTGGAGAGGGGGAGCCGTGAGGGACTCTGGAGGAGGGACACTGGTTTCAGAGCACCCCTGCTTAACCTGCTTCTGCATCTGCAGAGCAGATATGAGGTCCACTTTAGGGGTGCCGGAGGGGATGCGGTGCGCTTACAGGCCCCAGCAGGGCTAACCCTCGGTGGGGGGCTGGGGCAGGCCCTTCTAGATCCTAGATCCTTTGTGTGACCCAGGAGGGGAGTGACCCTCAGCTGCTGGGACAGGCACATGGCAGCACTGAGCCAGCATGCGGCTCTCTGGTTCCCGCAACCTCAGAAAGGATCTCTCCCCTCAGCCCTTCTCTGTGTGTTCACTGTGCCTCCCAGCTTGGCAGGGATGGTTTGAGCCCCCTGCCTCACTCCTCGGGGTGGAGGGGAAACACGATATAAAGAAAACAGGCCGAGGGTCTTGCTGTGTTTTCATGCTTTAATTCAGAGCTGTCTGCTGTGGGTACAACTCTGTCTGAACAGAAGGACAAAGGAGACAAAATGGAGACCCTCCCCACCTTCCCCCTTCCCGTATCCCCTGAATTCTCCATTGAGGGGATGGCCCAATGGGAGAGTATGCTGTGACTTCTTGGTACTGGCCCTCTAGGTCAGAGAAGGAGGTCCTGAGTTCCCTGGGCTCAGGCCCTCGGTAGACCCTTGTCCCAGAACTTCGTGGATGCCCACCCCTCCCCAAACGCTGTCAGATACCCTGGTGCTAGCGATGCCTGGGAAGGCTGTTCAGTGAAAAGCTAAGTTATCCCCTTGGGAGATGCCCGGAATAAACTCCGCTGGAGGCCAGCTCTCGGTGCAGAGTTCCAGCCCCGGCTCTGATTCCTGCCTGAGCCCGGAGCAGAGGAGCAGCAGGGAGGCCCAGACCCAGGCCCTCCAACTAACAGCAGCCACTTCTGGCCGCTGGGCTCCAAGGGACCAGCAGTTCAGTAGGTGGTTCTTGGGGAAATGTCCTTTAGGACTGAATCAGCTCCAGCCGGAGGCCAGGGGGGCAAGGGCCCCCTCCCCCGAGGATTTCTGCGTTAGGAGCCGAGGGCAGAAGGGCAAGGCCATGGCCCAGCAGGAGGAGGTATTAAAGAAGGTAAAGGGGGAGCTTTGGAGGAAGAGCACTGTGCGGGTGGCCCCCTCCCCCGCCCCCTGCCCCGGCCCTGGCCTCGGCCTCCTGCCCCCGGCCTCCTGCCCCCGGCCTCCTGCCCCACACTCTGTGCCCCGCGGTGCCAGGGCCGGCCAGCAGGCCGCGGTGCCCCCAGCGTTCGGAGCTGCGCGCGCAGCGCTGCCCCCCCCCCCCCCCCCCCTTGCATAGATGCGGCTACTGAGCACGCACGCGCGTGCGCACCAGGGCCCGGGCCAGGGCCGCCTGCCCGCGTGCTCTCGGGGTGTGTCCCCGGGCCGGGCGCAGAGCCACGGCCTCCACTGACCCGAGGAGGAAAAGCCCGTTGAAGGCCCCAAGAGAGAAGACCCTCGACGCTGTGGGCGAGGGCCCCTCAACCCAGAGCGGCGGCCCCACTCACCTCGGGCGCGGCCCTTCAGCAGGGCGTCCTCCGGCGGGACGGAGCGGCTACGGCCCCGACCACGTCCACCGAAACACAAGACGCGACAGGAAGGCCACAGATAGCAAGACACAGGAGCAGAGGGGCTGCGCGGCTCGACTGAATTCCAGTGTGAAAAATACATAGATTTCATGTTGTCAAATAGAGTCATACATTTATTTTCTCGGCAAAGCTTGGGCTACTTCTAAGGAGACACTACGCGCAGCTTCGCGAGTACACGGCACAGGAGGCTGGGTCCACGGCCAGGCCCGGCTTTGTTCACTGCCCCTCCGTGTCACGACCCCAGCGTCTGTGGGGCAGCCCCAGCCAGGCCCCAGGAGTTTGGGTGTGGTTCGGCGAGGGGGGGGTGGTGCTCCACAAAGGACGGCTGGTCTGTCTGAGGCCCCAACCGGTGGGGGGAGCTTTGGAGGCACAAAGCGTGTGGCAGAGGGGGCTGTCGCCCCCATGGCTGAGCTGGCTGCCCACTCCCAGTGCATGCAGGTGCCCCCCCCTTGAGTGGAGGACGCAGAGAGGAAAGGCCGGGCCCCTAAGTGAGGCAGCAGCTGGCTGTCGGAGCAACGGGGGTGGGCGAGCAACCTGGGCAGAGAACCAGAGTGGCCCCGGGGCCAGAGGGATGAGTGAAACACGGGGTCCCACCCCCCCCAGATGTGGGGCCTAACCTCTGAAGAGTGGGAGGGGCCGCCAGACAGGTGTAAGCCCCTCAAGGGAGAAGGAGTGCGTTCATTTTGTCAAATAATAGTGGTGGTAAAACGTCAGCAGCTTTGCTGGAGGACCACATGGGGTCCCAGGGAAGGAGGGGGGACAGTGAAGGTCCCAGGCCGCCTGGCCTCAGGCTGTGAGCAGGGAGGCCGCAGGGCTCCCACCTGCCCTGCCCCGTCCCTGCCTGAGACAACCCGGGGCACCCTGCTTTGGTCGGGAGAAACATCATGGCTTCAGTATCCCATCGTGCCATCCGTCCTGCTGGGAGTCCCTCCAGGGGCAGGTAGGTCTAAGTCTAGGAGCCCTCACCCTAGAATGCAAGCAGCCCCTCAGTGGAGATGCTGGGGTGCATGAGAGCCAAGCCCCAAAGTGAACATAGTGCAAAGCAGAAGTTGGGCCCGAGGCCCCCCAGAGAAACTTGGGGTGAGCTCCAGGGGCAGTCGTCTGGCTTCTCAAAGCAGCTGAGGATTGCCGAGTCCAGCCCCGCCTCCCCGACTTCAGGACCTTGTCTCAGAAGGGCTGGAGGAGGTCCCCCCCCCCACACACACAGCTGCCAGCCGCCGCCGCCGCCTCCTCCGGGGCCCGCAGAGGCTCCAGCCCCAGCACTAGCCTGTCCGGCTCAGCTCTCATGGGAAGAACGATCTGACACAGCCAGACGCGCCGAGAGGGAAGCGGAGCCTGGGGAAAGGTCCAGGACGAACAGACACAGAAGCCACGCTGCGCTCTGCCGCCTCGTGCCCAACATCGCCCCGTCTTTCCTCCGGCCCGCGCCTATCGCCAGACTAGGCTTCCGAATCCCACAGCCGGGAGCAGCCTGAAGACGCTGGAACTGCAGCCGGGGCCCAGGGGTTGCAGACCCCGGCTCCGAGTCCTGGGCCGGTGGCCTGTGCTCTGGGCGAGGAGGTAATACTGGCCCAGAAGGCTGGACTGAGGGCAGGGGGTGGCTGGAGAGGAGGGGTGGGCGGGCCGGATCGGGACACGGGGGTGGGGGCGCGCGGGAGGCTCCCGCGGGCACCTCAGGCCCCGCCTCCCCACATCGACAGACCGGAGACTTTGGGGAGGGGGCGGTGGGCGGGCGGCCCCGTGCGGAGGTCCAGGTGGACAGGGCCGGGTGGGGGAACCTCCCCACCTCCCCTCTCTGCAGTGCGTCCCTTCGGCGTGCCTCCCTGCCTTTGGTCTCTCTCCCCTTGTCCTCTGTCACGGTTTGGGGGTGCCTTCTCCCAACCCCGACTCCCAGCCCCCTGACACCGTTCACGTCCCGAAAAAGCCACTCCCAAACCCCAAACTGAAGTAAGATGAGGCCCCCGGGGCACGAGCGGGAGGGAGAGCGGTCAGGCCGCGCTCACAGCTGGGAGCTGCCTGCCGCGGCGCTCGGGCCGTGTGGGCTCAGCGAGCGGCAGCTGGCCCTGCGGATGGAGTGCAGGGCCACAGTGCAGCAGCCCCTTAGCAGCGAGCTGATGTTGTAAACCGGCTGGCCCTGGCGCCGCTGCGAGCGGCAGAGCCAGGCCACCGTGGGCACGGCCGGCACCACCACGGCCAGCAGATCCACGATGTAGTGGCGGCTCCAGTAGCTCTTGGGCTCCTTCTCGGCGGCGGCCGCCTCCTCCTCTTCCAGCGGGCACGCCACGCTCACCGACGGGCCGGGGCTGCGGTTGGCACCCGGCCGGTGCGCGCTGGGCCCTCGGGTGATGGGCTCCGGCGCCTCCAGCTCGTCACCCACCGTCACCACCACGGCGGAGGTGGGGTCTTTGGGCCCCGGGGGATGGGGCTCCAGCTCTGGATCCCCGACCCCCAATTCAGGGACTGCCCCGCAGACCTGGGCCTGGGTCACTTTCTCCAGGATGGCGTCCAGGTCCGGCTGGTACTGCGCGAAGTCCGTCTGGATGGCGCGCTCCTGCATGCAGCTGGCCTGCACCCCGGCCTCCAGGCCGCACAGCAGCTTCTCGTAGGTGTTGCTGGCGGGGAAGCGGGGGCCCAGGCCAAAGCTGCTGTGCAGCGAGCCCTCCTCGGGGCCGCAGTCCACCCCCGACGACAGCAGGCTGCTGGCCTCCAGCGCGTCCGTCCGGCTCAGCGTGTCCTCGGTCAGCCCCGCGAAGCCACTGTCAGCCCCGTCCTCGGCAGAGGCCCCAGGGTGGTCGCTGGGGGGGCGGTCGCCGCAGACGGCGGGGTCACTCAGCTTGGTGTAGGTGGAGCTGCGGGTGAGGGAGCGGGCAGGGGACCCGCCGGCCGACTCCCCGGTGCCGTCCTCCTTGGCCGTGCCGTTCTGGGCCACTTCCATGCTGTGTAGCAGCGTCTCCAGCTTCTTGTTCTGGATGTTGATGTCCACGAAGTACTTCTGCAGCCCCTTGTCCTTATCAATCAGGTTGTTCTTGACCGTGTCGATGACCTGCTTGAGCTGCTTGATCTCCTTGCGCGCCTCCTTCAGGGCCAGCTGGGCCTCCACGCGGTGGCACTCCTCCTCGATCCAGTCCTCCTGCATGCGCGACAGCTGTGTCTTCAGGTCATCGATCTCGGTGTCCCTGGGAGCAGAGAAGACACACATGCTCGCTGCCCGGCCTGTCACCACCACCAAGGACAAGCAGGGGGAGGGGCTGTCACCCAGGACAGAGGGCCTGTGTGCTTCCCGGCCCAGAGCCAGACAAAAAAGCCCTGACTCAGTGCCTCCTTCTCACTCCAGAGGGGGTGAGGGGGCAGCCAAGGGGCCTCCTTCCCCCAGCCCCCGGGGTCAGGGTGGGGGGAGAAGAAATGTCTAGGCCCCTTTGCATCCTCAGCCCTGTAGGCTGAAATGCAGACGACTGTCCCCACTTAAATCCATTACCTACAGGAGACGTTAGACAAGAAAGATGCTCAGTGTATAAATAAATGTCTACTGCTATAAAAACCAAACACATCTATTTTAAAATCTTAACCGAAGACAATAAGAACTAAACGTAAAATATCTGCCCCTATGAAAGCCGGTGGTGCAGACTGTCCTCGGGGGTCCCCCGCCGGAGCCCCCGGGGGAGAGGCAGCGGGCTGCCCTGTTTTGCTGTGGAACTTACTGCCACTATGTGGGGTGGGGGGAGGCTGCCGGCCTCACGCCTCCCCTCAGTGCGGGGGATGAAACGTGGTGGGTGCGACAGAGGAAAACGGTGACCACAGGTGGCTCTGTTTTATCCACACTGGTCATCTCTGCTTTGTATCTACTGTGAAGGGGATGGGCCCAAAGGATGGACAAGAAGGCACAGGCCGTTCCCGAGAGAAGAGGCCAGCGCCAGGCAAAGCAGACACAGGCACCTCAAGTCACAGACGAATCCGGGGTGCAGCGGAGGGAGGCAAGTTAGAAGAACATCCTATCAAGTCTGGTAGAAAAGGCAGCATGAGGTGGGGCAGGATGCGGTGAAGGCCATGAGGGTGGAGGAAAGCCACTCCTGAGCCAGCAGGTCTTGCGGGGGGTGGGGGGCAGGGCGCATCCACCCAGGCACCCCCCTCCCCCCAGCCACGCGGCCCACGTGCCCCACGTTCACGGAAACGCAATGCACGCAGGGCTGACCGTCACTCAGGGTGAGGAGCCCAGCAGAGGGACCATCCCCGATCAAGCACCGTGTGCTCTGCGGAGTCAGATGGGAGGGTCAGTTCAGGAAATGAGGCCAGGAAGTGTGCTCTGCAGAACGTCGAGGGGTCCGGGCTGAGGGGCTGCGGTGGCTGGCAAGGTCAGCAATGCCATTATCTGGGAAGGGGCGGACTGGCCCGCCCACCCGGACACAGCCCTGTGATGGCAGCGGGGAACCAGAGTCGCTCAGAGTGGCCATGACGGACGGACCACTGGGCATGGGGGCCCTTACTGGGGTTCATTCTAGGGAAACCTGCCACACTGACGCCGAGTGCCGGGAGGGAAGACCTGCTTGGAGGAAGGGGTTGGGCATGCTCCGTGGGGCTGGGCCCTGCCCCTCTCTCCTTGGAGCTGGTGGGACCCCAGGCCAGGGAGCTCTAGCTTCCCCACCCTGTCTAGGACATTACAGTTGAACTGAGCCTTGAAGGATGAGTTTGCCCAGGGAGCAGGATAGGGGCAAGGCCATCTCAGGAAGTGGGGACACAGCAAACAAAAGCACAGGGTGTAGAAGCTTCTTTATGGAGAAGGTAGGTTACGGCAGGAGATGGGTATCAAAGTGAACACACGGAGCACGTGTGGCAAAGAGCTGTCACGGGTCCCTGTGGGACTAACAGGCAGCGGCCGGGGATTTAAGGTGGGGCGCGTCCACGCCAGGGGAGCGTGCCCAAACCACGCGGGGCAGATGGTCCGCCCGAGCCGCTGGGCCAGCCCCAGAAGGGAAGCCAGGAGACGGGCTGTCTGCTTCCCGAGCCCATGAGTGCAAGTGGCCAGGCAGACCCAGGGCATCACCTAGAAGATGATGGGAAGTAAAAATAGAAATGCCAACTCGACAGAGGAGGCCACAGAATGCCACCTGTAACTTCCCATAGTTCAGAACCACAGCAGAGCCAAACCGCATCGGCTGCTTGGCAAAGCTCTGGCCACGGAAGCCGTGCTCATGCATATTACATGCTTCCGTTTATATGCGGTGTCCAGAACAGATGAATCCAGAAAGACAGAAAGACGAGTGGTTACCAGGGGCCTGGGCCATGACTGCTACCAGGAATGGCCTTCCTTTCTGGGGTGCTGAGAATGTTCTGGGACCGGATACCGGTGAGGGTTGCGTGATTCGGTGCCTATATGAAACATCGCTGAGTGGTACGCTCGAGAGAGGGGAACTGTACGGGGTGTGAGCGACATGTGCATCACCCTGCATAGTTTTACAAAAAGAGCAAAGAGGAAAGCAGCCATGATCGTGTCGGCCTGCCCCGGCCCCCAGTGCCCGGGGCAACTCAGTCGGCTGCGTGTTGGAACGGACACCATGCAGAGGAGATGGTGAGGAGTCAGAGGGCAGCGCTGAAGCTGCGGTCATAAAGATGAAGCCGGCGGCCCAGACAGGTAGCAGCCGAGAGGGTCGGGATTGCCCCTCAGGTCCGGAGAGTGAGCTCAGAGGGGGTCGCGGGGGCTCCCGGGGGGACCCCTGGGCTGAGTAGGAGCTCGAGAAAGGTTTCTCATGATCTCCCATTGTCTGTAAGTACATGAGCAGAAAGGCCTCTGCGGCCTGAACCGGTGGGCCAAGAGCCCCCTGGTGACTCGTTGGGCGGAAGCAAAGGGGCCGGGGGGTTGTTTCTTGCCCCGCAGGGAAGGTGAGCCAGGAAGAATGCCCGGGGCTCCTGCTCTCCAGCTGGAAAGGAGCCAGGGGACAAGAAGTGGCCCAAAGGGGCCGCCAGGCTCAAACTGAGAGAGCACTGCCATGGGTGTGGGGAGGACCAGCAGGCCGGCCGGGAGAGCAGCGGAGGGGAGGAGGTGGATGGCTGGGGGCTCTAGAAAGGGGCTCCTACGGGCCTTTGCCGGAAGGGAAAGGGCAGGCTGGGTGCCGGGAAGCCCTCAGCCACTCCTTCCTCCCAGAAGTACCCCGAGGCCCTGGGGCCTCTGAGCGTGGAGAGGGCAACGTGTCTCCAGGGCTGCCTCTGATGGCAGCTCACCGGTCCTGCAGCCGGTCCTGGGTGTCCTTCAGCCGGGCCTTCAGGTGCCGGATGCACACCTCCTTCTGCTGCAGGGGGGTCAGGTACTGCTCCGGGGTGGGGGGCTTGACGCCGTGGTTGTCGCTGCACAGCGTGTACTTCATGGAGCGCCTGCAAGGGGACACGTGTCAGCCGGGAAGACGTCCCTCACCATCCTGGTCCCACGGCCACCAGATGGCTCCGGGCTAGGCCTCCCCTAGCGGCCCGTGTGGGCCTGAGAGCATCCAGGCCTTCAGGAAGGCGGGCTTTATTAAAGCTCTTCTGAGTGAAGACCACAGTGGGGAGCCCGGGGCTCCCCTAGTTATGGGTGGGGATGCATGACAGAGCAAGCGCATGGCCTGGCACCATGTGGGGCATTCCACTGATGCTGCCATCTCAGTCCTGGGCGGGGGTGGGGGGGTCCCAGAACTCCGGTGTCCGGTCTCTGAACCCAGAGAACGAGGTGGGGGCCAGAGGCTGGGGGGGGGGGGGTGCTGCGCCTTCCCTGTGTAATTCTCCCAGGGCCTGCGGCAGCGGGGTAAGGACTCAGCCCTGTGTAGGAGGGCGCACCCCCAGAGCTGAGAGCCTTTACTGCCCGGCCTGCTGGGCCCTGGGGGGGACCGGGAGCGCAGACACACGTGTGGGTGCAGCTGTCTGCAAACGCACTCTGGTGCCCTCCTCACTGTGCTCACGTACACACGGGCTCCCACGAGCATGCACATGCCTGGTCCATGTGTGTCTGCCCACCTCCGTGTGTACACGCCCGTGCCCGTGCCTCCCCACCGCCCTGCGGCCACCCTCAGGGACATTCACAAGGACCAGCACAGCAGCCCAACACACGGGTTCACACAAATGCAGGTGCTTTCCACCCTGCCCCCGCACACACGCGTGCTCTGAGGGCACACACACACACACGTGTGAACACCCACCGGCTCCGGGCATCCCCTCGTTCACAGCTGTGCCCTCAGGTGGCAGCAAGCCGGCTCCACATGCTGCCCAGCCTGGGGGGGGGCACAGACATGTGTGTGTGTGTGTGTGTGGTGAGCACACCCTGGTCTCAGCACTGCACAGTGGAGGACCTCTGGCCCAGTGGAGGAGTGGGGAGGGCCAGGCCTTGCACCCAGCGAAGGACAGCACCCAGTTCCAGCGTGCTACGGCCCAGGTGCCTCAGCCCACAGCTTCCTGCTGCTGCGTGTGCCAGGAAGCCTGCCTGGGTCTCGGCCTAACAGTTCGGGCAGGCTCTCACACAGCCCGCCAGAGGCCCTGTGGCCACCCAACGCTGCTCCTTCAGGGGACGCGGAGCCCCGGGGTTTAGGGAGGGGCAATGACACCCACAGGTCTGAAGACAGGCCAGGTTTGCTGAAGCAGCGCGGTGAAGGCAGTTTGAAAGGTTCCGCGGGAGCTGCCTAATGTTTACGGAGGGAAAGTATTCATAAACCATCAGCCACTGCAGAGAGCGTGGGGCTAGAGGTGGAGAGAAAGGGGCGGATTCTCTTCTACTGACTCACCCCGTGGTCCCTAGGTTTAACTCAAGGCCTATCACACGCCAGCCTGTTTTCCGCGTGACAAGGGGCAGAAGGGTGGCGCAGGTCGGAGCTGGGGACGCCCCGTCTGTGGGCCGCTGTGCCAGGACTCGGGCTAGTGGGGCGCGGAGCTGCGGTGAGTGAGAAGGGGCTCCTCCCCGGGCCCCGGACAAACCAGTTAAACTAGTACAGGTGAGAATTAGAGAAGAAGCTGTTCTCACTCTTCCCATTTGCTTTCATGAGTGGTTTTTTCTAATATAACATTTCACACTCATACATTTTTAGTCATTAGCTCTATCTTTGTGGAAAAAATATATAAATAACTGAGAAGAAAATACTATAATCCGTGGGTCTCCGCTGTTCCTGCCTCAGAACACCTGTTTGCACTGAGGCCACAGCCGAGGCCCCGCTGCTCGCCCATAATGGCCACCATCCACATGGGCAAGAAGACCCTCCCATGGGGGCAGTGCCCAACCTCAGGGCTGGGACAGTTCCTTGTGCTGCAGTTATGATGTGCACTGCAAAAATCTGCTACTAATGAGAAAGTGTTCAAGTTGCCAGTCGTATACTTTGCAAAATGTGAGCGCATCATCCTGCTCACACCCCTTGCACTCAGGATGGGGTCCCAGCCAGGAGGCTGGGGCATGGGTCCTGCACGTGTGTGTCACCCATCATGTGTGTCGAGGTGGAAAACTCTGAGAACGGCTGCCTCAGCGTGATCTGAACATCACTTCACACCAATGACACCCTCTCCACTGGAAGGGCAAGACTAGCCTTCCCACGAGGTGCTCTGGCCGTGGGAGCCGCAAGCCAGCCTTGGTGGCCCAGGACGCTCATGTGGGACCCAAGTCCTCATGATGGCAGCTACCAGTTCGGGCCACCTGCAGACATCAACTCACCGAAGCCTGCGGGATGTTAGCCCCACTTGACGGATAAGGGAAAGACTCAAGGACTGGAAGTATGAATGCCCAGCCTGCGCTCCCCAAGCTCTGGGCTCCTCTGGGGAATCAGGATGGAGTGCTCACCTTCCCTTCACCTGCCTCCCCAGCCTGCTCTTCCGGTTCCATCCCGCCTCTCCGGAGCACACAACATAGCATGTGCCACATTGCAACACACTCCGCCTCCCAAATCTGCTGTACTTCCGCCACCGCGCAGGTGGCCCCCCAAGGAGAGCAGGATGGCAGACGCCCGAGTGGCCTGCCACTCTCCATTCTTGCCTTTCCCCCCAAGAGAACCCCAATTCTGTGCACGGTGGCAGGGTACCAGGGACAATGCTGGTGGTCCCCGCACCACCTGGCTGGCAGTCATCACCCAGTCCCATGTCTCAGTGCCAGCCGGCAAGGTGTAGACAGAATTCCTGGGGAAGTGTCCCTTCTCAGAAAACATGAGCTTCTTGTCGGGGGGGTGGGGGGTGGCCCTTCTACCTTCTTCCTTCCTGGCCCCGATGCTGACCTGATGCCTGGAGGTGTAGGAGCCTCTGGTAAGGGCGAGGACAAAAGCTGTACCCCAAGGACGGTAGAGCAGGAAGATGGGACAGGGTCCCGGAACCTTCAGGGAGCTGCCTGCCGCTGGGCCCCGGTTCTGAAAGCATCACCCCCAGCTTGTGCAAGGCCCTGTCTTTGGGACAGGGAGTCCCAAAGTGTACAGCTGGGCATCACCCTTCCCTCTCTCAGGCAGGAGCTGAGGCTCTGGGGGGAATGGGCTGCTGGAGGTCACACAGCCAGAGCTGGCCGGTCCCCACCTGCGCAGCCGGGGTGCGGGGTGCAGGTGCATCGCCGGCCGGGCACGGGGAGTGGTTACCTGGGTGTGGGGCTGCTGTCGCTGCCCTTGCAGGAGCCCGAGTTGCTGCTGCTGCTGAGAGAGGAGGTGCCGTAGGCGTCCCGCACGCTCACGGGGGGAGAGGTGCGCCTGGAGGCAGGAAGAAGAGGCAGGTGCTCGTTCGGGCTGGCGGGCAGCTGCGGACACTGGGCGAACACCGCCAGGCCGCTGCGGCCCAAAGGGCCCCCGCTGCAGGGTCACGGGCCGGGGAGAGAAGCAGAGGGGAGAGGGGGACGCACAGACAGGGGTGACAGAACAGACAGCGGAAATCAAGATGGAAAACCAGGAGGAGGCTGGTCCTCCCGGCTCCCCAGGACAGGAATGGAGGCTGGGCAGGGCCGAGGGTGGGGTCCCATCAACCCTCGCCCAGGGGTCCTCCACTTCCAGGGTCCCCCCGAGCCTGGGGGCTGATGCAGGTGGGGCAGAGGGGGCAGGCAGGGGTAGGGACAGGAGGAGGGGCACGCACAGGTCAAAGGGGGGGCCAAGCGAGCCAGAGTGGAGGACGGCACCGGTCCCCCCTGGTCACTGCGAAGCTCAACAGCAATACTGAGGATGGTATGGGTCCAGTGGTTTACTGCTTCGGAGAACTTTATATCCACTGTGTCCCTTGAGCCCTTCAGTAGTTCCCGGAGGAGGTGAGTGATAGCAAGCCCATTCTAAAGCCGGGAAAACTGGGGAAATGACTTGCTCAAGGATACACTGTAAGTTCGGTGGCAGTGGGGGGTGGGGCAGAGACCCTCCCTCCTCCCGCCCTCCGAAGCCAAGGGGACACTCACCTGCGGGATCCAGCAGAGGCCCGTCTACTGCCCGGCAGGGACATGGCCATGAGGCTGCGGGTCCGGGTGAGGGGCAGGATGGGTGGTGTCCCCGGGGCTGAGGAGAGAGGGCGCGTTGGGGGTGCCGCGGGGAGGGCCGGCCCAGGCCATGTCATCCTCTCGTTAGGGCCGCTGCCTGGCATGGCTCGTCCTCTTACCCTTTAGCAGGACACCCCAGGACCGAGCGAGGGCCCGGTAGGCCAGGCGTTAGCCACAGCTGCCTCCGCCAACGAAGTTAGCACACTCCTGCCCCCTGACTTAAAATCTCGATCGTCAGGGCTTCAAGGGCAGCCAGAAATCATAGATCCAACCCCGCGTTCTCCAGATGATTGAACGTGGAGAGAGAGCTTGAAGGCCTTGACCAAGGTCACAAGGGCATCGGGGCAGGGCCTCCTGACCCCCAGCGCAGCACCAAGTCCTCTACGCTATAAGCCAGGCCCCCCGATCCCTGACTCGGACCCCAACCCGCGCTGGACAATCCTCCCTCCTCGGTGGGGGCTGCAGGCTGGAGGACTCCTGGAGCAGGACCAGGAACCCCAAATTAGGCTGGGCTAGTCTCGACGTCACCTTCCCAGAGCGCCCGTTGGCATGTGGCTTGGGCCTTCCTGTCTATAGGGGAGACAAGACAGACCAACATACCAGCACATGTGTAGAAAGACATATGGATACACACGAATGTGAAAAGGTACTACGTCCCTGCCATTCCAAGACAGGCCGCACCCGTCTCAGGGAGCATGCTCGGGATCTGCCCACGATGCAGGACATGCAGCCGGGCCCTCCCGCATGCATGCGGCACACAGGCATGCCTGCACCCATCCATGCAAACATGCATGCTGACTTCGGCATGTGTCAGGACCTCAGAGCACAGGCTCAAAGAAGATAAGGAAGGGGGCAAATGGGTACAGAAGCCCTCCTCTGGGGGTGGGGTTGGTGGGCTGGAAGGAGTAGGAAGTGACCAGGCCTGTAGAGACCCATCCTTGTCAGTCTTGACAAGCAGGTAGAGGCTTAGGCTCCAAGGGCAGCCCTACAGGGGTTGAAGGAGGGGAGAAGGCCCCTGTTGGGCTGGGCGTTGGCTGTTATAGGAAGGAGTCCTATCCTGGGCATCATCCCAGAGACGGAGGGGCCTGGGCTCTTTGCAGCCACGAGTCCTGTGCCAGCCCCAGAGACCCCTGTTCCCTCCTTCCATGCTCAGAGCAGGGACTAAGGACAGAAGCCTGGGTTAGTGGAGACATGGCCAAGGACACCGTGCCCCGACCTTTCCCCATGCTGGAGAGAAGCGGTCACCGAGCCCCGCTGCGCACAGACCCCGGGCCAAGCACATTACGTACAGTGCACCATTGGTTCCTCCCAAAAACCCTATAAGGAAGTGCTGTGATTAGTCCCCTTACAGATGAGGAACCTGAGCCTCTGAGAGGGAGGCACGCACCCCAGTCACACCCCCAGCGTGTGGTTGGGCCAACAGGGGAACCAGACCAACACCAGGTGCCCAGGGGCTGGGCCTCAAACTCTGGAGTCCCCTGGCTGAGCGCCACCCCTTCCCATGTCAGGGCCTCCGGGGAGCCTGCTCATCTTGCCCAGTGGTGGGGCTGCCTCCTGGGGGGACAAAGGTACCGCTCAGGTGGCCTGTTTCCTGGCTGTGACACCAAGCGGAGCCTGTGCCCCTGGAGGGCCCGGACACAGCCGGCATTGTCTGCCCAGAGGTATTGGGTGCCGGGCCCAAGAGCTGCCGACACCAGGCCTGTGACCTGAGTTGCTCGCCCCAGCTCGGGGAGGTGTCCCACCCATCGTGCCCCGGTCACTCAGGCACAATCGGGCCAGCCCCTGGAGGAGGAACCATAGGACCACAGTGCTCCCCGCACTTGTCAGGAAGGCCACCAGGGGCTCCACGCCTCCTGGCATGGCTTGGGGGGCCCAGAGGGGCGATGTGTTATCACATTTATCACATTTGGGCCCGAGGTGGCTGAGCTGCAGGGCCAGACAGACCCTGGCTTCTAGTCCCAGGCAGCCTGGCTTCCCTGGCAGCCTCCTCCCTTCCCTTCTTGTTTTTGGGAGGTTGCACTGAGGGGGTGGTGCCTGCAGGAGGACAGCCTGGCAGAGGCAGGACTCAGGTCGGAGGACCGGCCTCACTCTTCTGAGCCAGCTTGGGCCAGGGTTGCTACGGAGCCTGGAAACTCCAGGTGGAGTCCCAGGCCTCTGTACGGGGAGGCAGGCAACATGCCCGGTTTGCCTTGGAGCCGAGTGTGGCCTCAGTACAATGAGGGCTTTGTCTCAGCTGTCCCTGCTCCTACCTCGCTTGACAACCCCACACCTCCCTCCTCTTGTGCTCCCTCTTCCTTCCTCCCTGGCCCGGGGGGTGGTGGTAGGGGGACAGGGGATAGCGTTTGTACCTGGATGGACCCAATGGTCTCCTGGGAGGCCAGACTGGCCATTCCTCCGGGACAGAGACTAGAGTGGCACTTCCCGTGCTGGGATGGGACTTTGCAGGCAGGGGTCCCTCATGGGAGGGCAGAAGCCACCCAGGCCCAAAGGGAGCCACCTCTCCAGGATCCTACTCAGAAGGCCGCACGTGCTCTCTCCAGTCCTTCCTCCACTTCTGGGCCCCAGAGAGGAGGCAGGTTGCCATGGCATATGTCGCCAGGCCGCCTGCCTGCTCCCCTGGATCCCGCAGCCCTGTGCCCAGGCCGCCAGAGGCTGCTGCTTGGAAGGGAAAGGAAGGCGTACCTTGGGGAGCTGGGCTCAGAGTCTCTTATCACCTCAACACCAGAGTAAAGCCAGCCCCTTCCTCCAGCCTCCCTCCACTTCCCCATCCTGCCCGCACCATGACAACGCTGCTGCACGCCCCCTTTGATCAGCCCCTCACACACGCAGCAGGTTCCCGAAGGCCTACAGTGGGGGTCCAGGGGATACAGCGGGATCCGGGGAACGGGAGACAGAAGGATGCAGAAATAGAGTCACACAGATCTGGGCTCAAATCCCAGCTCTGTCACCCTCCAGGTGCATGCCTTGGGCAGGTCACGCCACTTCTCTGCATCTCAGCTTACTCATCTGTGACAGAATGCACCTCGTGGGCTACTGTGGCAGGATAATGCACGTCTGGGGCTCAGCCCAGCACACAACAAAACACACACTCAAAAGCAGGAATCGCCAGTATCTTGGAAGTAGATCATTGCAACACGATGTGAGCTTCAAAACAGAAACACATTCAAGGCATCATGTGACCTCTCAGGGGTCAGAGAAAGCTTCTCCAAAAAGAAATTTACACTGGGTCTTGAAGGATGAATAGGAGTTCGTCAGTCAGAGAAAACAAGTGGGAAGGAAGGAGAAGCTGGGCAAAGGCAGTGAGTAGTTCAACGGCATGACAGCCGAGGAAACCAGGGTGCCTGGTGCGATCAGAGGCACGGTGGAGGTGAGGCTGCAGGACGAGGCAGCACCAAGCCACACAGCGCCACCTAAGGCAGGATCCTGTTGTCCTGTGGGCAACAAGAAGCCAGGAAGGGCCTTGGAAGGGGGGGAGCGGCGGGGAACATGATCAGACTTGTAGTTCAGAAAGCCCCTGGGTAGGGGGCCTTTGTGGAGTGTGGCTGGGCAGAGTACGGGCAGGGAGACCAGGTAGGTTATGGAGACCTCCCAGGTGAGACACGAGAAGAGTCTGGGTCAGGGCGGCAGCAGAAGCAGCGGAAGCCATGGAACCTCCAGATGCAACAGGGGCCCCCGATTATATAAAAATTGGGCACAATGCTTGATTCTGGCATTCAAGGCCCGCTCCTCTATACCCCTGCCCCCGTGCTCTCAGCGGCCCCCCAGAAAGGCCCCGTCAGTCACTCCCGCAGCTCCACACGGGCTGTCGGTCCAGCCTGCAGCCCGCTCCCTGCCCTGTCCTCATGCACACATCACACGCCTTCTGCAAGCCTCTGCCCCACGTGTCTTCTCCCCTGGACTTCTCCCATCACTCACGGTCGTGACCACTCAGCATGCCATGCCTTGGTTCGAATCTCAGGGAACACCACCCTCTGGGAGAGTTCATAAAAATAAACACAATCAACACACAACTGTTACTGACACAATGGTCTAAGCAGGCACGTCTGGGAGGCCAGGAGTTGGATTAGATGGTCTCTAGGACACTTCTGGATCCAACCTTCTCTGATTCTGGGCTGTTAATGAAATGATGGACTTCCAACGAATGCTTTCTTCTCCTTCCGTTACTAGGGCTCCTGGGTTTCAGCTTCCCCCCCTGCAACATGAGAAAGCTGAATTCTTCAAAGACTCAGTGGCCTTTTACTCAATCAGCATGTCATGGGGGAGAAACCAGGCACTTGCGTTAATCTAATATTCTAGCTAAGTGAAAGTCCCCGTATGTACTAGAAATGATTTTTTTGCAAAGACTCGGCCATCAGTAAAAGAAGAAAGCTATCCTGAAATCCAAGGGAACAGAACAATCTGTGTCTCATGACTCAAGCCTCTGACAGCTGTGGAAAGCAGAGCCTTGCGATCCACAGAACAGAACTTGGGGGGGGGGGGTCCTCTCTCTGCCAAGGCAACATGAGAAGGCAGAACATTCCTCCCGGCAAACAGCAGCGCGCCTGGTGCCCCTCGAATGTCAAAGCTGGGAGAAGCAGGAGGTGGAAGGCTGGCCTGGGTCAGTGCCAGGAGCCGTGCTCTGTGTCTCAGAGGATTAGTGCTCCTGGGGCTCTCCACAGCCGAGGAGCTCAGTAAACCCTCCACTGGCTTCGTGACCTCACCGGCCCCCACGGTTGGCCGCACCCTCAGAGAAACGGAGGACCTTTCTTCCCGAACTTGGGAAGGGGGCGGCGGTGGCACTTCTCCAGCTCGCTGCCTGTGCCCTGCACAAGGTGCCCTCGGCGCTGGACCAGGAGCTGGGAGCAGGACAGACAGCCGCCGGGGGGCTGACCGAGGCCAGCTGGACCCGGCTGAGGGCTGCGAAGGCCACTCCACAGGAGGCCTTCAGGGATTAGACTCGGATTCCCGTCCTTGGAGAGCATGGAGCCCCAAGCCCCGGGGGCTGCAAACCACCCAGAGAATTTGCCTCTGGGGCTGTGGGGGTGGGGGGGGGGATGGGCTCAGGGCTCCTTCCCCTCTTTGCCTGCAGGGACCCCCTCCCGCATCCGTTCCACACAGGCGAGATCTGCAGTCAGATTGCTGCTCTAGCTAAAAAGGTTTCGCAGCTAAAATCTCTGTACTGTGTATTTTCCACAGTGAGCCACTTCACATCTAGAAGGATGGCTATTATCAAAAAGACGGACAATAACCAGTGTGGGGGCGGGAGGGGAGAAGCTGGAGCTCTCATGCCCTGCTGGTGGGAAGGCGGGGCGGCCTAGGGAAACAGTGGCAGTTCCCCAAAATGTTAGCCGTAGAGTTACTGCATGGCCAAGCAATTTCCCTGGTAGGTAGACACCCCGAAGAACAGAAAACAGGAGCTCACACAAACACTTGTTTAGGAATAGCAGCACTCTTCACAGTAGCCGAAAGGAGAAGATCAACCCAGGAGTCCGCCAGCGTCCAGGGAATGGATGAACCAAATGTGGTACGTACAGCGGATGGGGTATCAGTCCTAAAAATGCCCGGAGGGACACCTGCCACAACACGGGTGACCGTGAAATATGCCAAATGAAAGAAGCTAGACACAAAAGACCACACATTGTCTGATTCCATTTATATGAAAGGTCCCTAACAGGCAAATTGGTGGAGACCCAAAGTGGATCGTGGGTGTCAAGGGCTGGGAGGAGGAGGAAGAGGGCATGATGGCTAGCGGCAATCTCTTTTGGGGAAGAGGAAAATGTCCGGGAATTAGATAGCGGTGATGGATCACAACTCTGTGAATATATTAAACCCCCCTGAATTGTACATTTTTTTGGGGGGGGCACTCCTTTTTTAATTAATTTAAATTAATTAATATATAGTGTATTAGTTTCAGAGGTAGAATTTAGTGATTAATCAGTTGCATATAACACCCAGTGCTCATTCCATCACGTGCCTCCTTAATGCCCATCACCCAGTTACCCCAGCCCCCCACCCACCTCCCCTCCAGCAACCCTCGGTTTGTTTCCTAGAGTTAAGAGTCTCTTATGGTTTGTCTCCATCTCTGATTTCTTCTTGTTTCATTTTTTCCTCTCTTCCCCTATGATCCTCTGTTTTGTTTCTTAAACTCCTCATATCAGTGAGATCATATGCTCATTGTCTTTCTCTGATTTACTTATTTCGCTTAGCACAATACCCTCTAGTTCCATCCACACTGTTGCAAATGACAAGATTTCATTTTTTGATGGCTGAGTAATATTCCATTGTCTGAACTGTACATTTTAAAAGGGTGGATTTTATGATGTATGAACTTTTATCATAATAAAAAACACATTTTTTAAACCTACATAATATATATATTTTAAATGAACAGTTGTAAAAGGACAGGCCTGGTCCAAAAAGGGGAAGGGAATTGCCTAGGGTGGCCCGGCCAGGTGCCACGGGGTGAGCACAAAAGAAGCAGCCCCTCCAACCCTCCGCCTGACTTCATGCAGCCGGCCCTGGGAGCTTTCCTGGCACTCCTGACTCTGGGTCAGCCCGGAGGAGACAGGAGATGGAGGATGCCCCTTTTGAAGTTCTGTGTCTCCACCAGCCCATCTGATCCTCGCCTGTCCCCTGTGCAGGGAGGCTGGGTGGACGCTGTTCCATCTGACACGTGGGAAACCTGAAGCCACAGAGGTGGCAAGACTGCCCAAGGTCACACCTTGGACTTCCAGGCTGTTGGCACCCGCATTTCTACTGCATCAGAAGGTCTCATAATACAATGGAAGTGGGACACATAGCATTATGCTGCACAAGAGAGGAGAAATCTGCTTTCCCAGAAGATTCTAAGAGTGTGGTGGAAGAGAGGGGGTGATAGGGTGCTTCTACAAGGTAGGACACCACCAAAACAGGAGGTAAGCAGAGCAAGGACCAGCGTTAAAAAAGAAATTTCTCATGTGCCTCTCCCCTAGCCAGTGTCTCTCCCTGCACCCCCTGGTACCCAGGCAGAGGGCAAAGGAGAAGCCCTCACCATGAAGACCACCGTTCTCACCTCCTCAGCAGAAGCAGCATCCTGCCTCTTAGCCCAGGAGGGCTCAGTGAGCCCTCCTCCACTGAGAGACCCTCAGCATCTTCCGGCCACCTCGCCTGGATCCTCTCGGTGACCTTGAGTCTCAGCCACCGTGCATTTGGTGGGAGTCACCCTTCTGACCCCACCTATCTCTTCAGGCAAGGGAGCGGACTGAGGGATGGCTGGGGAAGTCCTGGGCCATCGGAGGCCTGAGTGTTTCCAGCTATTTCTGTCATGGCCTCCCTCCTGAAGGGGGATCTCTCTTTGCCCTTCTACAGAGAGAGTCTTTGCTTTACCACCACCTCGGGCTCATCAGAGCAGGCCCAGAAATGACTCTGAAATTCCTAGCACCTTCTCCCAGGCCAGCTGCCCCGGGGTGGCCTCCTATATTGGAAGGGGGCGGCAGGGAACAATGGCTTCCATCCCGCCCCCCCCCCCCCACCAGCTGCTCCAGTGCTGCCTGTCTATAGACACCCACGGGGAGGTAGGGGAGCCGGGGGGCTCTGGTGCTGGCCCCAGCTCAGTGGCTTCCTGGCAAGTGACTCTGGCAGACGGAGGTCCTCAGCGACCTTGGCCGCAGCATATGCTCTCCTGGGCTTCCTGGCTGATAGAGCTGTCAAACCTGAGCCTGGCTCCTCTCCCTACCCTCTCCTCCCGAACTTCCAGCTCTAAAGCATCAGAGGAAGGGGAAGATGGCGGGGCCTCCACGTCTAGGGACTCCCCCATTGGTCCAGGTCTCCGCCTGGCCCCCTTCTCCACTCCCACATTTACCCCCAAGTACCAACAGGGCAAACACGCTCTCAGAAGTCCAGAATGGAAGGGATCCTGGGTAGACTTTGTCATGACCTATCATCGTACAGCGAGAAAACAAAACCCAGAGAGGAGCCTGAGATCTGTCTGAGGTTTGTGTCCAGCACCAGGCTGGGAGCCCCACTCCTGACGCCAGTGACGAGCCCCCACCCCTTGCCCTCATTTGAATCCAGGCAGAAGTTCTATGAAGTAAGAACAAAAGGTAGCTTTTTGGATAAAAAAAAAATCATGGAAGAGAGGCCTAGAGGTAAGACAATGTATGTCCCACCCACTTTAGGGCAGTTCATGATGGCACATGATAAAGCATACACTGAAACCGGGGAGGGCAGAGGGGGTGCCACAGCATGATGACGACGCACCGTGGATGAGGTTCAGACGCAGCTCTGAGCTTCCTGGCCACCAATGCAAAAACAAGAAATTATGCCCAGTCTTCTTGTTCTCGTGGTTATGGGAGAGCAAGAAGCAGACCAGTTCTCCAGGAGACATAAGGATCTTAAAGTGAATGCTACAAGAGACACTTCGGCATGGGATTTGCGGTGGGGAAGGACTGCCCCTGGGGAACCTGCAAGTTCAAGGAGAGACAGTGCCCTCAGAGCCTACCCAGGGTGCCCTGTGTGTGCTGTGCTCCACCTATGGGAGGCTGCAGGACACATAAACACGTGGGACACAAGAATCGAAGGGATGTGAGCCTCTCATCCCCTCTGCCTGGGACCACAGCCCCTTTCCATGGAGACAGCCCTTCTCAATCCGAGATCAGAGGGCTTCCATCTTCCCGGGACCCACATCACCTCCAGCTGCCTCTGGCTCGCCCTCCCTCCCTCCCTCCCTCCCTCTCTCTGGGCATTGCCTCACAATCTAGTCCAACTGCCACACTTTCTTAGCAGAAAACCGCAGACTTGCCAAAGGCCACGGTGTGAGCTGCGGGACGGGGACATGAGACTGAAGGTGGGTCAGCTGATTCCCATCCCACCAACCATCCTGGGCACGCCGCTCCTGTTGGGAGCCAAGTCTCATCCAGATCCTTGAAGCTCCCGGGGGCTGCATGCGGGGATAATAGTCCTGCTTGCCCAACCGTTCCTGTTTGAGCCCAGGAGCCATGGCCCCCTGCACCCCCTTGTCAGCACGCTTCATGTCTCCTCCCAGGGCCCCTTTCCTTCCCAGCTGCCGGCTTCCCTGCCATCCTCAGCAGCTGATCACTGTCTGGCTCATTTCCAGCGGGCATTTCCCGTGTCAGGCCCAATTCTTTCACCTTCGCTAAGGTCTGGAGCCTTTGGTGGGGCCCGGTATGGCTCACACTTGCTATAGGAGGGTGGGTAACTATAAACCCTTCTCTCAAGAAGTCTTCCCTCTCTGGAGGGGCTGCCCCACCCCTTCATTTACCAAAAATGAGCATTTAAAAATGCTTTAAAAGGGAGATTCTGCAAACATCTATGTTCTATTTTGAAAGTCCTCTGAATGAGGTTAAGAGACTTAATAATCTAAAAGAAAGGAACCATGGTTTTGGCCTCAAGTATAGCTGGATTTGAATTCCAAACTCCACCACCCATTATCTCTATGACAGTGGGACTTGACTTCTCTGAGCCTTTGTCTCTTTATCTGTAAAATGGGGCTACTTCTAGTTGTTGCGCATGAGCACTGTCATGGTTAGCGAGAAGGTCACTAAATGCCTAGCAGGAGCCCAGTTTACGGAGAGCATTCCACAAACAGTAGTAACTGTTTATTAACCTAAATCTAGTCTTCTTTTAATGTTATTCATATATATTACATCTTTACCCCAGTCCAGAGTCTAATCTGAAATATCATAATAGCTTGTATCTCAGGGGCTCCTGACTACAGAATCATTTATATACACTTAGGTCCAAGGGCGAAAAGAAAGAAAAAGTCACAAACCAATCATTGTCTACCAAATGGCAGAATTTCAGGACATTGCCACTTCGATCTAACAGAAGGTCTTAAAAATGAACGTGTCCACAATTCACAGTGGTGATGGGTATTAAAGAGGGCACGTACTGCATGGAGCACTGGGTGCTATACGCAAACAATGAATCATGGAACACTACATCAAAAACTAATGATGTAATGTATGGTGACTAACATAACATAATAAGATAAAATTAAAAAAAAAAATGAATGTGTCCAAAATACAAAGTGCTGCTCTGGATGTGAGGCCTCCCTGCTCCGTCTTTGGCCCAAGCCACCAGCTCCCTCCAGGTGATGCATCAGTCTCAGCCTTACAAGCTCCGCAGAGTAGCCAGAGGGATCCTTTTAGAGTATGAATCTGGTCATGTCGCTCCTCTGCCCAAAACCTTTCCCAGTGGTCCCTTGTTGGAATGCATGCCAAAGTCCTTACACTGGCTGATGTTGAGCCCTGCATCCTGTCCCCCCTCCTTCTCCCTCTGACCTCACCTCCTGCTCCCCTCATGCATGCTGCTCCAGCCACACTCCCACTCAGGGCCTTTGCACAGGCTGTTCCCTCTGCCTGGAATGTTCTCTCCGATCTCTGCCCCGTGTATTCTCTCCTTCCCTGCGGGTCTTTACTCCAAGGCCACCTCGGTGAACCTGCCTCAACCACTTTGTTTAAAATACAACCCTCCCTCCCCAGCACTCCTTCTTTCTGCTCATGCATTTTCTCCACAGCCCTCAGCAACAGATATTTCTGCATTCACTTTGTTTCTAGGATACAAGTTCCAGGAAGGTAAGGATGTCTGTGCATTTTGTTCTTTATCTAATTCTCACACCTAGACCAGTGCCTGGCACAACACAGGCCCTCAATAAATATTTGCTGAATAAGTGGGTGTGTATGCACTTGGGTTGATGTCACCACCCACGTACGTGCAGGCTTCTTAGCAAATCGAAATGGGGCAAAAAAACAAAACAAAACAAAAACCCTCTATGGCACTTGGTTAATATTATTACAGTCTTTTGTACACATGGTATCTTATCTGGGGGCTTGTTTCTCCTGCTAGACCATGAACCAGAGGTCATGCGAATCATCAGGATGTGGCAGGGACTGGAACACAAAACCTTTAATAACCACACCTGAGGGAAAAGGATAAAAGCAGTCACTTAGCACCTCACCAGGCCCCTGGGAGTCCTGCGGGCTCCACATCTACGCTCTCAATTCACACTTACGTCCCCCCATAGGCTAGGGAGTGTCCTCTCCATTTTACTACCAAGGAAGCTGGGGCTCGGGGGACCCACTGGTACATACAGGGTGGCAGTGCCGGGGGGGGCCCAGGACCGGTGCAGCTGTCCCTCCAAATTACATCTCCACACCGGAAAGTCCAAGTAGTTATGCCGACAACTCCTAATCCTGGTAGCAGCCCCCAGAGAAAGATGAAGGAGACACAATTAGAGTGGATGGAGCCTCATTATCCGCGGATTCTGTATTTGCGAATTCACCTACTCACTAAAAATGATCTGTATCTTCCAAACCAACACCCATGGTTCTTGCACGGACATGCACAGTGGGGTGAAGAATGGGAGCTCCTGATGTGCACGCTCCCAGCTGGGGGTAAAGGCAACCTCATTTCACTTCTTATAGTGCTCAGAGGTCCTTTCTGCAGCCTATTTAGTGCCACATTTTTAAAACATTTTTGTGCTTCTTGTTGGTGATTTTGCCGTGTAAAACGACCCGCAGTGTAGCGTGGAGGCTAGTGTTCCCATGCACAAGAAGCGGTGATGTGCCTTCCAGAGAAAATCCGTGTGTCAGGTGACGTTGTGCAGTAGGAATTACAGTGCTGTCCGTGTGAGTTCCATGTGAATGACATCAACAAGTTATATTAAAGAAGGTGTCTTTAGACAGAAACACCCTAAAACAAGGCGACGCACTGGCCCGTTGATGGGAACGGTGTGACTGGGGGCTCGCAGGAACCCAGCACCGTGTTCTCCCTCAGGAGCTTTGGTCACTAATTCCAGGTCTGCAGCCGCTTCACAGAACATACCAGTGCAAAGAACAAGCATCGCCTATACTAAGTCCAGCTCTCCAGGACACAGATCTGCACACACAGCGTGCATACGTACTCCCACTCCACATGTGCTAGGCTCCAGGTACCAAACACCACCGTTAGCACCAGCACCTGCCAGGTCCCCTCCAAGGGGTGTAATGACCACATGCAGGAGCTCAGGGGATGGAGGCAGACACTCCTGGATTCAACTTCCAGCACAGCTGGGGTTGTATGCCTTCAGGCGGGTCACACTCAGGGCCAACTTCCTTGTGGGCATTTGAGGTTCATCATGGTCACAATGATAAAGCGAGGCTGTGCAGGACAACTGCCAAGCACCGTGCCCAGCACACAAGCCACAGCTGGGATTGAATTTCTGGCAGGCAGCAGGGCAGAGCCTTTTAAAGCCCATGCATTTGCCTAGGGCGTGTAAGGGGGCCCAGGGGAGCCACTTAGGGCCACCTCCTCCTTAGCAGACTGGCCTTCCTCCTCTGACAGGCCTGGGCCTCCTTCTGCCTAGCACCGTCTCCATTTGTAGACTAGGAGTCCAGGAACCAGATGGCCAAAGCCAGAAGGTGCCAGAGACAGGCGACTCCAGAGGTCCGAGATGGGGCCCACAGGCCGTATCATCATGCCTGTAGACCACTTTCCCTCGGCTTGCATATGTACATATTTTCATCTGAGTCGACATTAATAAATTGCGACATTTTGTATTTTAAAAAAATCCAGATTTCTGGGGGCGCCTGGGTGGCTCAGTTGTCAAGCAGCTGCCTTCAGCTCAGGTCATGATCCCAGGGTCCTGGGATGGAGTCCCGCATTGGGCTCCTTGCTCAGTGGAGAGCCTGCTTCTCCCTCTGCCTGCTGCTCCCCCTGCTTGTGCTCTCACTCACTCTGCCTTGCCTATGCTCTGTCTCTCTAGCAAATAAATAAATAAAATCTTAAAAAAAAAATCCAGATTTCTGGCTTGTCTTAAACACCCCAAAAGATCTTGCCTCTCTGCGTCTGCATTCCTGCATGGCACTGACCCCCTGAGGCTGGAAGGCGGCTCCTTTTTGCTAGTGTTCTTATGGGGCGCTCTTGCTCTCACACCTCGGCTATTTTGCTTGTTACTGCCTCGTGTTGGAGTTTGGAACCTCTGGTCTCATCCAATCTCACTTTACAGGTAAGTGGGCGGTGGGGGGTGCTCGCCTGAGGCCCCAGGTAAAGCAGTGGTGGAGCCGGGACTCAAACCCTAGACCTGCAGCTCTGCATCCCGGGCGCTGAGAGGCACAAGGAGGCTGGGAACCTGCAGAACGGGGACGTGGGCTGAGGGGGAGATCCTGTTGGGCAAAAGGCCGCTGGGGCCGGGCGGAGAGCTAAAGCGCACCTGCTCTGGTTGCAGTCAGCAGAACTCTTCTCCCCACCTGCTGGTGAGCTGACCTTCCCCACCCTGCAAGATAAACTCTTGCACAGGCTCTGCTGACACTGCTCTCAGGTGTCCCTCTCATCTGTGCTGCCCCACCCCCACTCCCTCCCACCTCCCCGGCACCCCCCCCACAAGGTGAAGATCTTCATAATCATAAGGGGTCCCTGTGGGGGGTGGCATGCCAAGCAGCGGCTTTGTCCTGGGGCAAAACCTAGTTCTTAGCAGAGGATTGACTGCAAGCTTTAGCTTCCTCATCTGCAAAATGGGGTATCCGCTGGCAAGACTGAATTAGACAATGCATGTGAAGAGCCTGGCGCACACCCCCCCCCCCCCCCCCCCCAGTGAACACTAGTTTCTTTCCCTTATTTTATAAACCAAGGGCCTGGAGACAAGTGAATGATTCATTCCAAGAAGTTCAAGGAATTGAAAGGGACTCCCTTAGCTCCCACTGGATAATTTTAAAAGGTTAAATATAGTTATATTTGCGAAGGTATTTATTATATTTATAAAAGCAGCACACTTTAAAAAAAAAACCTACACTTTTGCTACTCAAAGATAAACCACTGATTAAATTCATTGCTGCTTCCTCTAGTTTTTTTCTAAGCACAGAAAAAAATGTTTTTGAGGGGAGGTGGGGAATTACTTTTACATAGTTATAACCATGGTATATATGCACCTTTATATCTTTTAAAAATTTAACATAGTTTAATAATTGCCTATGCCATGGCATATTCTTTATAAAAAATATGTTTTCTAAAGATTCTATTTTTTTAAAGTAACCTCCACACCCAACGTGGGGCTCGAACTTACAACCCTGAGATCAAGTCGGACACTCTATCGACTGAGCCAGCCGGGCGCCCCTATAAAAAGTATTTTATGGGCTGCATAATTTTCCATTTCATGGGTCCATCATGGTTAAGTTAACTTTCTCCCTTGTTGAATATTTAGCGTTTCTCACTATCAAAAAGAATGCTACCATACAGACCTTTGTGCATAATTGTTTTCCTGTATTTAGAACTACTGCCTCAGGATAGATCCCCAGGGGTGGTTTTATAGCATCAACGAATATGCTGCCAAACTGCTTTCCTAAAGGGTTGAGTTACCAGAAGATTCCCCCACCCATAACATATGCACATCAGCTGTGTTTCCCATTGGACGGAACCACTGCCACTTAGCTCTGCCTCTTAAAAGGCAAGAAGTTCAAGTTCAAACACAGAATTATCCGAGATGATCTTTCTGGGTTTCTTCAGCTTTGGGACAAGTGTCTTCACCTGCATGGGGCAAGCAGGGAAACTCCTGGAGACACCTAGCTCAAGAGTGGCCTAGCTCCAAGCAGGACTGAAAGCAAGTCCCCCGGAGTCTCTCCTCTCTCCTAATGATGGCACTCCTTCCCCGTGTGGCAAATTGCTTCAGTCGTATTCACCCAGCCTCTGCTGTGTGCGGAGTCTTCCCTAACAGTCCTGGGACTCACAGTTCTTGCCAGGGAAGGGCTGCGCACGGGAGGGAGAGAGTCCCTCTACAGAACTCACGAGGAGGTACCCAGAAGCGGGGCTCTGAAGGTTGGGTGCAGAGCTGCCCAGGGAGGAGCATTCCAGATACAGGGCGAGGTGAAGGCCAGCAGGAGGCGGAGAAGGAGGAGAGCTCCAGGGGTAGCTCGAGGCACAGGGGAGTGGAGAGGGAGGCTGGGCGCAGGGGGAGGGCCTTTGGAGCCTATGAGTTCTGAGCAGAGGAATGACAAGATTGGGTTTATCTTATAGAAGCTGATGCTGTCCCAGTTGTGCTGGGGATGGGCTGGAGAGGGATGGGGAGGGGCACCAGGAGACCCTAGAGGGGAGCAGAGGAGAGGGAGTGAGAGAAGCAAAGATGGCTTCAAGAGAAACTGAGGACGGAGGCTCCTGAGGGCCCAGAAGAGAGGGGCGATGGGGAATGAGGACAGGGGGAGAAATGTGGTGAAGCCCAGGCATCTGGGTAGGTTCAGGGTGGTGGACACCACTCACTGCCTGCCCAGTGTTTACTCTCCCCCTTAGTCACAGGACCCTAGTGTGGGTCAAGGGTGGTGATCGATACACCTGACCTGACCCACACAAGCCTGCAGAGCAGCCTCGGCAGTGCCGGCCTTGCGCTGTGAGCAGCGGCACCCCGCCTGGGTCCGCGAATGGGGCCACGTGTCGTTTAGCCTGCAAGGGCCCAGAGGAGTGGGCATCACGCCCCTGGCAGTTCAGGTCTCCCAGGGGCTGGGGACATGTTAGATTCCAAATCAATGCCTAGCAGACACCTGCTGACGGAAGTCAGGCAGCCAAACAGAATGATCCGGGAGTTCCTGAGAACCCCACGAGCTCAAACCAGGTACCAAAAAAGCGGCCCTGAGAGGGTTCCACCCTCCACCTCTCCTGGGACACAGCCTGGCAGGGCATCAGGAGCCAGGACACTCAGCTCTGCCAGTGACTGACTCACGAGCCTCAGGGCACAACTCCCTTGACCTCTTGGTACCTCAGTCTCCCCATCTGTAAAATGGAGAGAACACCTTGATGGCACAGTTGTGCTAAGCCGGTGTCTGCCTTGTCATTCTGTTTTCCAACACGTCTGCTTCCCAGCCATCTCACTGAGCTCACCCTGTGGACTCATGCTTTTGCCGATGCAGTGCCCTCTGCCCAGAAAGCCCTTCCAAGCTCTGCTCTTCCTCGTCTTCTAAGCTCAATTCAAGCACAGATGCCTGTGTGTAGCTTCACAGGAGACGGAGCTCACACTTCCTCCTGGGAGGCCCCTTGCACACGCTCCCTTCAGAGCACTTCTTACACCAACAGGACACAGGTTGTTTGCACACAGGCTCACCTGTGGACCACAATCTTCCATCTTTTGAGGGTTTCTAACCCGCCCCCCCTCCCCCTGGCATCTGGCGTAAGCAGCATGCGTGCTGCAGGCTAGTGGTCGGAGGGCTCTGGCAGAAGAGGCGATGAGCCTTCAAGCCGGCACCGCCCAGTCCAGAGCAAAGCAGGAAAGGTCGCCCAGCATTGCTCCAGCCTGCACAGCCCCCACACCTGGCTCAGGGTGGAATCCAACAAACCTTCCTCAGTGAGTACAGAGCTCCTCCTCCTCCTCTGCCTCTCAAAGGTCTTTTGATGGCAACAGATAGCACCAACACATACTCCACGTCCTTGGAGCTGGATGGCCAGCTAGAGAGCTCCACTGGCCTCTCACTCATGAGCTGTGTCCCCCTTACAGACCAGGTAAGGGTGGCTCAGAAAGGTTACCTAACTCGCCTCGGGTCAAGGAACAAAAGGCATCAAGGACCCCACCATGGGCCCTCTTCCTCTCGAGATCAGAGGTCTGTGTGGGCTCTGAGATCCCATGGGATCTCAGGGACAGAGAAGCTGTTGAGATGTGTGACCTTTAAGAACCTCCAGGAGCTGTCCTTCTGTCTTCTACCTGTGGTAGAGAAGACATGAATCCAGAAGCAGGAGTCCCTCAGGAAGCCAGTCTTCCTCTAAGCCTTTCTCTCTCTCTCTCTCTCTCGTACCCGCATGTGCACGTGCACATTGGGTCTGTAACTCCCACTGGGCCCTCTAGGGCAAGACACACGTTGGGAGAAAATACTTGCAAAATACATATTTGACAAAGAACTTGCATCCAGAATGTATGAAGAACTCTTACAGCTCAATAAGAAGACCAACAACCAAATGACTAAATATTAAAAGTGGGCAAAATGTTTAAACAGAAATTTCAAAGAAGATATATGGATGGCAAATAAGCATACAAAGAGATGTTCAACATCATCATTACGAAAATGCCAACTAAAGCCATAAAGAGATACCACTGCACACCTGTTAGAACACGTAACACTGAAAAGACTGACCATACCAAGTGCTGGTGAGGATGTGGAGCAACTGGAACTTTCAGACACTGAAGATGGGGTTGTAGAATGGTACAGCCACTCTGGAAACCCTTGGGAGGTTTCTTAAAAAGCTAAATATAGGGCGCCTGGGTAGCTCAGTCAGTTAAGCGACTGCCTTCAGCTCAGGTCATGAGCCTGAGGTCCTGGGATCGAGTCCCACATCGGGCTCCCTGCTCAGCAGGGAGTCTGCTTCTCCCTCTGACCCTCCCCCCTCTCATGCGCTCTCTCTCTGTCTCTCATTCTCTCTCTCAAATAAATAAATAAAATCTTTAAAAAAAAAAGCTAAATATATATTTGCCAAATGATCCAGCCTTTCTACTTCACTCCTAGGTATTCACCCAAGAGAACAGGGAAGTGTCATCCATACAAAGGCTTACACACATGCTCACAGCAGCTTTATTTCTAATAGCAAAAAACTGGAAAAAAACCAACTGTCCATTAGCAGTTGTCCATTAGTGATAAACTAATCATGCTTTTTCTTTATCCACACAATGGAATACTACTCAGCAATAAAAAGGAATATATTGATATACAAAACAACATGAATCCCAAAATAATTATGCTGAGTGAAAGAAGCCAGACCCCCCCCCAAGAAAAAACAAAAAAAGCACACACTGTATGATTCCATCTATATAAAATTCTAGAAAACGCACAGTCATGGACAGTGATAGAAAGCACATCAGAGGCTGCCTGGGGATGGGGGAGGTGTGAGAGGGAGGAATTACAAAGGGGCAAGAGGAAACTTTTGGGGATGATGGATTTGTTCGTTATCTTAACTGGGGTGATGATTTACACCATGTCAAAACTTACCAAACTGTACACTTTAAATGTGTGCAGCTTGTTGCCTGTTGACTACGCTTCAATAAAACTGGGAGAGGGAGAAAGAGGAGAAGGGGAGGGGGAAAGAGAAGGAGAAGCAACCCCAGCAAGCAGGAGTCTTTCTCAGGAAGCCGGGCACACACACACACACACACGGACACAAACGGACACACAGACGCTGAGGATGAAATTACCACTTGGTCTCTAAGAGTCTCTCAATCCAGGATTCCAACTAAAAGGGGCACCAAGCTACTTGTCATTTGCTCATGACTTTTCCAGAGTCCCCTGCCCCATGTGCATGGCTCGAGCTGGGCCCTGGAGATGAAGCACGTGCAGGCCTGGCCCTGGGAAGTTCCTTCTGTCAGCCGTAGTGTGGCCACCCCAGAATCCGGCCTTGACACTGAGCTGCATGCCTCAGACACCCCAGCCAGGTTCCCTTCACACCCCGTCTGAGGTCCTTCTCTGCTCTAGGCTTCCTCCCCAAGCAGAGGCCAGCTTCCCCTCTGTGCGGGCCAGGCGGCAGGGCTGTATGTGGGGAGTGCGCTCGCGGCCGGACCTCAGCATGACCCGATCAGACAGCGGCAGACCTCGGCCGCAGGGCCTGCGTGACTTCCAAAGAATGGGACCTGTCCCCCATCTCACGCACTGAGGAGTGGCCAGAAGCCTCTCCTCACACCTGTCTCTCAAGGGTGGTTTCTGTGCCGGGCCTCCCAGGCTGCCAGCCAAGTCCCCTCTTCAGAGGCTGCTGACCCAGCTTCCAGAATGCCTGTGGTAGGGAGGCCTGGCCAGCGCCAGCTTCAAGAGGGGCAGCGAGGTGTCTGGAGGCCTCAGTCCCCGGAGACCTGATCCTGACAGTGCTGCTGAAAAGGGCACAGGGAGGGCCTTTGGAGCCATGGGCCCAGAAGCAGGAGATCACAAAGTGCCTAAGTCATGCGGCCTTGCGGACGCCGGACGCTCTGGCCCAGGCCTGCGGTTCCGGCCTCCTTGCCCTTCTCTGCCATCACTCTAGCCCGGCAACTACGAAGCCCAGGTGCCTGGTATCTAGAACTTTACACAGGAGGACGCTGACGGATGGCCTGCCACAGATGCATTTTAATAGGCGCACTTAAAAATGTTGCCTAGTTGGCCACATTTTAGAAACAAGAGATGTCACGAACATCTCTGTTCTGTCTTATAAATCAGAAGATCTGCAAAACACTGGCCCTACACGCTGGCCTGGCAAGAGAGGCGAGAGCTGGCCAGCAGCTGCCTCTTGCAAGCAAGCACTCTGCAGTGTGCTCTAATCCCTAAACAGCCCAACAGACCCGTTCTGCCTCTGTCAACAACAGAGCTTGAGGTCCCCTGCTTGCCATGTTTTATTCTGGCACCTAGACCTCCTAGTGACCTTAGGAGGTAGATAGCCTCATGTCTCCATTTTACAGAATAGGAAACAGAGCAGCGTGACTCCAGAGCCAAACACAAGAACACGTCTGTGATGAATGGAGCAAAACATGGACAGTGGAGTTTTTAATAAAGCAAAATGCATTTAATTTGGAGTACTTTTTTTTTTTTAACTGATATTTTATAGTCTTTTTGCTTTGGGAATAGAGGTGTTAAAATGCTCTTTCTCTTACTGTATGGCAGTGGTAGTAAACAGAAATCTGTTTAAGTGTCACTTGAATGTCCATCTGGCAAAATATAAAGTTGGCAAAGCTAGGACAGATTCCCAAATGTACTGATCTTTGAAATCTAAGTCTGAGAACCACTGTTCTGCTATATAGCCTTCCAGTCCCAGAATGATAGCATGCTTTTGTTATTTCTCCTGATTCAAAAAACAAAAAGAAAAAGAAAAACAACCCAATCCTAAATCACCTCTATCCGCACCTCATCATGCCTTTGAAGAGGTGGCTTTTGGACTGAGCGTTCTCCAAGCGCCCTCCCTCCAGCAAGCCTGCAGAGTATTTGCTCATGCTTCTTGTTATATTTATCTCATTCCTCCTCGGGTTACAGTTATCTGTATCCTACCCACTCTTGCACCCCCTGAAGAGCTTATAGAACAGAAGAAAGAATTGGCCAGTCAGCACTTGAAGGGCCCTCAGAGACCCCCCCCCCCCCCCCCCCCCCGCCTCTGCCTCTCAGTTTGTAGGTGTGGAAAAGCCAAGGGCCTGGCCTCAGGCCACCCAGGGAGTTGAGGGCAGAGCAGAGCTGAGATGAGGACCTGAGTCTCCTGATGCCTTGGTGCTGGCTCTTTCCACTTCCCAGGCTGCTCCCCAGACACTCCCTTCTGGTTGGCTTTGCACCTCGATTCAGAGGACAGTGAACATGTAACTAATGCTGCATGAATATCTGTCCATTAGGAGGGGCACAGCAGCCTGGGGAACACAGGTCTCCTCTTCCCTAAGGGCCCTCTGCTCTAGCTACATATCACCGGCATTAAGCCTTCACTCAGCGTGAGCTGCCCATCAAATGAAGAAATGGCCCTCCAGCCCCTGGTGACCTGGATGCAGAAAGACCCCATATGGCTCAGGAATACAATCCCAATTAGGCCAGAGTTATGATCCCAGCCTTGCTGAGTAATCTTGGGTAAATGCCTTCACCTCTCCAGGTGTCAGGTGCTCGACAGGTGGCATGCTGAGAATAGAGATGAAGAATTCCCCAAGCCTACTGGCTTAGTTATCCAGCACTAGACAGGCTTTCCAAGAGGAATTTCAGAGTCTTGCCTCTAGAAGCCTCTAAAGACAGGAAAGATTCTCGTCCGCCTGGGACAGATGGATTATTCCACTAGAGCTGTGCCAGAGTGAGCGTGAATGGTCCCTCAGAGTCTGTGGCCACTTTTTGTGTTCCTGGGGTCAAAAGCCAACAGATCTTTAGAACGGTTTGGAAATGTCCTAAGCTGGGCGGATGATGAGGGTGATGGTGATTCATAAACTCAATTCAGAGAACAAGGACATGACAATGGCATCATCTCTCTAGAGCCTTCCTGACCCCTTGGAGTAGGAAAGATCATCTCCCCTCTCTGACCCACCATTACACACTGTTACCAGTATGCATCACAGCTCCTAGACGGTTTATCATACCTGCATGTTTAGATGTTTGTCTCCTGCTTAGGTATCAGTTTCTTGAAACTAGGGATCACCTCTTACTTTATCCTGTATCCCATGCACTTAGCCCAGGGCCTGGCTAAGAAGTAATAAGTAAATGCTGATCAATGTTTAGCTAGACAAGGAATCCCTCCCCCGCTCCCCGTTCTGGGACAAGGTGGCAGTTAGGTCATTTAGAGCCAGTAGATGCATCTATTCCATCTGTAGGATGGAAACACCAACTTTCGGTGGGAGACTGGCTTACCCAAAATTACTCAGTTAACGCGAGGGCCCAGACTAGAAGCAACCCTGTTGACTCCCAGTACAGTGTGCCCCCAGCTAAACCTTCTCAGCTAGCCACACATTCGCTGTATAACTCTGGGCAAGGCTCTATGTCTCTCCACCCTGGCTTTCTCTCTTGTGAAATGGGTAAAAGTCATAATGGGATTGTCTCAGGAATAAATAAAACAGAGCCCAACACATAAGGAGCACTTAAACAGTGTGTCTGTTGTGACTATCGTTCAGGTCCAGCAGTGAAAAGGGCACCCACCACCCATCAGCAAAGCAGGGCTCATGGTGACAGGAGGGCTTCCCAGCCCTGACGTACACGCTCTTCAACCCAGCAAGTCCCCTGCAGTCATCACTTTGGGGAAGCCCCTGATCTCTGGTCACGAACCCTTATCTGCTTTCCCTTCTCCAAACCCCGAGGCAGGTGCACAAGGGCACACACAATTCCCAGCCATGACAGCAAGGTACCTACAGGGTGGGGGAGCGAAACCTTCAGAAGGGCATGCTCTTCCGGGTCAGACAGACCTGGTGTCAGGTAACATGCTGCCCTTCCTAGCCATGCAACTGCAGCCAAGTCACTCTCTCTCAACCTCGGGCTCCCCATCTTTCAAATAGATATAATTTGTGATGAGGATCACCTGAGGTAGGTAACGGCCTGGTATTCCACAGATGATACTAAGAGTAATAATACTTGTCCCATTTTCATTTAACAAAATGCACATGACAAAATGTCAGAACCAAAAGGAGCCTTAGGGATCAAGTAGTCCAGTCCTGTCATCTGATAGCTGGGGACCCGGAGGTCCTGATTGGCCCAAGGTCACACAATGGGGCAGGGGTGGAGTGAGACCTGGGGCCTGGGTCTCTGGATTTTCTACTGCGTGTCCACTTTGGCCCACTTGATTCTCCTCACCTGCCCCCCCACCCCCCATACCTCCAAGCACAGTGACGGGCTGGAATCACGTTCTTCCCAACCCTCTTCCCTTCATGCTCCTCTTAAACCAGGTGGCACCATCGGTTTGCCAACATCACCCTCTGCCAGGCACACTGAGCCCCTTCCAGCCTGCCTCGAGGAGAAGGTGAACCACCTGCTGGCTACTGGCATTAGCACTAATGATACTATTAGTAATAGTGATTAATGGCAACCAGCAACCTGCACAGTGCCCTGTGCTTAGCAGCGCTTTTCCGACAACCGTCAACACATTCCCGCAGTTTCTCCCTAACCTAGTAGGCTTAGGGACATAACTTCCTCAAACTTACTCAATACTTACTGAGCACCATTTTGTGCCTAGCCATGGGCTAGAGGTTGGAGACACAGAGAGGAAAAAGATGGGGCCTCTGTTGGGAGGAGCTCACAATCTAATGGGGATTTAGGGCAGGTGGGGACATAACTTCATTTGGCCCAAATGATGCAGCAGCAAAATGCCCTGCCCCAGCCTACGGGGAGCCTTGTCTATCATGCTGTCAAGAGGCAGAGTGTTTCTGTGGAATAAATTGGAGAAAGAAAGGGTGAGTGCTAGGCTGAAAGGACAGCAGGAGGGAAGATAAAGAATAGGAAATACACCAAACACTCGACTGCCTGTCTCAGGGAGATTCTAGTGGGAGACCGCAGGGCGGGCAAGGGAGGAGCAGCGGGCCCCATATGGGATCGGGAGGCCCTGGCCCCGACCCCTGCCAGCACACAAGATTCTGATGCTTCTCTTCCCTTAGGGACTTTGCCCTCGGATGCCAAGATTTTCCAAACCCAGTGCTGGGCTGTATATGCCTCCTTGGGTCTATCGTTAGCTAGAATGATGTCATGGTCCTTGCAGTGGAAGTGTTTGTACCTCCTGGTTGCTTCCTAGGCCCTCAGCCCAACACACTCCAGCATTCATTATGCCCTGGCAGGGAAGCCATCCGCAGGGACGTGGAAGAGACGGGTGGGGTGGGGGGAGGGGGAGAAGAGGCTAAAAGCAGTCACCCCTCTTCTCTTCCCCCAGTCTATCTCTCAAGTCCTTCCACCCTGAACACCTACTATGTGCCGGGCACAGGCACGGTTTTAGGTACTTCCCTATATGTCTCATTTAATCATCACTCAACCCTCTGAGGCATGCCTGTCTCTTCCCAGATTTACAGATGAGGAAATTGAAGCCTGGGGATGGAAAGTAACCCCACAAAGGTCACCCCACTATAGGACTGTCTGATGCCTCCTGTTCCATGAGGCTCACAAGGTCATGTTTCACTAGAGAAGTCCAGAGTTGAAAGAGACCAACTGAGGAAACCCCAATTATTTCATAAACCCAAGCTTAAATTCTGGGTTGCTTTAGAGGGGCCCCATTGACATGTAAGAGCTACTTGAGTGGCATATCACAACTATACAGACCATCGAATCCAACTCCTGCATTTAACAGATGAATAGACAGACACCCACGCCTAAAGGATTTTAAGATGGCTACTGGTGGCCTACTAGCAGGTTAAGGGAATCGAAGCCCAATCTCTGGCACTTCCCCTACACCAGTTGCTTGCAGAGACCACCTTTTCCTGATAAGCTCCTCTAGCCCATCCCACACCTCCAGATGGGCAGAGAGGGCAGAGGAAACAGGAAGCCGTGTGACCAGGCCTCTCCTCAGTCTGCAGGGTTGAGGAAGGGAATATGGGGCTTCCCAGGCTAGTAGGTGTTCTGCTGAGGAGCGGAGGGAGAAACCATCCTATCCCGAGGGAGCTCCAGGGAGACTGAGGCTCAGATCTCCCCTGTAGCGGTCATGGGCACGTTTTCCAGTGCCCTGAGGCTTCGCCAGGGGGAATGTGGTAAAGAAGCAGTCACTGGCACTTGACCTTGGGCTGGGTGTGGGGGGGGTCCACCCCTAGGTACCCTTGCTCCTCCTCAAAAAAGGAAAGGGGCTTAAATATTTGCTAAATGCCCGAAGAGGAAGACATTTAGGAACGGGGTGGTCCCTAAACCTCTCCTAATCGCCCACCTTGGGCATCTTCCCTGCAGCAATCAGCATCCTGTAATTAGTGATTTTCAGGGTTTGGGGGCGGGATGGTGGGGGGGAATGAAGGGAGGGTAAGAATGAGTCACAGTTAACCCCTCCTCGGCCGGCGCCCTCTGAGGGATTCTACTGCAGCGGGCGGTCGCCAGCGGCCCCCGCCCGCCCGCCCGCCGGGTGCAGCTCAGGGCCCCCTCCGGGCTTGGCCGCGGCCTCCTCACCTGAGTCCACTGGCGCTCCGCAGCCCGCCGGCTCGCACCGTTCCGGCCCCGCTTGGCGCAGCGCCTCTGCAGTCGCGGCTGCAGCTGTCTGGCCCTGATCAGCAACCTGCGGCGGTGGGGGAAAACACACAGACAGGGGCGGGTGAACGCGGGCGGGGACACCGGGCAGCCGAGCCCCCCGCAGCTGACAGCTGGGCCCCTGAAGCCAGAAAGCCTGGGGGGCAGGCTGCCTGCCGGGCGCTCCGTCCTGTCTGCTCCCCGGCGCGGCCCGCGCCTCCCCTCCCCCCACCCGCACGCGGCACTGGGCGCTTTGGTGGATGCAGCTGGGCGGGGGGCCCCCCGAGGTCCCCAGGGTCCCTGTCATCACCTGCAGAGGCTTCCATGGCTTCGGCTGCCCTGCCCAGGCCGCCGACCTGCTCTCCGGAGCCCCTGCTGGAGGCGGCTCGCCAGGGCTGGGGCTGCCGGGAGGGAGGGAAGGGGAGGGTGAGGTGGATGGAAGGGACCAGCCAGTGGGCGGCTCTCTGGCAGCTGCGTAAGCGGCCCGTCTTCACTTTCCTTCTTAAAGAGATAGTTGGCATCTTGCTCCACAGGACGCGGGAGCCGGGGCCCGAGCACGCATGGGGTGGGGTCCTCTGGCACCTACATGCCACCCTGTGCTTAGAGCTGGGCCGTGAGGCACGGAGGAAAGTGCATTGTCCACTGACGGTCTGTGGGATCCCGGGCAAGTCCCTTCACCTCCCTGGGCCTCAGCTTTCTCATCTGTAACATGGGTTGATGACACCAATCTCACTTCCTGGCACACTGCAGGCTTATGTTAAATAGTAATGTCATCTGAATTCCGTGAGGAACACTTTTCACTTCTGAGTACCAGGGTTACTTATTTAATGTGAACAGCATTTGGACTACTAAGAAAAATGATGGCAAGAATCTTAAATATCTGAAAACGAAAATGTTTGTCTTTGAAGTATTAAGATGGTGAATCTTTGAAAACATGGAGAGATAATCACAACCTAAACTAAATGTTCGTTATACACCTTTTCCCTCTGTCTTCCATCTGCTAATGCTGGGGAGATAAGGGGACCAAAGAATCCAGAGAAGTGGCTTCTCTGCCTAGCCCTTCCACTTCTAGCCATGCAACTTTAGATAAGTTAACTAGCTCTCTGGACCTGTTTATCTGCTCCATGTGTGAGAAGCGGGGTGCAGCAGGAAGGGGCTCTTCTGAAGCAGCCTCTCTGGCCAGTCATTCCTTGCCTCAAAACCATCCCTCACTTTTCCAGATCTCTGCTCAAATGTCACTGACTCAGGGAGGCCCTCCTTGGCCACCGTACATAACATAGTAATTTCCTCCTCCCCTACCCCTTTTGCCCTAGTTTTGCTGTATTTCCAGCTGACATGCTGTATAGATATACTATTTGTCGGTCATTGTCACCCCTACTAGAATGTACACTCTTTGAGGGAAGGAACTTGGTACTTTCCCCTGCTATATTCCCAGTGCCTAGAATAGTGCCTGACACTTATCAGGTGCTCAGTAAATATTGACTAAGTGAATGAGAGAGCAAGCATACACTGTATGCTTCCAGTCTTCCATACAAACATTAGGCCAGATGCCATCCTTGTCTCCTAAGACTCTCATGTCAAGTCTCTGCCTACTCTTGGCAAGGCTGAACTTGGTACCCTCTACCCTCCACCAAAGCTGAGAGAGAATTTGTAAAGTGATTTTACCCATTTTATATCATGATTCTGCAGTACAGGCCTGGTGAGAAATAGTACTTATAAAGTACAGGGGAAAAAAAACCAGTTACTTTAAATTTACTGTTACTTTTCAAAGTTAAGTCTTTTTCTGTGGCTGGAATTTGTGATAAATCCACCACTCTGTAATGATGCCTATAATTTTGAAACTTATGCCTATAAATTTTTTTGGTGTTGCTTATATTTTTCCTTCTATTCTATTAAATTAAATTTTCCTATCAGATGGCCATCATTACATTATGCTTTGTGGAGAAACATGGCAGGCAATTGTAGCAGGAATAGGAAACTGCTGAAAAAGCCATGTGAAATAAGGTCTGCTGTCTAAAAAAAAAAACCCAAAACTAATGCTGTATTAGCAAGTTAATCAATAATATGTTCTATCTGCCCTAAAGCCCACTTAAATTATGTAAGTGACTTCTTTGCACCTGAAGCAAAACCAAAGGAAGCCATACAATTTGTTTTCTTATCAGGAGATAATTTCTAAGATCCTCATTAAAATAAATTTTGTCTGTCCCCATGGGTTTTTTTGGGGGGTTTTTTTTTTTTTTTTTGCTTGGTACTTAGAAGACTACATTTCCCAGAAATCTCCACAAGGAACTTCCCCCAATCAAGAGAGCACCTCCACCCGCATTACTTCCATCTGGGATGGTGTTAGCTAGTAAAGAATTCTCTCCTCAGCATCATAAGGCATGTGAAGAGAGCCAGTGTTTAGTTATAATGTAAATTACAACAAATGAGGATTTTAAGCATAAATCAAATTATTCTAAAGAAATTAGTAGTTTTGGAGTACCTGGGTGGCTCAGTCAGTTAAGTGGCTGCCTTTGGCTCAGTTCATGATCTCAGGGTTGCAGGATTGAGCCCCCCCACTTCTGCGGGTAGTCTGCTTCTCCTTCTGTCCCTCCCCCCCACTCGTGTGGGCGTGCTCAAGCTCTCTCTCTCAAATAAATAAATAAAATCTTTTAAAAAGTTAGTTTTGTATACTAATTGGGAGATACTTTTTTTTTTTTTTTTAACAGAGAGACACAGCAAAAGAGGGAACACAAGCAGGGTGAGTGGGAGAGGAAGAAACAGGCTTTCCGCCGAGCAGGGAGCCCGATGCGGGGCTCCATCCCAGGACCCTGGGATCATGACCCGAGCTGAAGGCAGACGCTCAACGACTGAGCCACCCAGGCGCCCCTAATTGGGAGATACTTAAATTTGCTTAGTTTCAAAAGCAATTTTGGTTCCAGTTCTGGGTAAACACTCCTCCCACTGAATGCAGCAATAAAACCTGAACAAGTAGCAGCTAGTGAGGAGTCTGAAGAGAAAATACTAGCAGGCAAATTGGGGAAGAAGGCCAGAATTTTCTGGCCTAGTGAACTAGCAAATTTACCATTTTGGTTTCCTCTGGTATCCCTTGGCCTAGTCTCAAGGCAGCCCAAACCTGGAATTGGGGAATCAACATAGAGAGAGCTCCCAAAGCAGTTCTCTAGTTCTGACCTGCAGTTCAGGAAAGGAGACCCCCTTATGTTCAGTGTGAGTGGGGGAAAATAATTTTTCTTTTTTAATCTTTTCTCCATTGTCTCATGACCCAGCCCCCAGGCAATCCTGCAGTGGTGGCTAGGACAACAGGGAGGATGTCCTGCAGGGACATGTCTCAAACTCGGAGGAAGGAGAGACTTCTCCAATCAGAGTAACTGTGGTCCTGAGAGATGGTGAGCCTCTGATGTTTTTTGTCTCCTTCGTTCTCCCATCATTTGGCTCCAGATGCAGGTGCAATTGTGGGAAGAAGCCAACAAAAGAGAAGAGTAAATAAATCTCCACACTCCAGCTTTCTGGTGAACCCCAAAGAGAGAAACCGAATCATAATAATAGAAAAATAATAATTTTCAGTTACTACTGAAAACAAGGAAAAAAATCTTGAAAGCAATCAGAGAAAAATGATGTATTAATTATATAGGAAGAGTGATTTGAGTAACTGTGGATTTCTCAACCAAAACCATAGATGACAAGAAAATATGGAACAAAATTTTTAAATTGCTGAAAAAAAAGATCAGTCAACCAGGATTCCATATCCAGCAAAATTATACTTCAGGAATAAAGGTGATATGAAGACATTCTCAGATAAAGGAAAACTAAAAGAATTCATTGTCAGCAGAAAATTCTTCAGACAGAAGAGAAATATTAGAAGGAAACATGGAATATAAGGGATGAAAGGACAATAAAAATGGTAAATATCTAGGTAAATTTAATAGACTATTTTTCTCTTCTTGAATTCTTTGAAGTAAGTCTGACAGTTGAAAGCAGAAATCATAACAGTCTGATGTTGTTTCAATATAGGTAGGTAAATTACAATATAAAGGAGGGAGTGTAAAGGAAACTTCTATGATGTAAGGTTTCTACACTCCACTTTAAGTGGTAAAATACTGATTCTAAGTAGGGTGCGAAAAGTTAAGCATATATACTGTAATTCTTAGAGATCCTTAAAAATATAGTAAAAAAACCCAGGTAAATTAAAATGGAATTCTAAAAATATGTTAAAATATTCCAAAATAAGGCAAGAAAGGGGGAACAGAGAGACAAACAATAGGGGGAACAAATAGTAAACAAATAATAAAATGGTAGATCGATGTCCAAACATATGAATATTTATATTAAAAATAAATGGTTTAGATACATCAATTAAAGAGATAATCAGAATGGATAAAAAATGACTTAAACAGATGTTGTCTATAAAAAAACTCACTTTAAATATAATGATATAGGCAGTTTAAAAGTAAGACATAGAAAAATACATACCATGCAATCACAAATCAAGAGAAAGCTGGAATGGCTTAAGATGGGAAAAAGTAGACTTCAGAGCAAAGAAAATTACCAGGGATAAAGAGAATTATTATACAAAAATAAAAGTGTCACTTACCAGGAAGACATAATTGTAAATGTGTATGCACCTAATAAAAGAGCTTCTATATACATTAGGCAAAAGCCATCAGAACTGAAAGGAGAAATAGAGAGTCACAATTACAGCTGCAGAGATGAACACTCTTTTTCTCAATAATTGGTAGAATGAGTAGAGAGAAAATAAGTAAGGATAAGGAGAAGTGAAGAGCACTTGTCAATCAACTAGGTCCAATTGACATTGATAGAACACTTCACCTAACAACTGCAGAATATATGCTTTTCAAGAGCCATGGAACATCTGCCAAGACAAACCCTATACTGGGTCATAAAACAAACCTTAACAAATTTAAAAGAATCAAACTCATTTAAAGTATGTTCCCTGATCATCATGATTTAGACTAGAAATGAATTACAGAAAGATAACAGGAAAATCTCCCTTGGAAATTAAATAATATCCTTCTAAATAATCTACAGGTCAAAAAGGAAGTCTCAAAAGAAATTAGAAAAAAGGGGTGCCTGGGTTGGCTCAGTTGGTTAAGCACCTGCCTTTGGCTCAGGTTGTGATTCCTGGGGCCCTGGGATCAAGCCCCGCATCAGGCTCCCTGCTCAGCGGGGAGTCTGCTTCTCCCTCTCTCTCTGCCTCTCCCCCCACTCAGGCTCTTTTTGTCTCTAATAAATAAATAAAATCTTAAAAAAAAAAGAAATTAGAAAATATTTTGAACTGAACAAAAGTGAAAATACAACATATCAAAATTTGTGCAATGCAGCTAAAGCAGTACTTGAAGGGAAATACATAACATTAAGAGTTTAAATTAGAAAAGAAGAAAGGTTTCGGGGCACCTGGGTGGCTCAGACGGTTAAGCATCTGCCTTCGGCTCAGGTCATGATCCCAGGGTCCTGGGATCGAGCCCCACATTGGGCTCCCAGTCTGCTTCTCCCTCTGCCTCTCCCCCTGCTTGTGCTCTGTCAAATAAATAAATAAAATCTTAAAAAAAAAAAAAGAAGGCCTCAAATCAATTAAACTTCCATTTTAGCAAAATAAACTCCAAGCAAGCCAAAGGAAAGAAATAATAAATATCAAAGCAAAAATTAATGCAAGTGAAAAAAGAAAAAGGAGAAAATCCATGAAACCAAAAGCTGGTTCTTTGAAAAGACCAATAAAATTAATAAATCTCTAGTATGACTGAAAAGAGAAAGAGAGAAGACACAGATTAACAGTAACTGGAATGAAAGAGGGGTTATTACTATTGACCTTGCAGACCTTAAAAGGATAATAAGGGAATATTCCAAACGACTCTACACACAGTCAGCAATTTAGATGAAATGGAACAATTCCCTCGAAAACTGGAAACTACCAAAAGTCACTCAAAATGAAAAAGATACCTGAATAGCCCTACAACTATTTTAAAAATGGAATTCATAGTTTTAAAACCTTCCTAAATATAAATCCTCAGATCCAGATTGTTTCATGTGTAAATTCTACCAAACATTTAAATAAGAAATAACAGTAATTCTACATAGTCTCTTCCAGAAAAATAAGAGGAGGAAACACATTCCAAGTTATTTTATGAAGTCAGTATTATCTTGATACCAAAACCAGAAGAAAATAATATAGGAAAAGACAAATACCCTCATGAACTAATATCCCTCATGAACACACATGCAAAAATCCTAAACAAAAACAAAACACCAAATCCATATGAAAACAGGTTCAACATCATTAGTTATTAGGAAAATGCAAATCAAAACTATGAGGTATTTCACATTCACTAAGATAGCTATAATTTTAAAAAGGAACAATAACAAGCACTGACAAGGATGTAAAAAAATTAGAACTCTCAGGGTGTCTGGGTGGCTCAGTTGGTTAAGCGACTGCCTTCGGCTCAGGTCATGATCCTGGGGTCCTGAGATTGAGCCCGTCTGGCTCCCTGCTCAGCAGAGAGCCTGCTTCTCCCTTTCCCTCTGCCTGCCACTCTGCCTACTTGTGCTCTCTCTCTGTCAAATAAATAAATAAAATCTTTAAAAAAAAAAAGAAATTGGAACTCTCATACATTGCTGATAGAAATGTAAAATGGCACACCTACTTTGGAAGACATCTTGACAGTTCCTCAAAAAGTTAAACGTGGAGTTATCATAGGACCCAGCAATTCCACTCCTAGGTATATATCCAAGAAAGGTGAAAACATGCATACACAAAAACTTAAATACTAATGTTCACAGCAGCATTATTCATAATAATCAAAAAGTTGGAGCAACTACATGTCTACCAACTGATGAATGGATAAACAAAGTGTATATCCATATAATGGGATATTAATTTGGCCATTAAACAGAATGAAGTACAGATACATTGTACAATGTGGGTAAACCTTGAAAATGTTACGCTAAGTGAAGAAAGTCAGACACAAGACATATACTGTATGAGAGTCAAAAGGTGCATTAGTGGTTGCCTGGAGCTGTGGGGAAAATGGAGTTGGGAGTGACTGTAATAAGTATGGGGTTTCTTTTTGAGTGATAAAAATATTCTAAAATTAGATAATGGGACTAGTTGCATAATACTGTGAATATACTAAAAACATGAAGTGAACACTTTAAAAGGGATGAATTCTATGGTATGTAAATTATGCCTCAATAAACCTGTTAAAATAAATTAGCAAATTGAATCTGGAGATCAAATAGAGTTTATCCTGGAAATGTATCATAGCCAAGTAGAGTTTATCCTGGAAAGGCAAAACTGATTAAAAAATTCAAAAATCAATTGGTGAAATCCACCATATTAACAGGGTAAAGAAAAACCTCATGAAACAATCAATTCAGAAAGTGTTTAACAAAATTAACACCCATTCACACACACACACAAAACCAACTCTCAGCAAACTAAGAATAAAAGGAATATCCTCAACCTGACAAAAATTATTCCTCCCCCCCAAACAAGTTATAGCTAATATCATACAGAATAGTGAAGGTGAATGCTTTCCTTCTCACACTGGGAACAGACTGACAAGGAAGAAATGAAACTGTCCTTTCTTGTAGACAACGTGATTGTCTATGTAGAAAATCCCAAGGACTCTACAAAAAAAACAAACTCCTGGAACTAATTTTTAAGTTTAGCAAGGTCACAGAATACAAAATTCATCCACAAAAGTCAATTGCATGAATGACAAAATTATAGAGATGGAGAACAGATTAGTGGTTGTCAGGAAGTAGGGAGGAGGGTACAGAGGGAGGTAGCTGTGGATTCAAAAGGGTACGACAAGTGATCCTTGTGATGGAGCTCTTGTTTCTTGACTGTGGTGGTCACATGAAGCTACATATGTAATAAAATTGCACAGAACTAAATACACACAAATGAGTGCATGTAGAACTGGTGAAATATAAATAAGGTGAATAGACTGTATCAATGTCAATTTCCTGTGCTATTGTACTATAATTATGTAAAACATTACCATCGGGGGAACTGGGGGAAGGGTATACAGGATCTTTCTGTGTTATTTTTTGCAATGGCATGGAGTCCTACAATTATTTCAAAATAAAAAGTAACAAAAGGTCAGTTGTAACTCTCATACTGTTAGTGTGAGTGCAAAAGGTACATCCACTCTGGGAAATGATCTGATAATTTCTTATCAAGTTAAACATGCACTTACCATATGAGCTAGCAATCCCACTGCTAGATATTTACCCTAGAGAAATAAACTGTTATTCACACAAAAACTGCACATGAGTGTATGCAGCAGCTCCATTTATAACTGTCCAAAACTGGAAACAACTTCAATGTCCTCCAGGGGGTAAATGGATAAATAAACTGTGGTATATCCAGACTACAGAATACTATTCAGCAATTAATAGTATCAAACCACTGATAAGTGCAACCACTTGGACAAATCTCAAAGGCATACTGAGTGAAAGAAGCCATATTATTTGATTCCGTGTATATGACATTCTTAAAAAAAGAAAAGTATAGTCATGTAAAAGAGTGGTTGCTAGGAGGTAGGGTGGGGAAGGCAGTGATTACAAAGTGATAACACAGGGGAGTTTTTTGGGTGATGTTACTGTTGGTATCCCAAATGTAGTGGTGGTCAAAGGAATCTAGATGTGTGTTAAAATTCACAGAACTGTGTGCCAAAATGAAAAAGTCAATTTTTCTGTATGTTAATTTAAAAAAAAAAAGACTTTTTTGGAGACTCTAAATCATGTATCTTTCAAAAAATAAAAGACATTTTTAAAAAGACAATTTTGACATTTCGATCTTATATAATTAATAAATTCAAAGAGGCCGGGTGCCTGGGTGGCTCAGATGGTTAAGCGTCTGCCTTCGGCTCAGGTCATGATCCCAGGGTCCTGGGATCGAGTCCCACCATCGGGCTCCCTGCTCCTTGGGAGCCCGCTTCTCCCTCTGCTTCTCTCTCTCTCTCTGTCTCTCATGAATAAATAAATAAAATCTTTAAAAAATAAATAAATTCAAAGAGGCCATTTAGAATTTCACTTCCAGCATAATTCCAGATCCAAGGGGGTTGAAGAGAGTACTATAGGCTTCACTTTATAGTATACTATGGAGCTCACAGAGCATTATATGAAAATTTCCTAACTCAAACTTCAACTGAGAAAAAAGAAAAACAATAGTTTTAATGTCAAAAATGCTCGGTAAACACCAAGTAAAAGAACATTTATTTTAATGACCTTTACTTGAATTGTAGCTGCAGACAACATGCTGAATAAGTGTCTGCTAATTTTTTAACATAAGCAGATTAAATTTTGTTGACATATGAATGGTAGTTATAATAATCATTAAATAATAAATAAAAATGTTAAATGACCTATAAATAGGCTAAAAGACACTCAGATAATTTAAAACAAAGATGCATTTTAGAACCTTTAAATTAAGATATTAGATTAAAAACCATAGTGTTAGGTCCAATCAAGGAGGATCCGCATTAGAATCAAATTAATTATTGTCTGTGGGGAAGTAAGGAAGTATTAATTATTAATTACTCCCAAGAAATTTAAGTAAATAATCCAATGTAAAATGGCTTTTAAAAAATATCCTTAAATGTTTCTTGAAGGCACATAGTATTTTAAAAATGTATTCTAAATGCAACATTCAAGTCAGGGAAGTGGTAAATACTATACATTCAAGTTAAATAAGTTAAAAATATTACTTAGCTACAATTAAGTATTTCTGTAAGCATACAGGTTTCCAATTTGGCTATGATTATTCTGAATTTACAAAGAGGAAATAGGAGTAGACTATATATGAAATGGATCAGACCTTTAGCTGCTTCCAGACAGCTTCTGCATTAGACTGAACAATCTATACAGAAATTCCAATGATTACATAAATCTGTATGTTCTGGATTTCCTTCACATTTTATAGAACATTGGTCCCACTGTAGCTATAATATCCGCATAGGGAACACTCTGGCTCAGCTCAATAGCCTGATGTTTTTTTAGGACAAGAAAGCTATAAAATTTGGCAGCAGCTTGTTTTCGGTCACTATTTCTGCAGAGCTTCATCAGACTAAAGTACTGCATTCCCATCTTGTTGGATTCCTGGGAAAATAATTAGGAAAGAAGAAAGGAAAGAGAAACATCATTAAAAGTACAGCAGGCTGTGGATGCATAATGAATAAAATATTGATATTTTTGGTAAGTGAGCGTGAAATCCTAAAATGGAGAAATGCAAATGACTCATTAGTAAACTTAAAAAACATTATAGGTCATTGAGTATAAGCTTGGTTCACTGAGAAAATGCATGCAAAAGAACTCTTAAAGTGTTATACAAATTTCTGATGTGTTATACAAATGTTAGACCTTTTAAAAATTTGATGTTGGGGTGCCTGGGTGGCTCAGTTGTTAAGCGTCTGCCTTCGGCTCAGGTCATGATCCCAGAGTCCTGGGATCGAGCCCCGCATCGGGCTCCCTGCTCTGCGGGAAGCCTGCTTCTCCCTCTCCCACTCCCCCTGCTTGTGTTCCCTCTCTTGCTGTCTCTCTCTGTCAAATAAATAAATAAAATATTAAAAAAAAATTTGATGTTAACATAAATGGGCTCTTGTGGAAAGTGAGGTCAGTTTAGACTTGCAGGCAGAAAACAATCCATAGGACTTTGGGAGGCTTCAAATACAATGAAAATTATCAGCCCTATCAGGTCTCCTTTCCTTAAAGGTACTGGGAGGTGGGGGTGACTATAAACAACTATAATGATAAATGTAAAATTATATTTATATCTTAGTGGCAGAGGAATATGACTATATAAACATCTCCCAGTTTCTTGGCACAGATTAAAAAGATGTTAGATTCACCATAGGGCACCTATGAACCTACTAGAAAAAATTGAGATACAATAAAGTATTTAATTATGGATAAAGATAACTCATTTTATGAAGACTAGTACTTGGAATCAGAGTTCTAAAATACAAGTACAGTATAGTTTTTTTAGTTAGAAATACTGGTCAGTATCCCTTGAGCTTCTTATTCCTTTGATAGCTGTGAAGTATTTTTAGAAATATCATATACAGTTGTTGTTTTTTTTTTGCTAGTCCACAACATTTAGCAAACTAATAAATTAAATACTTTATCATACTTTATCTCAACAAAAGGAGTGGACAGGTATCAGCCGCCTTTCAGAGATGGCATGCCAAAACTTTGCTTATTTGCTCTTGAGGAGACAAGATGTGGATTGACTGACTTTTTCCCCTGGGAGAGAAGAGGGACACCCTTTTCAATTTCAATAATCCTTTTGAAAAATACCCCAATATGCAAGCTGAACACACATGCTTATTTATTCTGTTCCCTCCAGAAACCTCTCTAAAACGAAGGTAAAAGAATAAAAGGTGACAAAGGAAGGAGATAAAGACAAAGTGAAAGACTGACTGACTTAGCAGAGTAGAGAAAGTTAAAACCTAAGTGCCAGCAGGGAGGAAAGCCAACAGAAAACAAGCCAGTGTGAGCTATAGAATCTTGGAAAAGCTC